>NW_026294739.1:10761964-11081964 GCF_026119805.1 Tympanuchus pallidicinctus | reverse complement strand
TACGAAAAGCATCGGGCCCCTAATCTTTATTTGAAAATGTGTACACCTGGGAAGCATGCAGGATGTCAGCTTTGTTTGGGCTAATTAAAGTGTACTGTGGTGCATGACTTGGCAAGGAACAAACATTTGCAGGAATACTGTGAGAATACTTCATACTCTGCATGAAGAAGCAAAAGTTTGCTTGCATTACTTTGATTTTCTAAGATTCTAATAAGTGAGAATGAATTGTAGTCTGACAGTCAAAGACAGTACATTTAATTTCATAAATATAAGTGAGCTTAAGTATTATGAATTTAATTCTAGTGAAAGAGAAGTTCAGTTTTTTAAGAAATAATGAGCATTTTGTAGTTAGCTAATTTTGGGTATTCCCTCTGTATGATAAGATAGTTTTTGCACATTTAAGAAATGAATTAATTGATGAACATGGGCATTAACACTGGAGCTGAAGGCAAGCCCTTCAGTCCTGCTGTGAAAACAACCAAAGCCTTTTCTAAAATACAGTGTGCCCATTGTGCTGCATTGAGAGCATGTGAGTAAATTTAATATGGCTCCCACTTCTGTCTACAAGAAGGGAAGCTAATTCTTATTGCTACATTTATTTGGCTTTTTGTCCTCTGAGTTAGTCTTTGGCTATATAAACAGTGATTGCAAATGCAGAGAGCATTGATCCTTGCTCTTTTGGCAGACAAACGACTGTTTGATTAGTGTTTCTCTCTCCCCGGAGCAGAACTGTAGTGGCTTTTCACTGCAGTTGCTTTCCATGGTGCACACTGAGCTGCTCACTGTGCTTCTTTCCCCCAGTACACAGGGATAGTGGGCAGCTCTTCATCACTCAGGAAGTGATGTGTTGGAAAGGTCATCTTTTTTCATGTTGGCCAGAGAAAGTTCAGCTTTTCTTTGCTGGAAGCATGTCATGTATTACAGGATTTCTCTGAGACCTCAGAGTGTTACTCAGGGTCTGTTACTTTCCTTTTCTTCCACGAACACAGGGGAATCTAAATTATGGCTTATGCTATTCCTGTCATCTACAAAAAAATTCAGTGAGGGTTACCCACTGACAAGAAATTAATTCATGGCTCCTTATAATGTTGTATTTCCTGCATATTTTGCTCAGCAGTAAAGTTGACTGCTCGTCTCTGGCTTTGTCTGGGTATTGCTAGCATGAGTTCCATTTCATTGGCATCTCTCTGCCTGCCTGCTTAACAGAAGGATCAATCAGTACATAGGATCCAAAGCGATTCCTGCTTTCCTGTGCATTTGTTTAGAGATGTAAAACGAACAGAAGGCAACACAATCAGTTTCAGCTCATGGAATAAGTAGAACACAAGTTTTGGGTGAAGCCACATTCACCCTTAAATGACTATAGACAAGGAGAGTATTTTGTTTATAGAGGGAACTAGTGTATTTAATAGGCAGAGGTGGCTGATGTCCTTGTGATCCAGGATGGCAGCTTCTACCTCTAGGAAGAATGCTTCTCTCTCTTTACTGATGCAAAACATAGTGCTTAGACTATGCATAGAAGCATAGTTCTTCCTCCTGTTTCACTTAACTTTGGTTTGCAATTAATCATTTAATTAAAACTCATTTTTGATTCTTCTGCTGTTAATGACCAGACACATGATGGTGACATCTCCTGTGACATAAAACAATGTTGGGTACATAGGGTACTTGTTTCAACGTTGCTTCAGTACTTTTTTGACGATGAGAAGAACATTGCAATTAAACAGAAGACTGGGTTTTATCACTTCTTCATAAAAATCTAGTGATTTCCTAACATAATTTTCTACCGTTCATAAGACATTAGAAATTAAAGCATGTTGCACTTTCAGTTTGAAAGAATGAATATATATATATATTTTTTTTGTCATTTAGGTTAGTGAAAAATGATTAAAGAAACAGTGATACATTTCAAATGTTTCAAATCACAGCTAAGGAGAGAATGAGATAATCCTGTGATCACATATAGGTCTTGATCTTCAGCTCATGGGAGACATTATTAAAGTTCCCACTGATTGTAGCAGTGCCAGAATGGCCAAAGTTAGTAATTACGGAAGAAGAGAATTTCAGGCACGAAAGTTTCAGCTGACAGCAAGTGATCCCTTCTGTCAACATTCACATTTTTGGGATATCTTTTCACAGCTTATTCCTGATGAGAAATACTTTTTTTTTTTCTAAATGAGTTCAGTAGCTTTGAATAGATTCAAGTCTTACATACAAAAAACCCACATAATTTTATAAAATTGACTGTTTTAGTGTTGAAACACTTGTATATTGGTTTTACGTTTAAGTGTAGGCTATGGTCCCAGCTTTATCTAAACATACATCATTAGTTTGTCACACATGCAGCAATCCTAAGGGATATAAATGTCTTTGTACAGTTCATTGCATGATTGGTGTTTAAAGATTCAATTTTTGTCATTTTTATCCTGTTATATTCAGCAACGCATTAAATTGTTCCCTATTCTGCGCAAACTCGTGCTCATAATTGAATCAGGCATATACAGAAGATCCCTGGCTTTTCAAGATTTGCCAGTGTTGTCTATGGGACCATGCTGAAGTCCATGTGTCAAATTATGTGAACAGTGCCCAGGAAAATCATTATTACAATTTGATGGATCAAGTGAGTTAATTCACATTTTCAAATAACCCTGAGCACATTTCCTTGTTTAATCTAGAATGTTGTTAACACAATACATAGTAGTTTTGTCTAGCTTTTTCCAAATTATTGAACTATTTCAAATGAGTGTTAGTAAATTAGTGTCACATAACCCTTGCAGTCCCATGTAGTAGCTTGCATGGTTCTCCTTCCATGCTCCGAACTTGCCAGTACTGAGCCTGCAAATGTTTAGAGACTTTTAATGCAGATTTTTATTGAAACTGCTTATTCACATAAAGCATGTAAATAATGTCAGGGTCTTATCTACAAGCTCAGGGTCTTAGTTGTTAGCATTGCTCTATTTAGCAGAGTAGCATTATCTTTGAGTGTACTTGAGGTATAATTTCACCAGAATTTATTGCATTGTTATACCAACTCCTATATGAGATTTAGGTTGTGACCTCTCAGCGGGCTTAGGCATGTTACCTGTAATCTTTCACATGCATACACTTCATCATAGGCAGAACTCCCGCTTTCAGATCAGTCATATTTTAGGGCTCACAATTGATATATCAGTCGCAGTATAAAATGCTATCATTCCTGTAGACCAACTGTTTACCAGAGTATAACGCAAACTCTCCTCCTGTGTCTCATTTCATCACACTGTTCCACATAGTGATGTTTCAATGTGAAATGAAGTTTTTTCATGCTGTGCTTCTGAGTAGAAAAAAGACAGAAGTACATGTATGATAAATGGCAAAGGTTCCAAGAGAAACCTTGCAAAACAATACAATTTGGAAGCATTACATTTACTTAAATAATTTAGTGCATAAATGGATCTGTTAAAGTTTTATAACCAAATACTATTTAAGTGGCTTTGGGTAGAAAATTGGTTGTATTTCCATCAAATCACTTAATCTTGTATCTTATTTAGAAATTAGGAGATATAAGTAACTTGAGACTTGTCATTGCAAAGTACTTTTGGAAAGAGCAGCATTATAAAATTATTCTGATTTTTTTTTATATGAGTTCATATAATTTGCCATTAGAAACCTTCTGGAATTCTCTGAGGTTAATTTTTTGTTAAGCTTTATAAATTGTACAGTCTAAGCAGGTGTTTGATCTCATACACTAGTAGTAACACTTAGATCTTTTCTTCTCTCAAGTATTAAAATGTACACTGAATTTGGTGGCATACTCTTGTTCAGCGTACAATATAATGCAATTTTAAAAACTATTAACAATATTATTTTTGCCAGCACTGATACAATCTGAAAATCAGGACCAATACTGCTTGATCTGAAAAGAGATCTGTTATAAGCAAAATTAGGGACCATTTGGAAATGTAAGCATGTCTGTTGTTATTTTTACCTGGAGTATTGAAAGAACAGACTGTTCAGCATTTGTTAAGAACCCAAACCAAAATTACTCTTTCTAAAAGCTCTTTAATGAAAATACCACATCCAGGGACCAAATGTAATCCAGGAAACTAACTTTACTTTTGGTGAACACGTAAGTGCATTTTGTGTCTTCAGAAATTTCTCATAGCTAGAATTTATAAGCAGGAAGCATGGGTATATAAATCCTTAAAACCAAGCACCTGCCAACATTTTCAAGGTGTAGAACAGATTGACAGAAATAAACAGTTGATAGCGAGTCTCTGCAGGGATTATTTTTTATCAGCTTGTTCTACGTGATATTTTTTAGCCTGTTGAAACATTCATAATAATGAATGCTGATTCCACTGCTACCCTTTGTGTTTGAAAACCTGCTGCCTTACCTCATCTGGCAGCATCTTTTACTAGAAATAGTTTCTGTCTCTGCCGTTTCATTCAGAATTTGGCATTTATGAGAATATACACTGTACGTTTTATCAACAGTTGATCAACATGCAAAACCTTTTCTTCAGCTATGAAACCACTACAGCTACTGGTTCTTGCATGCAGTATCTTTTTTTCTTTGTTTGTTTGTGAGCTTGATATTTCATGGTGGGAAATACTTCGGTAGGAATGAATTTTGATGTTCCTATGTAACAACTGAGGAGTTTTAAATTCTTGACTGGGAATTTTTTATAGCTCTCAATTAAGCTTTTAAAACAAGAAGTAAAAGCGCTAAATGATGGATAAACTCAATGCTGTCATGAGTTTTCTTAATTAAAAATCTTTTGATATTCTCTCTCTATTTCTAGTAGTAATTCATGATAGCTAAGTAATAGCTATGAAATATAATCTGGTGGCATCAAACCTGTGAAGAAGTGTAAAATAAAAAAATCCCTAGTAACAAAATTCTCCTTTTATTGAAAATGGTCTATATCTTTTTTTATAAAATCAGGCCACTCTTGTGGAAAGATCCAGAAAGTATCTAACAAAACCTACTTACAGTAATGTGCTGAAATATCAGTGAGGAGGAGAAATGATTTTTCAAAAGAGGATTTTATATTTTGGATGAATTTGGTTTAACTTCATGAAAAGCCAACAAGTAGAAAATTTGTAAAGCCAGCAAATGGTATATGTATTCTGCTCCACTCCTTACCCTCTTTGATAGTGTTAACTCATTAGAAATCATCTGATTTTTGTAATAGAAAAACATTTATAGAAAACTTTGACAGGTGACACAGACCTCAAATTCATACTGTTTTGGGATGACATTTACTTTTAATCTGTTCAGTGCAAAGACTGATTTATTAGATGACCACTCTCTCTGACACAAGGTAATAAACACTGATGTATTAATCACGTAATTTAATATTTATGGTATTTGTTAAAGATAACTAGGAATAAAGTTGTTGTGATTTTATTAATTATGCCTTGCAGTAAGTAAATGACTCGTGGACCTCATGCTAGAACATTGTGAGTGATCTATTAGAAACAGAAAATAAAATGAAAATGCCAAGTATGACTGTTTTGCTCATTAAAAAGCCTGAGAAGCATGAATAGCCACTTGTACTCAGAATTCAATATATATTAAAAATTATACCTATGTAGGAACAAGAACAACCATGCCAAACAAGAGTGGAATTTAAATGGACTTAAACCATTACATTAATAAACATGTGATTCAGAGTCCAAGCAGGTAATGTTAAGATTTCTAATCTTGGAGTTGATTTTAAAAAAAAAAAAAAAAAAAATGCATGCAACCTGATATATCAAGTAAAAAGTCCAATCTATCAGTTTACTTTCCTGAATACTAAGGAAAAAACCTTAATAAGACTTTCAGATATTGCACTCTTTGCCTTATGTTTCTAAATCCAGATGTCTTTCCCTCTGCATGAGCTTTGAAACCCAAAGATGAGCTCACTAGTTGATATTCAACTACAAATGAATGATATCTACCTGGCGTGCTACATCTATTCATTTGCCATAAGTTACTTCCTACACACCCTTCATAAAATGAAAATAATACTGGAATAGCATACAAATCCATTTTCATTTATTTCATTCTGCCAGAGAAAACCTAGTTCTAGGCAGAAAATAGACAGCATCAACTAAAGCTCAATGTTTTTCTAATTTGAATGACGTGAGTTCTGAGCTATCAGAAGTTTGTACGTGAAAGGTATCCAAAAAGTGTCGAGGTACATTGAATGATGCAGAATCTTGTTGCTGAAATACCAAATAACTGATGTTAGTTGGCTAATGTGAGAGCCAAAGATGAAATGAGCGAAGATCAGAGGATGCATTAAGTTGATAGAACAGAAATTGTGTAATTTTCCTCAATTTACTGGAGCGTGCCTTCTGATTGTTAGATTTACAATCTGTTTTTCTTGGATCCTCATCTGTTTCTATTTACTCTGATAACAGTAAACCCCAAGAATGTTATATTAATCTGCTCATGGCAAAAAAAAATTTCTCTCTACTGCCACTCTTTCCATGTGTATTTGTGACTTTTGTCACCAAGAGTGAAGGTTATTGCAAGCTGTGTGTTTGAAGCTTGTATTTTGAAGACTCCATAGAAAAGTGAAGAGTGCACCCATCTGCTGAGGTTGGCCTGTCCTGCAGTGCACAAATTTTCCTTATGTTTTCTGTTGTCATTCAAATTCAGCTTGAATGAAGTTTTCCGTTCTTGTCACTCTCCCTAGATTCAAGAGATTTGGAATTAGACATACCTTTCATGTTTTATCTCTTCGCATACTAAATAATTACAGTTAGCCACCGTAAACAGTCTTCTTTAGTTTTAACAGAATGGAAGTTAAGTTAGGTATATGCCGTGGAGTCTTTTCAAGGCACAGCTTTTTTTAATGAAGTGAAAGTCAGTAAAAGATAATCCCTCTGCAAACTATGGCTAGGAACTGGTGAAATCCACGGTCTGTTGGTACAAAACATCTGTTTGGGCCTCTAGCAATTGTTTGAGCTGGACTGAATTTCTTGCATACAAGTAAGGAGATGAAGTTGGGTTCAGTCATGCCTGTCAGTGAGACAGAATTTTTTGCACCAACAGGAAAAGGTGTGTGTCTAGATACCCTGAACCAAGTGCTACTCTCAAGTCTTCCTCATACTGGAGAGTCTCAGTAAAACTTTGATTCTGTCAAGATTAATGGGAACTTTGTTGCCTTCAGCAGAATCTAGATTAATCCCTAAGCATTAAGCATTCCACAACATTTTAAGCAGTTTAAAAACAAGAATATATTTTTTTGGTTCAGATATGAAGTAATTTACTGTATTGAATCACAAACTCAAAATATTCACTGAATGCAAGTAAACAAAAAAGGTACTTCATTGCAAGATTATATGTATTCAGAAGAAAAGTTATAGCCCCAACAGTTACTGGTCATCACCACAAAGAAGTTCTTATCAACAAAATAAGGAACTTTATAAATTATTCCCTTTAGCTTGAAATGTCACTAAAATCATGTCACAAGGAGCGGCAATAATACAGAGATTACAGTCTCCAACAACTTCATAAAACATCATATTAAATTAGAGAAGGGGACACAATAAAAACATTCAGCAATTAGTTCTAAAATTCTTTAAGGAGTCAACAACAGGCTTAAAATCCCCAGGTCTGTGCAAGATCAAAGAAAATGGCAAGGGTCTTACTGAGAGTTGATCTCTTTCTGAGATGGTGGTGGTAGAATGAAACTTTGATGTTTTTATATACTTAAAGACACAGATTAAAATATTTTAATGAAGGTAAAAATGAACTCTGAAGTGGCCAGCCTTAATAAAAATGACACAATGTACAGTTCTGAGCTTGCCTTGCTTACCAGTCAGTGCTTATTTTAAATTGGAGCTGCAGTATCTAAAGATCTGAAGTGAATGCACACACAATTATGTTCTCCTCTTTTAATTTGGTCTTGTTGATCCTTTAGGCTCCTTTAAAATCACAATGACATAGATTAAAAAAAAATAATCCAAGGTCTTGACCTTTTATGGGTCTATGAAATAAATGTAGAGTTCATAGCTGGGAACACGATCATTTTGGTTGAGATAAATTGAAACTGACAAGGGGACACGCTCTGAGGGAGCAGAACCCACTCTTCTGTGAAAAACAAGACCGATAAAAATATTTCTCTATTACAAAACACATATTTTTATAAATATTGACTGTTGTCATCAAACAGCATGAGATTCAGAAAACCTGAATCAAAGTAAATGATCTAAAAATTATGCCTCTAATTAGTTTATTAACTTTGTAAATTAGTGAAATGATGAAAAATCTTGTGTTTAAGATTAGGCATTTAATTTTAGAAACTTAAAAGAGAAGCTGAGTATGTTGACTGTAGCCCTAGCTGTTTACATTGAGAAGTACATGGACATTGGAAAACACAGCTGGAATTTTCAAAAAAGAATACCATTTAGAAATAACTGAAAGGCAATAGGATCACTAAAACAACAGATGACGTGAGAGGAAAGAGGCATTTTTGATTTTAAGAGAATCAAATATTTTCTCTTAAAGTCATGCCCAACAAATTGAATGGAGCTGTTAATTACTAGTCAGAAGAGGTGGCTTGATGAAGCATTACCAGTGAAGCACGTGAGACCCATAGCTGTAACTGAGTCAAAGGGCTCCTTTCTCCACAGAAGCAGAGGTCAAACTTATTGAATATAGGGTTCATCTTGCTCCTGATCTGCAAGTTACTCCTTCAGTGGGTCCTCTGGGTCAACCCCTGTGTGGGGCAAGGTGTGCTCCCTAGGGGTGCTCCTCTCTGAGGAAGTAACACATGAATCTGTAAACTCTTTGGGAAAGGAACACAAGAAATATTTGCTTGTATAGTGGTTTCTGCACCCAGCAGTAACAGCTACATCCTCATAAAATGCAGCACTTAAGATGGTCAAGGAAATAGTCGCAGCATGACAGAGAGAGATTACAACTTCATTTTCAGTCCCATCCAAAATTAACATGAAATGATATTGCCAAGCAAAACAGCCTCAGCACTTAATTTGGGGCATTAGCGATGCCATTATGAAATATGAGCTGCTGATTCTCATCCTGCCTCAGAAGCTTTTTATGCTTCCCAGATCAGCTTGCTTGGTGAATTAATCAGATGAAAAAGGCTCAGTTCGCCTGCACAAGAAACTGAAAGGATTGCCTGATGGCTTATGAAGCTATGTGATTTGTTTCATGGTGTGGGGACACTGAAAGGGAATTTTTATTAAAAAAAAGAGGTCTTGGAACACAGTCCTGCATGTGGTCAGCTCAGTGGGGTATCATTTGAAGCAGAATGTGAACAAGTAGAATTGAAATGGAGGGATCTTTGAAGAGTAATGAAAAAGAGGCTTTGGTTGCCAATAAAACAACTGTTAAGGATACTGAAGGGGGATTCCTCAATCATTTAAAATCATTCCACACAAGACATTTATTGTATTTTTTTCTTTACTAGGGAACACGAGGGAACAAAAGGTAGATGAACTCTTCAAAAACCTGAAGCATGTTTCCCAACTTTCTGGAAAATTAGCATGTGGTTGTAATTTTCTCAGCAACTGCTTTTCAGGAGCAAATTCTTCCTTCTTTACTTACATATGCTTTAGCGCTGACTTCAACTCTGCTGCAAGCATTGGCTATCTTCTCTAGTTTCCATGGGGTTGACAGTGTCAAGGCATAGTGACTACTGCGCTGCATGCTGCTCAAGAAATATGCCTTAGACTGTGAAGATAACAAAAGATAAACCTTGGCCCCACTGACTTGTCAGGACTTGGCATTTCACATCTGATTTACCTTGTTCTTTTCAGCTTAAGCCCAACCTTGGAGCTGGACATAGAGCCTTACTGTGTTTTCTTATTCTTTCGTTTGTCTTTTGGGAGATGGTGTTGGACTCCTCCCCATCAAAAGTATAAGGTATCGAGGTTGGATGATCAGGTTAAGCCTCCATGCTACTTAACAGTGATATTTACTGCTTAGAAAAGTTTTTTTGTTATTTGTACGTATGTACATAATTAAATATTTAATTTTTTGTGTCTTCTTTCGATATATATTTCTAAATCTCTATATACATATAGAATTAATAACTTTTGCTCCTGCTTTGCAAAAGGATTTGGTTAGAACAAACTTACATTTCTCTGTAAAACAAAAACAAGCATCCCTCTCCAACTCCAGCAAGAGTATTCTGAGATGTCTCCAATTAGGAGATTTTCACAGAAATGTCTCCAAAACATCACTACATTGACAGACCTCACTGAGAAGCTGGAGAATTTTACCATGGTCTGTTCATCCTTCGCTTAGAGCATACACAGAACAATGGAAGGCCTCTGTTGTCATTCCATGCTAGTTATTTAATGTATATAAGAAAAAGGGAGAAGTGAAGTTCAGATGACAGGGCACTATATTAGTCCTGCCTACAACTTTCTTTGAGACGTATTTGAGAGCCTTAGTTTTCGTTGTTCTCTGGATTACAACTGTGGCAATATGGTACCTCTGCAAGTTAACCTTCTCTGGGGATGTGTGGTCAGTAATTAACAATGTACAACAATGCACGTTAATTTAGTAGGCAAAGTTAAGAAGAACACCTCATTCAATTAAAACTTGGCAAGGCAATGCAATTACCCATTCTGGAGGTTTGCCAGGATACAGGAACCTGTACCTTATCGCCTGAAAAAAGCAATGTGGGATATATAATCTGTATAAGCCGCTATAAGCAGTTGGGTTTTAATTAATTTTTTTTTTTTTAGAAGCACCATTTGGAAAATAGAGAGGCAGCTCAGCTCACATGGCTGTAATGGAAACCAATCCTTTTTTTTTTTTTTTTCTTCCTAACTTCTTCAATAACTTCTGAGAACTTTGTTCTGTTAATTCAAGTCTGGTGTTCAAAATTTAATTCAAATCTGCTGTCTACTTAATTGCACAGCATTGGTTTAGGTGTAACACCTAAATATGTCATGATGTGAGGCTGTTTCTATGGAGAGTATAGCACAGGCTTTGTCAGGGTATCATACTGCTTTATTTTGCACTACCCATGGCTCAGAACAGCTGAAACTGGGACTAACATGTCTCCTTTACTCAGCCCACATAGTCCTTACTGTAGACCAGATTGCTTTAGGTATAACAAAGAAGAATAGCAAAGAGTCATGTTCTTAGCTCATTGCCATGATATTGTCCTTTTCTACTGTGGACTCTTTCCTCTGTTAGCTCGGTCTGTCTCAAGATGTACATGACATGTAGGTGCGTGCTCCATCCCTCCTACCTGCTTGCCCATCTGTTCAAGTGAGTATGGTGCTGACAGAGCTGCATATGTACTCCTCTGTCTGATCAGGCAAAAAACATTGAGCTGAGCAGAAATTCACCTCTGCAAAGTTTCCTGTCTTTCTGGAATCCGTGATAGAATCTGGTCAACCAAACAATATATTGACTACACATTCATGAACAATTTTAGTCTTTTTTTCCCTAATTTTTATTGTCAATACTTTCTTTTATTTTTTTATTTTTTATTTTTTTTTAATTACAGCTGTTATTTGTGAATTATTTGTGAATTGAACTCTGCTGTTGAGCGAATAGCTACTTCATCTCTTTCCAATGTGCAGCTTCTTTTAGGGATCAAAATCCATTTTATATTCTGTGTGAAGCAACAGTTTTGTTGCATGTTTCTACCTTTTTTTTTTCCAATGACTTTCGAGCACTCAAGGATAAAATTTCAGACAGGACCAGTCTGTGTAACTTTGATTTGTTGACAAAATATATGTTCAGTTCTCTGATTCGCTACACTGAAACACCCAATTACAAGAAAGAGAAAATGTTATATTTAATAAATATTTACTAACATGAAGGCAACCTGTCGAAACAGTTTTACACTGGGGAGTGAGTTATGAATCAAATTCTTATGCCTGGTTTCTGCAGGTTGAAAGCTATAATTCATGGCACCTAGGTGTCTTCCAGACTGGCAAAACAGTGCAAAATTGGTTAGTTTTAAATATAAATTTAATAAAATATTAAAAATTAAATTTAATTAGTTTTAAATATAAATGTAAAACAATTAATGGAAGTTCCTCTGAAGACCAAACATAGGGGATTTACCTAGTTCAACTGATATCCCAGAAGGAATGGTTGGAGTGTGGGGTTGAAGGATGAATGAAACAATGAAGGGAACAGGAGCAGATGAGAAGTCTGAAACGTATTCTAAAGAGATCTTGGTGTAAGGACACACATGAGAATGCTAAACTCAATAGGACATTTAGATAAAGGTTGAGTTTATACAAAATATTTTGCTTTCCTCCATGTGAATGATGGGCTTTAACACTTCCCTCTGTACAAGCACAACTGGGTATTTTGCAGCTTTCTGAGGCCTTACTGTGACCTCTGATATTTCATAGTAGCAGGAAGAGCTTTGTTCCAGGCTAGAACCTGTCTAGAACAACTTGAAAAAAAATGTGTTGTTTCAAAACAGACGATGTGGGTATTGTTTTTTGCCAGTAGCCAAAATGAAAGTGAGCATCTCTTCCAGAAATGAGTTATTTCTTTTTGTGTAGGGCTTTCATTGTTCAGTGGATAAGCTCTAAATCTACAAGAACCAAAATTATGTCTGTCTCTTCTCACCCATGAAAGATACAACTGCAATACTGTAAACAGTAGACCTTTATAGACTTCTCTGTTTCAATATTGGCAACAGAAATCAATGGAATTGCACTAGCTATGGCAAACTATATATTACAATCTTTATAGTTCCCACAGGTATCTACTGTTAAAGGAGTGGGTAGTAATAATGTTATTAGGATTGAGCAAGCCTCAAATTGTAAGAAAGCATAAGTGTATATAGTGACTGGAAGTTAATTGGATTTGTATTGTTTTGTACCATCTAAATACGTGCCCTCTGTATGACAAGTGTAGATGGGTGAGGGATCTGCATTTCTTTAACTTTGACCCAAAACAAAGAAAAGATCTGAATTTCCTTCTGAGAAACTACAAAGAAAAATTTATCTATGACTTTTGAGAGGATGCTGGGTAGCTCAATCAGTGAGGGAATAAGAAATAGCTTATGACTTTGACAAAGGAGATGAGCCCTGGTGAAAGCTTTGACTAATACTCACTAATACTCAGGAAGCACAAAAAACCTGATGCCGAAAGCAATGACAGCTTTGATGCAAACATGAAACATGCAGTAGAATGCCATGGAAGAAGCTGAGAACTGGTTTTAGCAAGCAGAGCTGAAGATTCCATATCGTTCTGCTTTGCATTTATGATCTGATCTGTCCTTGAGATAGATCTCAGCTTATCACATCTCCTTACATTCCTAGATAGTACTTAATCAATTTACTTAAATATTTACTTAACACCTTTGAGTCTGTGAAAATGGATATGTACCCAGAGCCAGAGTACTAAAATATTAAAAGATAAATAATGGAGAACTGAATCAAATAAGCATATCACATATTTTTTTTCAATTACCAAAACTGTCTCAAATCTTGAAAAAATTCCTACACATAATTCATAACAGCTTTGGCTCGTAAATTGGCACTTCATCTGCAGATGACAGTAGATTCCATTAATCTTGGCAGTATTAAATGGCAATATTTTAAAATAAATGAATGTTCTGGAACACTTTCATTAGCTCTGCATAAACAGATTTTCTTTCAGTAGGATTCTTATTTCCACTCTTTAGTTTCAATAAACTATTATAAGAAGAGAGAAAGGGACTATCTCAAACTTAAATGGGCCATAACTTTTAAGAATTAGGAAACATCCCCATCTTTACTGCTTTTCTCTTGAAAAGCAAGTAATTAAATGTTTTTCCTGTGTCTTCCTCTGAGCTATATTAATTGGGGGAGAAAAATAAGAGGCTGCAGCAGTTGGTTTAAAGATTTGAAATATCACTTATTTCCTTTTCAATGGATTTATTCACCCGTATTTCAAACACAATGCCCATATTACACCATGGTTTATATTTAGTAATGGTGGATGAAAATGTTTAACACCTTGATCGCAAACACTGTAGCAATAGTTACCAAACCAGTGACAAAGCTGCACCATCACATTTTGTGATCAAAGGTGTTAAAAGATCAGTATTTCATTTGTGGATTTTTTTATTGTTATTTTTTTTAATTTATTTTGTGTGTGTGTGTGTGAATCTACTCTTTCAACTAGAGCCCATATAGCTAAAAGCTAAACACTGGCACTAATTCAACAGTGGTGTAGATTGTGCTGAGGGTGAATGAACAAATATGCTGTCATCCAAGATATGGAAACCTTGGAAAGCTTATTCACTTTCCACAGATCCAGGACAGGTCTATCAATAGGTAGTGAAGGTTTCTTCCAAAAAGGAGTATTTCCATGCAGATGGTGAAGTTGAGTGCTCCTGGCCATGAGGGCCATGCTTTGGCCTATGAAATGAAGTGAAGGATCTCACCCATACAGAGGAGAGGGCTGCACATATCCATTTCTCCTACTCTTCACCCAGCTGAGAAATGGAACCACATTAGCACTGCTGTCCGGCCTTCAGTTCCTTATAAAGGCTTGTGTGTTAGGATTTGTTGCACAGTATGAAAAACAGCCATTAGAACAGCACACTTGTTGTCAGTGAGCTGATATTAATTAAACTGGCTCAATTTACCATAATAAAATATTTTTTTTCCAAGTGTCAGTTTCAAACAGTCAAGCATCTGAAAAACATTTTGTTTGTTTTGGACTCGTACGTCCTCACCACAGAGCTGGAATTTTGCTAACAGCTCCTGATACATGAGCCAGAGGAGAAAACTCCCTCTTCCCTCACTTAGTTGGCTTTTTCTGGTGCTAAGAAGTGAGCAGAGCATAAAGGTACGTGTGTCAGTAAGTGAAGCAGGCATTAGATTTTCACCTGATGATGTGTTGAACACGAAGATGCCCTATTTTAAAGTCTTTTTCCTGATCAGAACCATGGTTTCAGGCTAAGCTTGTGTTTTACGTAACATTTAATATCTTGGTAGTTGTGGATTGAAATGGGGTGAAATGTTGTATACCAACTGTCCGCCTCATGCAAACATCCAAAAAACAGATGCTAAATCTTTGAAGTCATTGTTAAGTTTAATAGCTTTAGAAAATCATTACTCAAATCAATTCCCTGAGGTCTTTTTGTCAAGTTCCAGAGAATCTAAACTTAAACAAAACAAAACAGCCCTCCAAGAATTTATCTGGCAAGTGAGAGGACTTATTTTTCTTTAGTAAAAGTCTTCTGTGGCATTAGAATCCCATGAAGCTGAACAGCTAAACTCTGTCAGGATATTCTGAAAGTTCATCAAATAGTCTCTAAACTAGCCGTTCATAAATATCACATAAAAAAATCCAGCTGCCATATTTTACATTTAGAGCACATTCCATTTAAACTAAAGCAAAAGCACAATGTTAATGATATGTGTGGCTAAAAACTGTGTGGTGGCCTTGGTCTGCTAGCACTGATGCCAACTGCTGACCTTGCCGAAGCTGTAAACCAGAAGAAAAAAATATTACCCTGAAATGATTGATCAGTAGCTCCTAATGGCATTTTTGTCAATATCCAGCTGATTTTCCTGTTGCTCTTTCTTACATATTTATACTATTCACAGTCTGGCAAAAATTTACAAAAAAGTATCCAAGTGATGGTTTCACAGCAGGTGCTGGATCAAACAGGTCTTGTTCTTTGCCCCCATGGGAGGCCTACATGGATCACAGGAATCCTGATACTGCCCTTCAGATGACCTGTAGTAAAACTGCGGAAGATATGCTCAGTTTCTTCCAATGAATAAACAAAGCGTACATGAAATATTTGTCTAAGTATGAATAGGGGATTTATTTTTCTATATATACTGCTTGTCTATGTAGTTGATTGAAAATGGCATGAAGTAAATCTTGCCTAATAGATACTTATACAAGAATTTTATTTAAATGTCCGACAGTGTAAATGTCAACATTTGTACTTTGATCATGGTATGAATATACTGGTTTCAACTGGATATAGAGGGAAAAAAAATTACAAGAAAATACATGGGTTTTACAAGGAAAAATATATAGTGGGCTTATAAAATGTAGTTTGAGAAAGTCTCAGTAAGCTTCAAAGACCAAGACCAAAATGTACTCTGTAGACTTTGGATTTCATCCACTGCTCTTAGCTTCAAGCTGCAAGTTAGAAACTAGACAGAACTTTTGTAGCATATTCATGACATGTTTAGACATTGCCAAATTATTTCTCATCAGACCTGAGATTTATTGCAGCTGAATTGAGGCGGCTGTCCTCTCTAGCACCATTGAAGTCTTTGTCATGATTAACAAGAATCAGAAATCTGGAGGTGAATTGAAGAAAAACACAGACAAATATTCAAAATGCAGTAGACTGAAAAGAGCAAACTGGAGCACACTTGTAAAGCTCACAAAAGAGAATTTAACCATCTGATCAGAATGCCTGGGCCTTGAAATGAACAGTGGTGGAAAATTAGAAAATGGAACATTAATCCATTTTCATGATAGAAATGTAAAAAATAATTAGAAATAGCACTGCCAAGAGCAGTTACTAAAATGCTAAGTATACTGTCATGCATACACTTTTGCAACAAGCATATCTTATATTTACTTAAAGTGTAGCTGTCTCAGTTTCAAGTAAAAGTGTTGCAAGTTATCACATGAACACCGATTTTCTATTCCTTGTACTGTATGAAGGACTTACAGGAACTGTAATTTCACTGCATGACAAAATAGCTTAGAACTCTTCTTTCCACAGAAATGCGACAAAATTAATCAGGCCCTTTTGACTTACCTTGATTAAGCTGAGACATGTCAGCTAGGTGATTAAATCAGTTTCCTTTCCTTCACAGTTAAAATGGCACTTGGAGCTGTGTATCTCTTTGTATCAGCTAAGAAATGAATCACAATATGTTCCCAGTGAAAGTGGGATGAACCTGAGCTATGGCCATTTTGTAAGATGTAGATTGGACAGGTCTACATTTAATTGCAACTGAAGTGTTGCTGCCCAACACAAAGACTGTGTGCTGTTTCTCTCACCTAAATTACAATAGCTGTGCAGTGTTCCTGTGTTGCCTAGAAAAGGGCAGTTAGATGGCTATGAGGCCCAAATTATCTGATAGTGAAAGCACTTTTCAATTTTGTATATTTTCCAAATGATAATTTCACTAATCTTCCAAAAGAAAATCCTCCCAAACCTTTATCATCACTTTTTCCAAAAAATTGCATGGTACAGCTAACTCTGACACCAAAGTCAGCCCTTCAAACCCTTATGTTACTTGAACACTTGAATAGTTCGTACACAACAGATGATACTGATCTGAAATCAGGCTTGGCATGCTGGCTGTAGCTGTATTATTTCCACATGGGCATTTTTTTTTTTTTGTATCCAGCAAATTTTTCTTTTTTTTGAGGCATAATATATTCCCCCATTTTTACGTCTCAATCATATTTTAATGAACAGTGACAATAAGGAAGGAGAAACCAGTCTTTCCATTTATCCAGTTTTCAGTGCATCTATCTAAAAGAGATTCATATAGCTAAAATGGTCAGAATTAAATAGGCAATTTTTATTTAATGAATTTTATCACATTTTGTGACTGACAGCTGATATTGTGGTAATTCTGGTCAAAGTATTAATTATTTAGATTAGTTAGTTTTACTGAGATTCAATATTGGGTTTTCTTGGCTGATCACAACAAAACACATCTGACTTAATGTTTACACTTGCAATTTTGAGAGCCCAGTGTTGCATTTACAAGGTATATGGAGATCTTTTAAGGATGTCAAACTTGGATTACTCTGTGTTAAATCACAAGCAGAGACTAGAAATTTAGCCCAAGCAGACTTGATATTATATGGATGAAATACAGCAATTCTCAAGATGAACACTTTCACTCTTTCAAACTTTCTTAGTTAGTAAACAACTCAAGAAACCATTCTCTGTTTTGTCTGTGTAGAAAAATAATATTTCTTTGGAACCTACCATTTTCTGGTCATCTCGTCTGTGGAGACTGCCCGTATCCATTATACTTGTTCTGCAGTATACGAGCTCTTAAATAAGCTGTTCTTCCCCTGACGATCACTGTTTGAATGGCGCTGCTCTCCCTGGGCTAGATGTATTGATGAAGAGCCAGAATGTGCTGGTGATGCACACCAGGACAAAGAATTGTTCTGCAAAATCTGGCTGATAAGTCTGGCTGATGCCAAGCGCAAAAAGTAGAAGTAGCAGGAATGGGTTTCATAAAGAGTAATTCTCCTGAAACTCCCCTCGAAATTCCCTGATGCTTTACATATGGTGAAAAGTTAATAAATGATAATAAAATAAATGAAATAACTCACTTAAATTTCCTTAGATAGCTGAATAATGTTTCCTTTAGGCAGTAATTATTGTACCGACTTCACAAAGTTATTCTCAGTGCACTGGATGCAAATGTCAACAATGAAATAATAAAACTGAGCACTGTGAACACCTTGCTAACCATCTGTAAACCAATTTTCAAAGAGAAAATCACATCAGTAGAATATCTGACCCATACAGGATATTGCAGATGTTTTGCTCTAGCCTTTGGGATCTACCTCATTTCAAGGTCTATATAGTAGAAACAAATTGTGCATTTACACAGTGAAAGTCTAACTGAATTCCCAGAAGAATCTTCAAAGGCTTTTATGTTTGACCAGGCGCTGTGTTCTGCTACTTTGGCAAAGAGGTATTAACAACAACTTGTTAATAGTAATGGAGCCATACCTTCTCCATATGGGTTCCAACACTTTGTGCTGTATCATCTGCCCATATTTAAAAGCTCCACCTTAAAAAGATGATAAATGAGACCAACTTGACCTGGCCTTAGACCAAGTCATGGATTAAACAATTTCTTTCAGCTTGATTGGTGCTTTATTGAGGAAACCTGCTAAGTAAAAGCTATTCAGTCACAGTGCTTAAGTATCAAAAGAGTGCATGGAATTCATGAAACACTGCCAATGTGCCAGCCAGATCCTGATTTATCAAGAGGGCAGAGACAGGCTGCACAGGACTCAAACTACAGCTAACCTTTTCCTGGTTCCCCACACACTGTGTGTCTCTGATATGTATAGCCTCTTAAAACATTGTGCTCTTTTCCTAGGGTAGAAAAGTCAGTATATATACGTGGGCTTTTATTATTTTGTGTCCGTTTTGCATGTTAAGGATAAACATAAGCAGCCTTAACAGAAGCAAAGTACGTAAGTGAAGGGCACCAAATGTATATTTTCTCCCCGAAATAGAAATGAAGTTTCCATGTTTAATTTACTAAAAATGGCTTTGAAATCCTCTCTTTAACAATGCTCTATGTTACTTGAGAGGTTTCCATTGCAGGTTTATGTTCAACATGTTTTAGGAGGTTATACAGCACTTCAGGTCAGCGCTGTAAATAATCTGTACCTGGTTCATTCAGTGGGTTCAAAGGAAATTTTAAAGCCCCTAAACTCCAGCGATGAATGTTAATGTACTCCTGTAACCGCAGAGAGGTTTCGTTCAATTTTTGGCTCTGTCTCCGCACTTGACGATTTATCATACATACAGTTTCCAAAATGCCTTTTTCTTTTTAATTGCCACTAGGTTTCTGCCTCGACAGTAGTTTCTGCTGTCTAATGAGTTTATTCTTTCATACATAATTATTATACACATTCAGTGCAAACAATCTGTATTGCTATGTTAATAAAAAAAACAACAAAAGAAAGAGCAAAGTAGGGACTCAGGGAGCACACAGCATGTCTCTTTACAGCTGGTCTAATCTGATGCTCAGTATTGCCATAGCAACAACAGCAGAGGAGAGTGAGGGTCGGCAGGAGCCTCCTCCTTCTCCTGTTGATCATGACCAATAGGTTCCTAATGAAGAACTGACACTTCCAGGATGTCATTTTTATCAGATTTTTAGAAAAAAATAGAAGACCAGGACCGAGCTTATTTTAATACTGTGTAATAATACTTATTTTAATGCTGTGTAAATACAATCAGCACAAAATTGCTCATCAGAACAGAACTTCTCCAAAAAAAAAAAAAAGTTTTTTTTTCCCTTTCAGATTTGTGTTTTGTAATTAATTATATTTTAAAAGTATTATTGCTTTTTAATGATGGCGAAAATTAGATTTTGTGATTTGCTTAACGTAGAATGTAATGTACAAAAATTTTGGATGGTTGTGAGAAACATTTTCTCCAAAAAGACTGAGATGTCTGAGTCTTGGAAAGCAGATTTTCTAACATTTAAAAACTATTTTTCTGATAAGCCATATTTAGTAGTAATTCTTACTTTCAATATTTCTGTCATATTTGCATCTTCATTGTAAGTCTGTTAGTTAATAGAATTACAGTATATCTTAATCTAGAATTCTGCCCTACCTTCAGAATGCTGAACCTGGAATATTTCATAACTTGTCTTTAGTATTTATTGTTCTGAGTGATATAGCCGTATTTATATTAGAGTTTCTGTTCACCCTTAAAATACTGAGGTGAGTCTGAGATGTCTTGTAAGTATTATCAAGGAAACATGTAATAGCAAAGATGGATTCATGTTCACCAGTGAAGGTGACTGATTTTCATTCTGAGGGCATTTGATTATTTTTGAAGGTCACAGTGGTCAGGAGAGTTTATGAAGGCTGGAAGAAAGCAAGAATTACTCCACCTGTAGGCTTGATCGTTCTCACTTTAGTTCCTAGGAATGTGATGGAACAACTAATCCAGGAAAACATTTCCAAAGATACCAAAGACAGAAGATGATTAGGAGTAACTTGCATTGGTCTAATGAAGGGGAAATTTTATTTGGCCGAGTGTCTAGTCTGCTATAATAATATGTCTGGCTTGGTGGAGGAGAGCAGAGCAGGGGATGAACTAAATTCAGCTGAGCTTTTTCTGCTACCTCCCACACCATTCTCATAGGCAAAATAAGGAAGCATGGGCTAGGTAACTGGATAGTGTGATGGATTCAAAACTAGCTGAACTACAGCATGACATGCAGCCAAAAGCCAGTGACAAACCTCAGGGATTGATGCTGGGTGGTAGATGCCAGTTGTATTAATGGCTTGAATGATGGGGTAGAGTGCACTTTCACTGAGGTTGCAGATGATGAAAAATTTGTTGGAGGGACTGATGCACCAGATGGCTGTGCTGCAATTCACAAGGACATCAATAGACTGAAGAAATAGGCTGACAGGAATCTCATGAAGTTCAACAAAGGAAAATACAAATTCTTGTTCTTGGGTAAGAATAACTGCAGGCATCAGCACAGGCTGGGGTCCAACCAGCTGGAAAGCAGCTTTGTAGAGAAAGAAGGCCCTGGGGGTCCTGATGGACATCAGATTGACTGTGAGCCAGCAATATGCCCTCATGGCAAAGGCAGCCGACAGCTCGCTGGGCTGCTTTAAGGAGGACATTGCTGGAAGATGGAGGGATTCTTCCTTTCCACTTAGTACTGGGTTGAGATATCATCTGGACCTGATCTTGTCTCAAAATCTGGAGTACTGAGTCCTGCTGTAGGCTATCCTGTTTGGAGGATAGTGTCATAATACAAACAATTACCTAATATTTATAAAGATATTATGGATCTCAAGATGATCTGTACTGTTCAATTTAGGGTGCTGCAAACAAAATTGGTGAAGAGGAAAATAGTTAGCTGATTCTCATTTGTGCCATTGAAAATATCTTCCCATAACCATTTATTTCCAAAATCTAAAGATTTTGTTGTCTACTTTGTACCAGTTAAATGCCATCCATTGAAGTAGATCCATAAAATGCCCTCAAACTGTGGACATCATTTAGCCCTATTGTGCTACAAATAATCCCTGGCAATGAAAAGTTAAAAAGAAAAAGAAAAGAAAATAACAATTTAGAAATGTATCACTGAGAGGATGACTGCAAGTTAGAAACATATTTAGTTATTACTTAACTTACTCATCAGAGACTTAACTTTTTTTTTTTGTGAACGAACTCTGTTGTATAAAGAAGAGCATAAAAAAATTTAGCTTTTGTGAATCCTATCTGTACCTTCATAAGCTGAAAATGTAAAAGCCAGCCATGAACAACAAAAAAAATCAGTAAGGTATTATATCTATGGCAATCACCTTCTGCCTGCATACTGGAAATTCTCTAAAGGCAAGTGAAGGAATTCATAGCTGTTAAATTGCATATATATCAGCTGCAGCCTATGGCTGTAAAGCCATGTTTCAGTCCATAAATAATTGTGTCCAGCAATATCTCATGCTGATCTGTATTTTGATAGGGAAGGTCAATCAAGGCAAAGCCAGTTGCTATATTCATGGACAAGAAAAACTGAAGGAAGGCCTCTGCCTCATAACTTTTGTGTTTGGTGTCCCTTTCAAAATAACTTTTAGTTCACAAACTTGGTCTACTACTTCTTTCTGGTCTGCAAATACCTTGAAATCTTATAAAAAGTGAAGTATTATTTGTAAAGTTGATGGGATGTGTGTGCATATGTAAGGATTTTCAAGGCTTTAGTATTTTTCTTCTCCTATCAATGGGACTTATGCTCCTTAATATAAAGAAATCCCTAGGAAATCTAGCTTTTCACGATGTCTGGCAAGCCTCCAAAATATTTCAACTTCTTTACAACAAGAAATAAGCTTTCTGATGAAACCCATCTTTTTGGATGTAGAAAGGAGTTTTTGTGGCAAAAATCTGCTCTTCTCTCCAACACAGGAAATACAGGAATATACTGTTCCCTCCAAGATAGATTAGTTCCACAGTTATTACTTCCAGTTTTATTATTAATAAGGCATGATCTTGTGTCTTATTTAAACAAGATGGTTGTACATTTCTTTCTTGTACAGGGTTGTGTTCTTTTTATTATGTAGAATGAGTTTCATGTATTCATATACTCAAGCACCGCATTCAGTTTTAAGCTGTCATCTACTACCATTCCTTGGGAGAATTCTTGCAAGGGTTCTATTCAATTCAGTCAGATGAAAAGAGTAATAGGAAGAACCAAGACTGAAAAAAAGCCCTCCAAATGACCACGTATCTGGGAACAGAAACATCTTTAAAACATGTCTGGAAATTGAATTAGTTCAATTATTCTCTAGAATTATAAGGGATCCATTTTGCCTTTAAGGCACAACCCAGTGAAACATGAAGTTCAAAATGCAATGCCACAGCAGGAGCAAATGACAGTGCATCTGGATTTGGAGGAGTGCAGATGAAAGCTATCGTTTCTACCATTTGAGCAATGATGTGGGGCCTGTAGAGCTTTTGACTCTAATGATCCAGATGATAGGCTGGATTCTCTTTCAGCACAGTCTGGAGATGTAAAGAAGGTCTCAAACTGCAACTTCCCAGTGCTAGCATTTATTGGATATTACTGCAGAACTGTCACTTCTCTGGAATTGTGAAGCCTGTGAGATACTAGTGAAGAATACAGAATATAGAGATACACTCTTCATTGTCTATTTTGTGCTACTAGCTTACCTTAGAGGTTATGTTGTAGTAAATTGTTATTCATTTTATTAATCAGCTTCAAATACTGTAAGGTTTTATAAGCAGATATGATCAACCAGTAATCTTCTAATTATTTTTCATTGTTATCAAAAGGCTCTTCCTCTGACTTGCTAAATCTAGGAATACTTTGAGCTTCAAGCCACATGTATTTGGGTAAACAACATGGTTTGGCTTACTCTTGCACTTGACCCAGTGTGCAGGGCAATTTTTTCAGAAGATTAGATTGCACTTTTGAATTACCTTTCAGTTTGAACTCTCAGTATCCTAAGCCTCTTTCTGTATGCTGCTTTTTTTATTTTTTTATTTTTTATTTTTTTTTTTAATATGTCAGGAAGATTTAACAGTAACAGTAACAGGGAATTTTCCAGAAACAAAAGGCATTAATGCTGTACTTCTAAGTGTTTCTAACTGTCTAAAATTCAAATAATTTCCCAGTTTCTCTTGAGAAGCATACGGTTCCAGTGTGAGGTAATTGTTTTCCATCTGGACGCTGTCTGGTGATGGTATTTGCTGTAGTCATAAGTAAATAAATGAAAGAGTAAAATAAATGAACACATCTGTAAATAATTTGTTTGCTGATTGATGGGTGGTAAATAAACTCTAGCTTCTTTCTTTGGCTACAGTCACAATTGAAATTGTGGAATGAGAGATATACCAGCATACTGAAAGTCTGAAGTTCAAAGGTAGGATATGATAAAGCCTCTAGGGATACACAGAAACTCACAAGATGGGGCAGATAAATACCAGTTAATGCTGTCTCTGACCTCAGCAAGCCCTTAGTTGAAACACTTTAAAGCATACTAAAGCCTTACTTGATATCTTGCTCTGGTTGTCTACCTGCCTTTGGTTTTGATCAACTCTCTGTAGCTGGTCTTTCAATAAGAGTGATATGGAGCCCCAGAAGTTTACTTTTAAACTGATGACTCTGTCAAGGACAGGCAAGACTAGGATGTCAGGAAGAGAATAAAGCAGGAAAGAATGAAGATAGGAAAAATCACTTCTGGTTCTGCAGAGACATGCCAGACTCACCTTGGGTGTTTTCACTTGTCCAGTTTTACTTTTTTCCATAGAAATGTCTACAAGCTACTTCATTTCCTTTCTTTATCCACGTAAGCTCTTAGCAAGGCAAAAAATGTCGCACGAAATTCTTTCTTATTAGTCTTAATAATATATATTTTCACACTAAGCTGAATGTTTCTTTTCCTAAGATAATCTATTTACTGCTGGGGTTCATTAAAATAAAAGGAGACTATTAGAACATGTGAGTATGTTGCCTTGTACTCACTGAATTCTTCAAACACAGCTTTGGAGCAGTTGCACTGAACTAGGAAAATGCCTGTAAAAATGACTTTCCAGCTTGAGCATTTGTACTCTTACTGAACTGAATTTCAAACAGAACTCATTCAGATGTCAGACTCTTGCAATTAAAAACGGTGCTTGGCTAGCTAGTTAGTTCGTTATTACACACTTTATGGTGTGAGCTGCAAATTAGCTACTCAAAGTCCACAGTTCAAAGGATTTGCAGGCCTAGAATTATTCACTGAACAAGATTGTGAATAATTTCAAATAATGAATAAATTCAATATACTTTTTGTTCTGTCCATGCATAGCCTCTGAAGAGGGAGAGAAGAAAAAGAGGAAATCAATCAGATAAATTATTCATTGAGAATTATTTGTTCAGCTCTAATGCTTATGTACTTAGACAATATTTTCATTGGAACAGACTCTGAAGAGCTCTTCAGTCTGCATACATCCCAGCCACATTTCATCTGTTAAGGTTTTGAGGTTCTTATTAAATGCCTGGGTCTAGTTGTAGGCAGTAGGATTTATGTGATTTTTATCTCCAAGTTCTTAACTAAGCTGAGCTACTGCAAAAATTATTTAACAGTGATTTTGTGGAAGAATTTCTTTGTTCTTGCTGGCTCCAAATTTAGAAACAGTCTTAAACAGTGATCATCCCAATTCTGCTCGCTGCTATTTCTGCCTGACGTGATCACTTCCAATTCAGAGTGGCAACCTAGAAATTTCCTTTCAGGAATTTTTTTTTCATGTAGTTAAGATAACAAACTGTGAATCTATTGCTGTTGTGAAGAGCCACCTTCTAATTTTCCTTATTTTAGAGAAAAGTAAGAGCAAGGAATTTAGTGATTTGTATGATAAAGATTAATATATTAAACACCAAATATAACTTCCAAATATAGCAAAAAGAAAAAAAAAAAAAAAAGTTGTGGAAATAGCTTGTCTAATAGCAACAGATTCTGTCTTTTATCTGCTAATCAGTCAGTGCTAAATGTCATCAAATCCAGAGGCTAAATCTGAAAAGGGACATGTTCCTGCATAGAGTAACCAAGCCTCTTTTAATGTGAAAATCTTTGTTGTTCTACCTTATCACCAAGACCAAGGAGCCTCTTTTCCATCTGGTGTACAGTATAGTGACATAACAAAGAAAAAGTAGCAGATCTGAGGCACTGAGAAGGGAGGAACATTAGATTCATTAGATCAGATATTTGCTCTCATAGTAAAGACATTTCAGTTTGACATGAAGAAGTTTTGTTTTTCTTCCTCTCATGAATAAACATTTTGTTACATTCTACTTCATTTCTGCGAGCCAAAGGGCTGTCTATCCAAATGGAGAATTCAGACAGCTGTTAAAAATAAGGAAATAAAGTTGTGAAGATCTTACTGCTTTCCTTCTTATTCTTGAAAAAAAATCTCGTACATTTTACTCTTATTGCAGATTATGTCTCTTATGTTCTTGCTGATTGGAAGCAGTGGGCTGGAAAAGGAAAATTATGTTGGTCTTGGCTTTGCCACTGACTTACCATTGGCCATTGATCAAGTCACTTAAGTTCTTTTTATGGTATCATGAGATGTTTTGCTAGTATCTTTCACTTATATTGATGTAAGAATTTGGGAGAAGGATTATCTTCTATTTTATAATGTACAGAGTTTAACACAGTAGGGGCATAATCTTGATTAGGGTCTCCATGTGGTACTATAATGGAGTTAATAAATAATACTTGACAGCGGTCTGAAGTTGGAGGTATGGAAGGAAATGAGGCATAACTTTTGAATAACCCTTAATTCAAATATCATAGATGCAAAGGAAATAACAAGGTAAAGTCAGACTTTGTTTCACATGGCTCCACGGTTCTGCAGACCAAAATGTATGATGTAAACATTATTTTCCATAAAGTCAACAATTCAATTTAATATAAGTCTCACTTAATGTCAGTTTTTAGGTTTTTCTACTTAACGATTGTTTATATTGCTTAGAGGACCTATTGACTCCTTATTGAATCCTCATTTCATGAAAGATATATGGAAAATTCAGACAGATTATCTGCATAATAATAACATAGTTCTTCCTTTATTTGCCTATAGAATATTTCAAAAAAGAAAAAAAAGTGCTAAAATAAAATGTTTTTGACAACTTCCTTTTCCTACTGTTTTTTTATCTCCTCCAGTTGCACTCAATTCAGTGCATCATGTTGGTATAATTCATTCTATTTCAAAATTTCCTAAGATTTGCAAGACTTACACTTTACAAAATGGAAAGACTGACTTTCTTATTAAACATGTAGCATAATGTTATTTATTGTGTAATAGCACACATCTGACAGTACTCAAGTCAAGCTAATATTAGTGTGAGGTCATTGTGGGAGCCTATTTTAATGCATTTGACAAAACTGAAGAGATGTCTGATCAACAAGAACAACTGATGTTAGTGTTAACGTGTTAGTTTGTAATAAATTTCACTCAGATAAAGAAAAAATTTGAAGGAAATCAGATATAAAGATTTCTAATTGTACATTGAGCATCTAACAAACAGTTGTTCCTTCCTTGTTCTCTCCAGAATGCTTTCCTCTTCTGGAATTGCTAGCATTCTTCGAATGATATAAAGGAAGTATAGCCAGCTCTGTGAATAAACTGCTACATGGGAATCCTCAGCTTTAGTCTGCACACATTGTGCATGACTGTTTCACTCTGTCTTTGCTTTATTGAGGCAATTGCACAGTGTGATGTCTAGGAAAAAAAAATGCACACACAAAAGCAACAAGCAAAAGATAACACAAAACACTTTAATCCAGAACAGGTCAATTAAAAAACTTGTTAAGAGGCAGTTAAGATTCTGTAGCTGTTGCATACAGTATTCAGCAGAGAATTGCTTTGCTGGAATGGAGCTTTCTTCTCTCCCCCTAGGTATCAGTTACTGTAAATGCCTGAGGAACTTCATAAGCTGCAGAGACAGCTTCAAAAATACTTGAACAAATTTGAGTAATTTTCCAAGTGTTGCAAATGCCTGAATTTGTCAGTTAGTTCTTTGCAACTGTGTTATCTGTCAGCAGATAGTCTGACTGAGTAGATTGATTTTAGTTTAGCTGGTCAACAGGATGAGAGAATGGGTCATTTGCTGGTGGCCTCGTGCAAGGGAACCACAGTGGGAGATGAGGTGAGCTGTGAGATGGTAGGTGAGTTCATCCTATAGTTGTCCAAGGCTACTCAGGAGTTTCTCTTGGGACACTGAACATGGCCAATTCTACTTCAGTTTGGATATTATGAAACTATTATTCTCAGAAAGAGTGGTGAGGCATTGGAACTGGCTGCCCAAGGAAGTGGCGGAGTCACTGTCCTGGAGGTGTACGAGAAATGTGAGAAATGTGGCACTGGGGGGGGGATGGTTTAGTGGGCATCGTGGGGATGCCTGACAGCTGGACTAGATAGTCTTAGTGGTCTTTTCTGACCTTAGTGATTTTATGATTCCTTTGGACTCTGAAGAAATGAAAACTGTCTTGTCCTCCAAAGGCATCACTGTGGTCTTACTGAACCACTTGGGAAACAACTCACCAACTTTAACAAGAGTAGGGTCAGGTATTAAAACCAGACTTCATAATCTCCCCATGAGGCTTATATTAAAGGCTAACAGCTTGCATGAGGTTTTCATACAGCCATGTTGTGGAACCTAGCCACGCATCAGTCTCAAATAAAGAATTCCTCTGTACAGGAAGAGTCTGCTCCATGCAGACTTTTCTCTTAGGGATGGAGAAGCAGCATATAGAAATGCTGAAGAAATCGAGATCTTTGCTGGTGAGGCATGTGAGCTGTCAAGAAATAGCTGAAAAAACCCATAATGATGCAGGAAGTGTGTGGAAACCATGAAAGATGGACTTAAATTCTGCTTCTACCTTTGTTAAGGTCATTTTGAAAAGACAATAGAGAACTGCTGTTGGAAGTCAAATTAGGAATGCTATTCTCAGTCCCTTTTGGATATTTAGACTTTGGATTTGAGAATTTCTAGCTTTCTGAATACCTCCTACTCTTGACTGGCTGTTAACTATCAAATTGCTGAATAAGCTTTGGTCTTTTACAATATGCATCCTTTAAAGTAGCTTTTAATGCATGTCAAAAAGATCTGTTTTAAAAGATCTCTTCAAAAATATTCTAAAAGATTGGTATAGCTGGCTAACTGTCGTAGGCCACTCTTCTGTAACTTCAATGGAAAAGAAGGATTTTTATTTCTCTTTTGTCTTTGATGTATGCATAGATATGAATGCATAATATTTTATATTTAAGGTTTTAGTAGAGTATCTTTATTTAAAGGCAATGAAGCCTGACTGTGCATAGGATTGGCTAAAGTGATGAAAGCATTGTCAGCAACTTTTAGTTGAGAGGTTTTGAGAGAAGTCCTGTCTAATTTTGGAGGAAAAAAAAGGATCAATATTAATCTCTGTAATTTAAAAAGAAATAATTGAAAATCACACTTTCAGTTCCTGCTATGTTTCTGCTAGTGACATTTCTGTAGGAAACATGCTTTTTCACATGGGAACAAAAAAAAAAGAATGTGTGTGGATCTCAAAACTTCTTGAAGATAGAGTTCAGCTTCTTCACTGAGTCAGAAATCAGATTTAGAAGATTGTTTGCACCATTAAACAAAGCCATTCAAAACAAAAGAAAAAACAAAAAAGCCCCACAGAATTTGAGCAACAGGTCTGCTTAATCAGTCACACTGCTTAAACAATAGAATATGAACTTGCTCTGATTTGGCATATTTTAACGCTCTCTTTCTGAGAAAAGATGGTATAGTTGGTCTAGTTCTAAAAAGATACTTGCCTGTCTGCCATTTTGATGAGCCATTTGGATGCTCACTCCTTGGTTCTGTTTTGCAGTAAACAGATGTTCAAAATCAACACAGGGTTTTTCTGTCAATGGCTTCAAAAGACAGAGTCTTAGGAGAGTTGCAGAGCTGACCATGGAGACTGCTGCAGACCTGTTTCTGAACTGCTGATGGAAAGGGGCTTGTTACTTTGTACACTTGCACACAGATGGTTATCAGCACATCTTGGAGAAGCAAGTGCATAGCATTTGTACTTATTCCATCCTTGTAGCTACCCTTGACCTGGCTGTCTTTCCCAACAGACTGTTACTGCTTCTGTTGTCAAGAGGCGTGTGTGGCTGCAGAAGAGCCCAGGATTTGTCTGTGATAGAGTGACTACAAGTGAGCCAGTTCCACAGCATACACTTGGTCAATGCCAAACATGACTTCTGTTGGAACTTGGCCTTTGCATGCAAAATAATTTTGTCTTTAGTTTTTGGTGATGTTACTGGGGGAGCATTAATATTTTGCTTGTTAGACACGTTGGTTGATGGCATTAAATTCAAATCTCTAGGGCCATTCCAATTCTGATTGCTCATTCAAAGTATTAAGGAAGTTTAAAATGCAGCTTACCATTACAGTACTTAACTATTTCACTATTAAATTATAACCCAGTTTCTATAATGCTGCTGAAATTTAGGAAAATGATCCTGTGGACCTCAGCTATAGTTCTGCAATAGTGCTTTCTTACTAGAATAAGAAATTTGCTGTGAAACAAATATTTGGAAGCTGAATGAAAAAGAAGAAGGATGTTTATATTTTAGTATGGCAGTGGTTTGGTGAATGTAGGTGATGCATGGTTGTCATTAGCAGAAAGAATATACAATGTTATACATTACAAATTATTCAGTAAAATATTTAAGAAACAACAAAAAAACCCCACCTTACTTTAAATCAAAATGCATAAAAAGTCGAAAGGTGTTTGTCAGAGACTCAGGAAAAAAGATAACAAAAATATATTTTTAAATCCACCTTGGGAAATTAATATTGAGGTAATTTTCAGGCTAGAGTTGGAAACGTGGCATTTTGTCATTTTAGAATAAACACCAAAAACAGATGCCACAATTTCATAAAATAAACATGCAGTGAAAGGGTAACACAGACATTAACAGCAAACTGAGACAGTAGCCAATACAGTATGATGAGAAGGAATACTCAGTATGGTGTGATGTGTGATAGAAGCCATTAGCCATATGGTACAGTGTGAAGAGGGCCTCTGTGACTAAGTAACAGTTCTATGTTATGTGGTTTATAAAATAATTATGCAACGGCAAGCAACTCTTTTATAATTATTGGCTGTTTCAAAATATTTCTGCTAATCTGGATGCATTTACTAGGTTGATTGATGCAGGCAGTCTGCTTCTTGTGTCTCTATGTTTGTAGACTGTGCAGTGCATTATCCTACTAAAGGCAGTGACCATTTTAGATTTGGTCACTGGAGAGTGTATATATTTTTCTGAAAAGACAAGGAATGTCCACATGAAAATACCATGGCTTGTTCAGGCAGCTGCCAGACAAGGACCCTGTTTCTACCTTCCTGTATTAAAGCCCACCTCTAAAAAATGAAAGTATATCACTAGAAAAAACTACTTCTAGGTCACTGTGGACGGCATAAACTGGTGAAAATTTCAACAGATTCTGAGCTTTTAGGTTTTTTGCATGCTGCTTCTTTCAGACTTATATTAGAGTCTACAAAGGAATCAGCAACTGAAGAACATCAAACAAATTTGCAAACCAACAAGAAGATGACACTAATTTCCTTTTCCTTTTCCACAGCTTCTCAAGTGAGCATATGGAGGGCAAGTGTCTGTTAGACATTTGTAAAATGCAGCACTTCAGCTTGGAAATGGCAAAAGAATGTAATAAAGATTTTCAACTCCAAAAATCTACTAGTACTTAAGACATGGCTTATAGAGTAGCAGGAAAGGGGGAGATTGCTCGAACAGTGAGACTCAGATTGCAGCTCTAATGGGGAAAGGTGAAAGATTATGTAAATCCTCTATGTCCTGTGACTCTTCAGTACATGCAAGCAGCCGAATGGGAGCAAGGCAGGGATGTGGGACTGGACAGCACCATCTGGGACATCAAACCCAATCCTCAGAAGTCAAGTGTAGATGCCGAGCTTTGAGAAGTGCACGAACAACCTCTTCCCTACTCTATTGTTTTGACACTATGTGCAAGCCACAAAACACTTCCCATCTTCTCCCAGCAAACTTCAGATCTACCGTAAAAGACCAAAAGATCCAACTGTAAAATATGACAGGAAGAGCACAGGAGAGATCAAGGGTATATTGAGGATAATGGTCTTTGAACATCCTCTGTCTATCACACCCACATGGGTCAGCTCTATCGCGGTCCTAGAGACAGTACAGATCAAACATAGCTTTTATTATAGTCATCTGGTGTATTGCTGTTAGTGCTCCAGAATAACACATGTATGATTTTTCTGTGGTAGGTAAATCTGCCATCTAGGTTTTCAGTTTCATAGTGGCTACTCTATTGATGCTTTCGTAGTGCAAGTAACTGATACTGGATATATCCATTGAACTAGCCTTGTAAGAAAGAAATCATTAGAAATCATACAAATGGAATATGGTATGAAGCTTCTAACAAGTGCAAAATAAACTTTTGGACTATATGGAATCAATGTATGTGTAATAAACTTTTTCATGTGACTGAATACATTTTACAAGGCTGCAACCCAGTGACGTACATTTTACAACACTTTTAAATGATGAAACGGATGTACTGTTAACTATAATGACAGAAAACGCATCAGGAAATTGCAGTGTACAATAACACAGGCACACATAAATATATAAACATGTACAGGTACAAATATATATGTGTGCATACACATACATATACATATGTAATACATAACATGCATACATATGTAATATTGGTATGCATACAAATACAAGAGTACCTGTCTATTTATCTATCTTTACTTTTTCTTACAAGAGAAAAGTGGCATGACTGCTGAACTACTTATTTTATCTGGTATTACTAGTGAAGGTATTGCTTTCATTTTTGCCAGCATTTGTAGTGTAAATTAGGAGCAACCTATTGTAAAATGATGTTACTGAGATCAAAAGAAGCAATCCTTAATACCAAGCGAAAACCATTCTGGGGAAATGTTTTTGATTATGCCTAATGATGTAATCAAGCCAGTAAACTACCTAGAAGTTGGAGCTGCAGCAGGCATACAGCCTGCCCATTACTAAGCACCCGATTAACAATAACACAGAGGGGAAAAAAGGTGCGATGCAGCAAACAAGATGCCAGTTAAATGTTTACTCGATGGCACACAAAGCTGGACAAATTTGATTAGAATACTTATGATTATCTGCTTAAGAGAAGAATGCTGAAAGGCTGAGGGTTTACCACAGAAGAAAAAAAAAAAAAAAAGCCAGAAGTAGAGAGGAAAAGACCAAAAAGGTCATTTTTTAACATCTTTGATTTCATTCTTTAAAGACCAATTACTTTCTTGTCCCCTGTGGGAGAAAAACATTCTTCTTCTTAATAGCAGAATCATTCTAAGACTTCTCTGATTCATTTTATATTTAGCAGATTACAGTTTTGGAGTCATCAGTAGGAGAGAACCCAGCCAACTGACAGACCTGAAATCATGTCCTTTGATTGTAATTGACAGGGAAAGCATTTAAGGTAAAGAAAAAAAATATTTTATTCATCTTTGATTACACTGTGATGTGATTTGGTGACATAATACAGCTGTGAACTGAGGCAAGAAAGGCAATAATTCCTACTTGAGGCTTTGACATGATGTAGCCCTTTAGTCTTCTTCAAACCAATGCCTCCAGCTACAATAGTCCCCTTGATGGAGTCTAGACAAATAGATATACAGACTGTTACAATTTAAAGGCAAACAGCTTTAAAATAGCATTCCTCTAGGTCATGAATTTTGGTATTAAATGGTTAGGCTGATACTTTTCACTTTGTGAAAATTAAATCCAAATCATTCATTAAAAATCACACGTTGGATAAAACTGATTCACTTCAAAAGGATCTTAATATGAAAATAAACTATTTATCTTACGGAGCAATTTAATTAGAAGCATATACTAGAAGTGAACACCGTATTTATTTAATTCACATGCAAAGGCTTAAAGTACTATATATGCCTCATGGATATCCTAACTTGTTACTTTTTTTCTTTGTATTGCATAATCAAAATATCACTTTGGTATTTCTGAAAATGTGCTGTGTCAGGATCTTCAGAAGTATTTATCAGTACCTGGTCTACAAAATCTTTAGACTGAGAGCCCAAACATTCTGCAAGGAATGTTTATAATGAAAAATCATAAAAAGAAAATCTAACAATAAAAATAATCTCACCAAATTTTAGCTGCTGTAGTTATCTAATCTTAGCCAGCCTCTCTGTGTTCTCCTGGAGGATAATTCTTGTTTACTACACTTGCTCACATAACAACTGACCTACAGAGGAATTTACTTGGTGGGCTTAAGCTGGGTATCCAGAGTGATGTATGAGCAATCCTGTGCACTCAGTTAAGCTGTAGCCTCTTTCAATGCATTTCTAGGAGGTTTAAAATGTCTTTCTCAGTGCTGAAATATTTTCTTTCACTCACCATATGTGGAGAATAGTTAAGAGACCATCCATTCTTTTTTACAACATGTGTTTCTTGCTTCCAGAAGGAAATTCCACTTTCATTATCAATTCTTGCTAATGATTGGGTTTTTGGGTTTTCAGACATCAACAGTTAAATTAAGACAGTAAAGAAAATGTTAGAAAATTCTGTCACATCTTCAGGGCGTGTGCCACAGATATTTGAAATAAAGTGATTTGGTTATTTTTACAAGTACTTTCTGAAAAAAAACCTGCAAATTCAAAAGCTCCATAGAATTTAAAGTTTTCATTCAATCCATTTAACAAACACTTTAATAAGAGCATCTTTCTACAATCCTCTGGGAAAATCTTGCTTTCTGTCTAAATTGAGCTACCATATACAATCATGAAAATAAGGTGGCATAAAATATTCAACAGAATAGAATTATTTCATAAGAAAAATACAGTGTTCAACATCATCTTACAAAGTTCATCCTCATAATTGATCCTAAATATGTAAAGGATCACTGTATCACTGGTACTTCCTTTTTATGTTATGTTATTATTACATATGGAAAAAAAATGGTGATGGTAGTTGCAGAGACTGAAATTCTTGCTGTAGAGATCTATCAGCTGAAATGTCTTAATCTCTTCTTTTTGTAACTGTCTCTATGTTCAAATTACAGTGACCAGTTCTATGCATAGTTACTTAGACTCCCTATCTTATTTACTGAGATTGCAAAGAACATTTAAGTAAGTTCAAATAGTGATGAAACCAAAGGAGCACCACTAATAGATTTAATTTATCAAAGAGTAACTGGATACTGTCATGAATTGTACCTACATATTAATGATTACATATTTGATAAGCTTGTTTCACATGTTCTACCTCTGAACTGTTTCAAGAAAAATACTGACCTATTTCTAAAAGTATTCTCCCATTATATGGGGAGTTCAGAATTTCAGATGCATGATGGTGTTAAGGAAACAAACTAACAAATAAATAAAAGCCAGTTATAAAGCTTCAGATGAGCTGAACATGGCCATAACAACTACAAACAAGTAATGAAAAATTCAACATAATCACAATATTGCTAAATAAGGAAAAGCAGAGTGGAATTAATATTTCAATGATCTGAGGCCCAGAAAATGGAAAATAGTATAATGACTCAAATATCTACTTATATCTCCTACATCCCAAGTAAAAATTAGCTATCAAAGAGGATGTCTGACTCTTGGGGCACACTACTTTAATTTGTCCTATAACACTGGGAAGTAGTGATGGCACCAAACCTGCTGGAACTCAAGAAGCATTTTGATAATGCTCTCAGACATATGGTTTATTTTTTGGGTAGTCCTGTGTGGAGCACTGAGTTGGATTCAATTATCTTTGTGAGTCCTTTAGAATCAGGGTTATTCTATGATTCTAAGATAGATGCGAATAACTGCCTGTGCGTAACAGGCACGATATTCATGGCCTGCAAAACAGTAGGAGGATTGGCAACTCCTGTTTAGCAGTACAAGTCAGGCAAGAGGAAATATTTCTTTTCTTTTTTTTTTTTTTTCCAGTTTAAATTTCTTTTCCTTTCTCTTTTTCTTTGGTCGCTGACATCACAGTTTCAAAATTCTATAGCAATTAACTGTGAAAGTGGATTTCAGGTTGAACACAAATATTAGGACATTATGTAAATAGAACATTTCATAATAAAACTTAATGACCAATATTCTTACGGGGCTGGATATTAATATTTTTAGCAATACTGCCTACTTCTATGATTAGGCTTGGAAATCCCAGTTAGCACTCACGATGGAGACTCCACTCCAAATGAGGTATCTTACTTTTCTACTGCTGTTGCAACATTACATGTTGTTATACATAAAAGTAAGAAACACTGATTAAATTCCATTAGCATACCTATTATCTGTTGCATTTTCCATAGTCCGTTTTCTGTTTTCTTTGCAGTATCAAGTAAAGAAAAAACCTAAAAAATAATTTTCAGATGAAATTTATGAAGTTATAGTTAAAGTAACATTTTCCCTGAAATTACCATTTGAATGATAAGCAATTTTGGGAATAATTATAGAGCACACTCTACATTCAATGTATTCTGATATATGGATAATTACTCCTGGTAATATGCGTTAGTTAGATTTTATAACAACAATAACAATTTATTGCAAAATTAATTCCTTGGCACAATTTAACATTTATTGATGTGAAGTCGAAGTGAATTGATTTTATTGCAGACCACTTGTGATATACTTTCCCTATGCTCCTGCCCTAATTGGTTATTATAGGTCATTTTGGTATTTAGTTTTAAAAATAAATTAATTTGGTACTAAGGTGCATTTAGTTAAAATGGCAAGATATTTACAGCTCATGTGGTTTTATTTAAATAAAAAATGGTAAGGTAATGCAATCATCTCTGGTTATAAAGTGATGGATGAATTGAAAACATTTCTGAATCAGGTCAATGGTAGTGATGATTAGTGCATTGTTAATCAAGTTGCTGAGATTGCTATCAAAAGCTTTATCTCTTTCACTCAGACTGGTGAGAGGATCATGAATATTAAAGAGATTCAAATAGATCTGCGCTCATGTAATATGGAGCACTACAAATGAAAAGGCTAAATGAACCCAGACTGTGACTTTATGCACTGATATATCTCTTAACTAAAAAGGAATGTCTAATCCATTTCTATACTTGTATTAAGCTACATACGTAGCAAGCATACAAAGTATTTCATGTATCGTATTCATTTATGGGCTAAGTACTTATTTACTGCCCTATCAATGTGAAAATAAATAGCTGTGGAGAAGGTATTTTTCAGGATAGAAACAATAGCTACTGTAGACTAGATTTTAATTTTTACAACACTGGCAAGAATTGAAGGTAATCCACTGGAAATCAGCAGCTTCATCTCAATTACATTACTCTTATTTTATACTGATTTACCTGAAATTAAGGTCTATTCTGGTGTGTAATTTAATTATATGACTGAAATTCATGCTCCCTTTAAATCTTAGAGGAGAAATAACAACTACTATGCATAACCACGTATAGCTGATAAGACTGTATGGATAATGGAGGCCTGAATCTTGATAACATGCAGGTAGTTGCTTAACTATGCTCTCCTGAGAAACTCCAAGGATGTTCAGCAGGATTAGTCAGAGAGACAGGGCTAATCAGATTCAGTTTTCCAGGTTCAAGGTCTCCACTGTATCTAGTTCTTCATAATCAGATGCAGAGAATGCAAGTCCCAAATGGAGAACACAGAATGAACCAAAACCTAACTTCATGCTTATTTGACGATAAACATGTTAGAAAGAAATCAAAATGGGTCAGATGTTAGAAGCTGTTTTTCAAGGCAAAATTCTTATACCAGATGGAGTTCTTTTAAAGCTGGTTTAAATAACTGTAAACACTAAGTTTTAAATAAGTATAGAGCATGTAGAGATACCTTTGCACTACAGCATACCATAAGGTAAACACACCCCTGTTTACCTCAGATATGCTTCTTTATGGTGAGGAACAGAGCAGAAGTTCAAATATTTTATTAGTGCTCATGAACCTACTCTTGATTTCCAGATATGAAAGTGAAATTTCAGCAGCAGCAGCAGAATACTGTAACATTAGAAATTTTTGTAGATAATACTTTCTTTGCAGCCATACAATGAGAACTGGCTTGGTTGGGAGTAGATAAATTTATATAAACAAATTCTATAGTAGTGAGTGACTATATTGTGAAGTAGTCTAGCGGGGACTAATAAACAGAATAATAAAACAGTTACTTATCCTTTGTATTTCAAATGCAACCATAGCTTCTTCTGTATAGAGCTTAACAATAAAATATATGGCGCAGGAAATGCCAGATCACAGATTTTGAATCTGCAAATTTACCTTTTATCTGAGATAAAAAGAATGAAATGAAAAGAATGATGACAAAGAATGAATATCTTCACCATGCAGATCTGGTCCTGATAATTTATGTAGACCACCCTGAGCACAGTGCAAGATGGAGACCACCAAAGTCACTTGCTACTTTTAAAACACAGTGAGACATAGACCCTTATCCTCTCTCCTGTTTAGTTTCTTTCCAGCACAGAAACATGCCATTAATGACCTCTCTGCCTTCTGAAGCAATTTTACCACACTCCAACATTGTGCTATGTGAACACATTCCAAGCTTTAAAAGTAAACGTTAAAAAGCCCCATATCTCTCTCATCACCTCCTTGACATCAGGATTTGTATTTCATCTTTTATTTCAAGGAAAAACCGTGTTAAGGAATGGATTTTATACTTTGATCTGAAAACTTTGGGATTCCCAGTAGCACTCATCCCTTTGAGGAAGGAGGTATATTACTGCTCAAATGTTTAGCAGATCTTTGTTTTCTGTGCTCCTAACTCCAGTTTTTATCCTTAACTCTAGAGAGCTTGGTAGATCTTTTGTGAGGTCATTCATGGAAGCTTAGGCTAATCTAATGGATAGCTCTGAAGATGAAGAAAAGTGCTTCTGATATAACTAGATAGTCAATGAGGAAATGCGCAGATGTCATGGTAGCTTGTCTTAGTATGTAAGTTGCTACATTTTAATTAACTAAAACTCTTTATTGGCAAAGCTGGAATAACACCAGAACCTTCAGAGAAATTGCCTTTCTGTTTACCAGGACTGGATGTATCACATAAGTTTTCTTTTCAGATATTTGAATTCTAGATGTACTGATGATCTGATTCCATCCTGTGGGGCATAGCTTATCTGCATTTCCCCTGTAGCTTACTGGACTCAGCTGTAACTTTGCAAAGTTGTGATAACATGTACTTTAACTTTACAAAAAGCAAAGATATTTAAAAACAAATCAATAAAAATGTGAAATTGGCAGAATTAAAGCAGTGTAAAACCAGTGAATATGAATGGAAGAAATAACGTCACAAGTCTAAAAGATGTTAAATTACCATTTATGCACTATTCTACCTGAAAAAGACCTCTGGCTTCTAAATGGTAAAGCTTTTGAAGTCTTGTTGCCAATCTGCAGGCTTACATTTTATCAAAGAGTGGGAACAGTTATTGAATACTGAAGCATCAGTCTGCAAGGGAAAGAGGGAACCTGCATAATACTTCCTCGAAGTAGTCATCATTTTTTTTTTTCAGTGAGAACTGTGTTTTCGTATATGATTATTGAAAGACAGCATATTTAAAGTATTCAAGTGAGAAGCTTATGGAAAATTTCTGCGTCCTGCAAAGGAATCCATAAAAGATGAACAAATTACAACTTTAATTTGAGAAGAATTATTAGTATATGTGGAAAGTTGATATTGTCAGCCAATTTAGAGCCCTGTAGACTTTCCAGGATGGCTTTGAAATCACTTCATTCATACCAAAATGAAATTGTAGTTAGAAAATGTTGATAGCAATGGTTCATATGCAACTGTTTGAAATTTGTATATGTATGGTAACTGTTGAGTCATGGCCTGTATTGCTGATTGAGCACCTGGGGAAAGGACCCAGTCAGCCCTGGGAGTACAGGTGAAGGCAATTCACCTGTGTGACCAGAAGGGGTGGAGCCTTGCTGCACCTTTCTTAGATTGTATTTAAGGGCTGACTGCCACTCTGGAAGGTTCTCTGGTTGGAGATCCACTCCTTTTGTAGTTTTCCTTGTGAGCCTAGATCTTCAGAGATGGGTGAGTACCTTTCCTTTTCCTTTGCAGCCCCATTCTATTTGTGCTAATCCCTTTGCTACTACACTCCTGTTTTGCCCTTCTACCATGTTGATCTTTCTGATTGTAACTATATAAAAATATATGATCTGTCATTTTACCTGTTCTATAAATCACTGATCTAAAAATGCCTGAAGAAATAGTCTAACCTGTTTATTTTTCACAAGGCTGAAATAGCATAACTATGGAAACTGTGTCTTCTGAAGAGGTTTAAATCCATCTCTTGAATTTCAAGGGGTTTTCAGAAGAATCTACCTAATGAAGATGAAAGATTGGAGATGATAAATGACACTACAAAACTTCAGGACTCTATTCTTTTTATGACAATATCTTATTCAAAAAACACATGTGAAATTCCTCAGATACAGTGGCAGTAACCAGTGGGTTGTATTTCAGCACTGTAGCAAGACAGATGAATTTTAGTCTTTCCTTTGGATGGGAGTGTTGAAAGATTATTGCGAATAACATAGTTCTCATGTAGCACTTAAAAACAGGCATTTGGTAACTTCACAGCCTTATGTAACCTAAGATTTGGCCAAGTCATTGTCCTTGGAGAAAATGAATGGCAGTTTAATTCTAGTTCAATATAAATGCTTTCCTAGTCGAATCAGAAGGAGAGAATTTATTTAATTTGAATTGAATTTTTAAAGGAAAATCTTAAGTATGACACAGTGTCAAAGAAAGTATGGCATTTTATTGCCTAGTGTTAAAAGCTTAGATCACAAGAGTTTAAGTTTCAAGGCTGACAGAGTACTCTGTCATATTCATTATAATAATCATTTTAATAATTGCTACATATTTTCATGCTTTCCTAATTCTACCATCTAATAAGAAAATAACATTTGCTGAAACTCCATTACTCACCTTTCTTTTAGCACCACAATTTTATTATTTTAACATTTTTATTTCTCTCCAACTATCTATTTCTTAACATCACATCACACTTGCTTCATGCATTCTTCTTTTTCTAACGCTTCTTAATAATCTCTGACCTCATTTTTCTATCTTGTATCAAGTAAAATAAGAAAATATTGAAAATGCTGATTAATGCTTTCCTGAAAGTCACCTACTGTACATAAAGTAACGAGCTTATTTCAACTATATAACAATTTTTAACTTCTGAAATGAGCAGATGAGCTTGATTTAAGTGCATCTTTAATGGCAGTCTTAGTGATATGGTAGTCACAGCTACCACAGCAACTGTGCATGTCCTTAACTTTCATTTCATTTCAACCTCTGCAATCTTGTACAAGAAAAGCAGAGTAAATTTAGTTCCCCTCTTCCATTCTAAGTTACTATGTTATGTGGGATCCAAAATTTTTGTAACATCTCTTTTTAACAGTTCTTTACTATTTAAATTCCCACTGTTGTGTTTCTGTTAACTCTGTTTCTGCTATTTCAGCTGCTGGGCAGAGGCCAATGTTACGGCCTTGTACTGATCCTAGTTAATGCCTTCATCCACACCCTTGGTTCAGGGCCCCGTTTCATTCACATGGGTGTGTCCATTAGGCCATGTATTTTAGGCAAAACCAGGGCTAGGAATTTGAGCAATCACTTTCTTTCTGATGAGATGAAGTCATCTCATCAACAGGTATTTACTGAGCATCAACAAAGTGAATATTTTTCCAATGCAGGGAAACTCTTCTAAAACTTGTCTGGGTTTAAAAGCATGTGTAGAGATTTTTTTTCCCCCTTTTTCTTTTCACCCTCCCCGCAGCACTTTAAAAAGTCTGTTTAATCCAATCTCTCAGCAGTCTCATGAGTTGATGCCTCTGCTTTAGGCTTGTGTTGATTCTTTGGCCAGCCATAAAGCCTGTGGTTTTTGATACAGGACTGAAACAGAAGCTTTGATGCTTTGTGCATGTTAACTTTGTGGAGTAAATAATGCGAGGGGAGCTCAAACTTCATCTTTTATTAAGTTTTCCAATCAGATGTAAAACTGAAGGCAAAGTCAAGTCACATGAAAAGGAAATGAAATTCTACAGAGTGAGAATGTATCTTGTGTTTCTAATCCCTATATCATGTATTCTGAATCTCTTTCCACTCCTTGGGAAGAAAGTTGCCCTGACATTCATACCATATTTCTAAAAAATAAGTATGTGGCAATCAGTTTGCTGACCCAGAGATTTGCATTCACCTTTTATTGGAAAGATTTAGATATTGCAAAAGCTTATTGCAACAAACAGTGAAAATAACCTGCTATAATGAGCAAATTTTGGGTAGCTTATCTTGCAATTCTTGGGTTATAAAAAGTACTTAGTGATACGTAATTAGTAAATAGTACTTACTGTAGAGGGGTGAGTAGTAAGGCAGACATTTTCTCTGCATCAAAACAAAACCTCCAGACTTTTTCAGTCACTAATCACTAAGACTTCTGAATTAAGTGGTTTTGGAGAATGTACTCTCAAAAAAGGAACCAGCTGTTAGAAAGGCAAAGTGGAGTAGAATGATAATTTGCTTCAATATGGTGAATCAGAAGAGTAGATACTGGCAAATTCCCTAGAAAAAGACAGACTTGTGTATAAAATAAATCAAATTCATAGTTATTCAGGGGTGGCTAATAAACCCGAACCTTTCATAAATTAAAGACAAAAGTTGAATTATGTTAACAATTTAAGTAGATGTTTCTGTTTTCCTGAATAGCGTAATTGTATTAACTCTATCCTACAGAGAGTGCCTTTAGGGCATGCAGCATGACTGTCCAAAATTTTTAACTCAAGATTGTTTTTTGAGCAGAAGTTTTCTCACTACGTTCACATTTCCAGACTTGTTTTGAGGAATTTTAATTGCTTTGAATAAGGGCTTAGTTTCTCCTGTGTTTTCTCAACATTTGATATATTCATTGTATCATACAGGTAATCAGTAAGAATAAATGGAAATATTACTGTTCAGCTAAGCTCACACAATTTAAGTTTCCCAGACAATTGCATACAGGGAAAAAGACCTGCTGATGCTGCTCTACCATTACCAAATACTTGTATTCATCTTTATAACAGGGCAAATGGACTAAAGAAGTAGTGAGATGCTTTTGTTAGATGATGGGAATACCTGTGTTCCTCAGCTAAGGACTTCTCTTTCACTATATTCATAGTGGCACTTATAAAATAAAGAACTAAAGAATTCTTGGAAAATAAAAAAGGCTACTACATTTCAGCAGAAGAACTACAGAGAGTGTATTGCTGCTTCTAAGTAAGAGAGTTTTTGGACACCTCTGATGTACCAAGGCTTTTATGCAAAAGCTCTCCCCATTCTTCCTACTCTGGACTCATTCTTTGTATGAAAAGAACACATGCCAAATTGCCAGCCCACCACACAGTCTTCCCATCTATGTACTCAGCTTCGTCCCTCTTCCTGCTATTGTTCCAGGATACACCTACTAAAACTCTGCCTGTCCAGGAGCTATGAGCTTTCTCTTCAGCTTGGAGCACATTTTCCTCTCCTCTCTTTCACTGCTAAGACCACCAACTCTTATTGGATTGTTTGGAATATGCTACCAAAGAGTAACACTAGCTTTTATTGATAAGGAGGAAAAATTTTAACAGTTAGAGAAGGATTGTTTTTATTAATAGTGGTTCTGATAGGGATCATTCAGATAAAATGAAGAAGTAGAATGCATCCAAGGAAAAAGTGAGTTTCTCAGAAAACTAGTATTTTGTTTAACTAACATTTTCTGCTGGCTGTACTCTGACACATTTTGCTATTTCTACAGGCCTCTTACAACAGTGCAAGGGGTTAATAGAAACCTGTTAAATGCCTTTAAAACACATTTCACATGTTGTTGTGGCTGTTTCCTGGTGTGAATCTCTTATTATTTTACTGACCCTTTTAGACATCAGCTGCTCTGCTTGTACTGAGCATCTGTAATCCCTCTGATTTGCCTGTGCCACTGGCACAACAGTTAAATTACTGAATCTTTGGGTTTGTCGTCTTTTATACGTGAGTTACAAATTCTGGGAAAAGTTTTTTTATTGCTGGATCAGAATTGATCACTTCTTACTTTAACTGGTGACCAAGACCGTTCCCCGAGGTGATGGGAGACTCAGGAAGGAAAAAGTGTAGTCTTAGAGAAATTGTATCCAGAAATGATTGCACAACGAAGGTGATTCACTAGAAATTTTTTTTTTGTATTTTATTTTGATTCCAGTTGTTTTTTTTTCTAAAGAGTTTATTTGCTTGAGGCTTTTCCCTTCTCCACACAACTACTCTTTCGTGCCCTCTAATGGCATTCTGCTGAACTTCACAATGAACAGAATTTCATTAGCAAGACATATTTTTCATTGTAAGGCAGGCATGTGCTTTGTACTGCTTGTCATTCATATAGGCGATAACATACACAACAGAGTCCTGTATTTTCTGCTCTATACAGATCTTAAAACGTTTTCTGAGATTTCTGGCTAACACCTCATGGCTGATACACAGCTTGGTTTTTCCTTGTTCTTTATGTACGGGCTGTAGGCCACAGAAAACATGAAACTCTTTCAGTTTAGTGGATGCTTAGGAAACAGTCATAGACCTGTTGGATGAAAGGGAACTTAAGATGTATGGAAAGGACAAGATGCAACCTATTAAAAGTAAGGAAAATTATTTTTCTCACTATGTGCGGAAGATTCAAATAGGTTTTCCACTGCTTCATGGGTGCCTCCCTATAGCTCCATTTTGAAGATACTAGATGTCATCTAACCCAAAGCTTGACACAAAGTATGTAGCTTCCATACATGTATGTAGCTTCAGCACACTTGGAAAAATGAGGTTTAACAGTTTTTTGGTACTTTGTACACAAGTCCCTGTTTATATACCAGGTCAGGAAGATATTTTTAAGAACAGAATTTGCAATTTCTTTTATTTGTGTGAGAGAAAAATGTTCCTCATTACCTCAAATTGTGGATACCTAGTTCTGAACCAAGGATTCTGTATCATTTGGGCTCTAGAAAAGCTGCTACTTACTTTCAGGGCAAGATACAATGTAGATAAACATAAATGCTGTGCACATGGACTGTAAGAGTCAACTAACTAAAAATATGCAGTGTTTTATTTATCCACAGGTCCAGGAATCTGTTATGCTCAGGAAGCCACAAACTTTAGGTTCTTCACTATAGTTAAGGAATTTTTTAAAATGGGTTTAGTTCTGCATAAACAAACAGCTCACAAGCAGGAAGAAAAATACTCAGCTAACATGTGTTAGTCTGTATTGAGTGCTCCTAAATTTTCTAAGTGCAAAAGTGCAATCCCACAAATAGAACATCCTGAAAACAGTCCTGTTGACAGTCTCTGTTCCATCTTTATGTGCCACAGTGCCTCACATCCAAACAATCAAGCTTCTCAACCATTTGATAACCTGAATAACCCTCCAAGCATTGGCTGTGATACTAGGAAAGAGTCTCACCATCACTCATATCTCTCTTAGGAGAGAGATCGAAGATGTAAAGATACTGTAGTGAAAGAGACCTTTATGCAGCAGTGACACCAATCTTGAAGGTTAGCTGTTTGCTGTCCCCATCAGTACAAGGGCAGCTACATGATTATTGATGTGCAGAAACAGTGGCAAACACTGGCTTCAAGATCCTGGGATTTTATTCCCAGCCATCATGTTTTAAGCTGATACCATTATAAGCCTGCGTAATGAATGCTGTGGCTTCTTATCTACATCCTGAAACACCTTAAATATACAAAAAAACCCCACAACTCTATATCTTACAAGTATATGAGAAATGTTAAAAAATTTTTTTTGATTGTGGTGATTTTCCTTTTATTACTACCCTTTCCTCAACATCAAGATTTGGAGGATGAGCTCAGCAGGAGTTTTTCCATTGACATTAGTGAGGGACAGATCTCATCCAGAGAATTTTACTCTTCTTTGGCTGCGATCAAGGCTCTGCTTTTCTGCTCTTCATGTTGTCTGTGGCTTTTGCAGAGAGAGTTCATGCGTTCTTTCCTGTATGTGGACAATGTTTTCTTTGCTTGCACTTAGCTGAGGAAAAAGGATGGCTAATTTTCTATGAGGGCAAAGGTTAGGGTTGTCTTTATTCTCCAGTATTCCCAGAAGATTGATGCTTTTGTAAGGTTACTGATCATGCATATTCAAAGCATTTTTCTGGTCTCAGTGTACTATTTTAAACTAGTTTTCTGATGAACGTATTCTGCTGACTAAGCAAGTTGTTTATCGTGTAACTCTTCCTCTGTAGATATCACACTGCTTTGTCTGACAAATCCAGCTTTCACTGTCACATTTTCTGACTTATTTTAAAAGGCAAGAAGAGTTTAAAGAAATAATTTTGTATTCCATGTGCAAAAAGCAAAACAAAATATTTCACCATAATCATATTACTTTCAAGTTTTGTATCTCTGAATCCATTAAATGAACAATGTTTTGTGTTGGAGGATGCATAGGAATAACAAAGTAGTCATGTCATCCTGGCAGATCTTGAGTAAGTGGACTTCTGTGTGCTTTCTGGGTTTCTCATGTGGTAGGAGGGAGTAAGAGATGTAATTCAACAACCTTATCTGATTACCAGAGTGTATCAGATGGCATAGTGACAGTCACACTATCTTCCTGACTATAGAGCATCTTGATTTATGTTGTCTCTGGTTGATAAGTTGTGAATGTATGCAGATCTGAAAAATTTAATGGGAAACCTTACTGTCTATACATTCCAAATACAACTTCAGGGTTTCTATGTACCTGGTGCTACTGTCTTTACATATTTAGCTGAAAACCTTCTCACCCATTTCCACCATTTGTTTTGGTGCTTGTGTCCATTTGAACAGGAACGTTTCCTAGTGCTTATCCCTTCTCAGTTATATCTGAGGTATTGCTTTGTGATGTTTCTTTAAAAAAATCAACCAAATGAAGCAGTTGTTGGACATGCTAATCTTGTCTGGTACTACAAGAAAGTACTTTGTTATAATTTTGAAAGTATAGTGCATGATAATGGCAGAAAAGAAGGTGTGGTATATAGCTAGTTTTAAGAATGTTTGTGGGAAAAGAAGGCATGTTCTGTCTCTCTTTAATTTTTCTGACTTTATAAAAGAAGACTTGATTAAAAAAAATATTTTGACATGCTGTAGGTACTTCAATTACAGTCTGACAGAATCAATTGCTATTCTGTGCTATGGTAATTGAAACAGGATTTTTATTTGAAATTCCTGATAAGAATGTGAAGGCACTGTTCTTATTTTTTTTCCTGAAAAGCCTTATTTTAGAAAACAATTAATAAAATCAAAGTCTATCTTTTCCTTCAAATCCATTGAGATTAAAATAGATTAGCATTCACATAGTTCTCATTTTATATCAGAAAGCTGAACACATTCTCTCTCAAACAGCAGGGGAAAAGTGAAGAAAACACAATTTAATTACAGTGTTAGTGTTAAACCCAAACTAGTTAGGGATGAATAAGTGTTTCTGTTGAAATTCTCTGGGTTCAGAGATTTATAACTTGGTGATAAGATTCTCCTACGGCACAATTTTACTGCATAAACATAGCTTGGAAACAAAAGATAGATATTTTTCAGAAACTGAGATGTAATAACTGCTGAAAAAGCAAATGAAAATCATATTAATTTTATTGCAGTTTCATGATTTCAGATCTATTTTATTATCAGAGCAGGAATTTTAATTTCTCTACAGGCTTTTCCATGGCACTCAGCATTGACTCAGCTGCTGTAAATTGCATTGCTCCACTGAAGTCAGTAGACCAACAGTGTTTAAGCTGTAAATTTAACACAGATTTCCAGAGGTATCCCACTCCCAGAACTTCAACTGGCTTCTGGCAATACCAGATGTTGTAATGAAGCTCTAGGCCTACTGATTACGAGGTCTTCACTTTTGTCAAACAAGACCTTGTTCTTGAGGCATCTGCAATGTGAAATCTGTGAAAAAGAATCTTCTCCTCTTGCTTTCTCTTACCTTTGGAAGGCAAAACAGCCTCATCTAGGACGTCCTTGTTGCTGAGGAGACTAACAGTTGAACTACATTGGTAATAGTATGTACAGCTAGATCACTAGTGAGGTTTATATATTTAAATAAGCGTAACCTCAGATGCATACATGTGCTGTTTTTAATGGTGAGTCTGTCAATTCCTCAAAACCTGAAAGTACTTGTATAGTTTCCAAACTTTCTGTTTTAAAGTGCGTAAGTACAAAACATGAGTATAAAGTGCTTTCCAAAAATGATAAATTTGTTTGAGATATGGTGGTTGTCCTACATAAGTCATTTTTCAGTAGTCCTAATGCATTATCATGCTGTACTACTTTCTTTTTCATTTCCTAGCTAAATAACAAAATAAATAAATAACCTGGAATAAATTAAGTAAGTTCTAGCTCCCTGGACTCATCTAGTTGAGCTGTAATGCAGAGAAATAAGGATTAGGTGATTAGACTCTTATTATTTTAAGAGTTATTAACATTTTAAATAGTAACATCAGCATGGGTCATCAGAAGCTGATGAGCTAATTTTGGCTCCAGCAACTGCAGAGATAAAGCTGAATGAAACAAGTCAAAGATTGTTCCCTTAAGCATCGCAGTCTTATTTATTTATTTATTTATTTATTTTTTAAGGGGGAAGAAGGAAAAAGAGTAACCCATCATGTCATGAAATTACTTCTACAATCTCCTCCTTATCCAGCTAACTTTTGTGCAAATCTCTGTAATCTGTAAGAGGGCAGAAAAGGAGCGATGATCCTTCCTTAGGTCTTCTGGATTGGAAACCCTTGAAATAACTTCTCAGGTTGTGTTTCCTTCATTGTAATGTTGAGTGGAAGGAATGACCGTGAGATTGACTAGACTTGTAATTCCCTAACAAGACTATGTAGACTTGTTGATGAGCTAATTATGATTCATGAAATATAGAGGGGTCTATATTTAAGCTCATTTGAGGTTAGGATGGGGAAGTTAATAATATAGTTGGAAATAGAGTGAAACTGCTAAGGCTGCAGGTAACATCTTTTTAAATTGCATAAGATTTGTAGGTGCTCCCTGAAGTAGGGCAGAAGTGCAAAGCAAGGTGATTTTTCAGCAGAAAACTGGGGAAAAAACAATGTCTCTTCCTCACTTATTCATTTTACTGAATTCATATGAGAAATAATCTAGAAAAGAAGAATGTAAAACTGAGGCAAGGCTGAGAAAATGCAACGCAAATTATGTCTAGATGCTGTTCAGTTTATGGTGAAATGAGTCCTTTGGTTATTAGAAATCTTCAAAGCTACAACAAAAATCTTACCATTTAAAATACTAGTATTTTGGATCAGAAAAGCTTGATGGAAATTAGAGGCTTGTGTTACTGTATAAGTTCACAAGCATTTTTTCTTATCACTATATGCAAAGAGAACAATATTTTCATGTTTTACTTATAAAAGGGGTTGTGCTTTTATGATCTTTCATCTTCCACACAAAACCTCTCTCCTTTCTCAATTGAATACCAGTCAAGTTGCCTACTGAGATGACCACATAAGTATTTGATCTTGTGCTTTCTCAAAGTGTTCAACGTGTCCCTACTGCAAGTTCTCAACTCTTTCTGAGAGCCAGAGTTGTTGAATTTTTGACAAACTATCTCCAGAATGTCATATCATAGAATTATAGGATCGTTTCAGTTGGAAGGGACCCTTAAAGGCCATCTGATCCATCTCCCCCACAATGAACAGGGAGACCTACAGCTTGATCAGGATGCTCAGAGCCCTGTTTAGCCTAGTCTTGACTGTCTCCAGGGAGGGGGCACCCATCGCCTCTCTGGACAACCTGTGCCAATGTTTCACTATCCTTACTATTAAAAATTCTTTTCTTATATCCAATCCAAATCTCCCTTCTTTTAGTTTTAAACCATTTTCCCTTGTCCTATCAGAATAGACTCTGCTAAAGAGCCTGACCCCTTCTTTCTTACAGCTCCTCTTTAGATACTGAAAGGCAGATATCAGGTCTCCCTGGAGCCTTTACTTCTTCAGGTAGAACAGCCGAAGTGCTCTCAGCCTGTCCTCATAGAGAGGTGTTCCATATCTTGGATCATTTTTGTGGCCCTCCTCTGGATGTACTGAACTCCAATAAGTGCACATCTCTCCCTTGCTGAGGACTCCACATCTGGACGCAGTACTTCAAATGAGATCTCACCAGTGCAGAGTAGAGGGGCAGGATCACATCCCTTGACCTGCTGACCATGCTTCTTTTGATGCAGCCCAGGGCTTTCTGGGCTGTAAGGGCACATTGCTGGCTCATGCCCAGCTTACCAGTCACAGTACCCCCAAGTCTTTTTCAGCAGAACTTCTGTGCTTTTCCTTTTTGTCCCCCAGCTTGTATTGATAGTGGAGGCTGCTTGGATACAGGTGCAAAGCATGGTGCCATCTGCAACTTGCTAAGGTTGCACTTGGTCCCTCTGTCAATGTCATTGATGATGTTAAACAGATTACGTGTCCCAGTAATGATCTCTGAAAGAAACTACTTGTTACTGGTCTCGACATTCACCACCACTCAGGGTATGATCTCACCAACAGTTCCTTGTCCACTGAACAGTCTGCCCATCAAATCCATCTCTTTCCAGTTTGCAGAGAAGGATGTTATAGGGTACCATGACAAAGGCCTTACTGAAGTCTAGAAAGATGAAATAAGCAGAAACCAAAGGCTGTACCACCCTTCTAGGCTTTTCTGTGTGATGTCTGGAAATGGTGTGCAATTCTATTTCCCCTAGACTTTATTCTGTGCTAAATCAACTGTACAAATGACTAAAGTTGGAATCCTTGAAATAAAAACCTGGCCTTAATTTACACTGTATTCTTTTGTGTCCTTCTAGGGATGTCAGTGCTAACTTCTGAGTTGTTTTGATATCAAATTAACCATTTCAACAAATATATTTTTTCCAGCTAATTCTTGAGTGAGATAGCACAGCACATAAATATGACTTGTATAGGCATTTGTGCTTCTGCTTTCCTTTGAGTAGTGCGCATTTAGGAGCTTTTTCTTTTTTTAGCATCTCAGATTGTTTAAATGATAACTACTGTGCCACTGTCTTTGATGGTAATGACCTTGAATAGATTCATTTAAACTGGTAGGAATCTATGAGCATTAAAATCTGTTATGAGTAATAATGCTACTGTGTCAGGGCTACTGCATCATTTTTGGTGGAATTGTTTCTCTTACTATACAGCTCATCAGAGTGCATTCATGCTTGCTGTTGTTTGCAACTTTAACCCTTTACAAAAGTGTATTAATTTAAACTCATTAACAACATTCAGAGACTTGTACAGAATCATACTTTTCTGTTTCCTATTTGCTTCTATAATAAGCTTACAATTCTCAAAAACAAGCAGGGATAGTATAACTTTGAATTAACTCACAAATCTACAGGTGCACTACAGTTTCAGAGAAGTTACAATAAACATCTCAAGTGTTTAAATTAGTTATCTCTGGTAGATTGTACAAAGCAAACAAATGAATCGAATCATACCCCTGTAACTATGAAAATATCTTTTTTTTTTTTTCCACTAAGCATTCTTGGTGTACATAACTAATAAATTAACCACACATTCAGGCTTACTTCCAATTGCTTGTTCACAAAACTATACATCATCAACAGCATTTGCAATAACATTGCAAATATTTTTCCTAAATTTATAAAATAAAATAAAAATGCGTACAAAACATGGGTGCTTTTCCATAACCAATGACTTTTACTGCTAGAAAACTCAAGATTGCATTTCATTTAATTATGTCCTACTGAGTATGATTAAATTGCTATGTAACTAAATTAGCAGTGACAATTGCTGGTTTTCTATTTCTGAATTTCTGTTTCTGAATTCCAAGAAAGGTTTTTGTAATTTATTGTATTGTTATGGATATTCTGTAATCTGGTAGATGTAGAAGTTGTACAATAAGGAGCTCAGTATTTTGAAGGTGTTTTATGACATGAAAAAACGCCATCTTTTGAAATTATGGGATGTATTATCACAGTGCCAGACTCTAATCTGCTACCAATTTATGTCAGCTTTCTGCATTCAAAAAGAACTCAAATCCTCTCTAAAAGTAGGAATCAGCTGAAGGTTTGTCTTGGCTTCATGAGCCCACTGCAATTAGGCAGCATGTGAATGTGTGCCATATGCATTTATTGCTCTTCTAAGCATGTGTTACTTTGATGTGTTAGGTTAGAAATCTAACTCTTTTTCTTGGGCAGCCTTCCTCCTGGGTCTTTATACTGCTTAGCAGTTGAGTCCAGACTTTGAAACACAGCCTAATTTAGAGGCGGATGCTGCAGCTGCTGCTGTCATTTCAGCTGATTTTTTTTCTGCTTTGATGTCAGCTTAGAGTCTCGGTCGCTGCATCGGTCCCGCAGCCGCAGCAATTCGCCTAACGGACACCACAGCATTTTAAGCATGTCTCTTCACCTTTACATCTAATTTGAGAAGACTGACTCATTCACAATGCACCGCTGGTTCAGTGCAGTGTTAACGCAGAATCTATCCTTCCTGGTCTAGAGGAGACACAGAAATAGCTTGGAGTTTTTATGTTTAATGCCTGATAAAATGCTGATCATACAAGAAGACGGATGTATTTTTTTTTTTTTGACAGAAGGAGGATGGAATGCCTCGCTAGTGTTACCTCATCCTTTGCATTAGCAGCTGTACAGTGCAAAATGAGCTTTTTTCCTCTGAAAGCTGTCATGTTCCTTTTAAGATCTTACATTATCTGTACTTTTCCCACTCTCCATAATTCAGCAACAGTACATGCAGAGACATTCCACCTCAATTCCTCTTGTACTTGGACCATCCTTTGCTTTACTTTCTGCTCTGCCTTTCTGTGGCTGACAAACTCAAGGATTGCAGGAGCCTTGATCCCTCTGATGCCTTTACAGAGTGATTTGTCTCAGTGAGGTCCCTTGCTCAGGCCAAATCTTGCCTTCAGATGTATGTACATTCTCCCATTGATTTCAGTGAGATTCACAGACTTCTGAGCCCCCTATCTGGCTTTTAATCTTCTCTACCTTAAAGAATATATAAAGAGATAGTAGTTTGTCTGACCCTTTTTAATAACTGAAATCCTTGTGTCCTCTGTCATTTTGGTTACTTTCTCTATAGTACAATGATGTTCACTGTCACTCACAAAAAGAGAAAAAATCCCATCCTGACATACGTCTTTATATACTAATTTTACACACGTATTTCCTGGATTTGCTACTGTTGCAGATACTTCCAGTATTCCTCTCTGAACAAACATTTTCTCAAAGGTGTAATTGTGCCATTTTTCCAGTAATTTTTTTTTCAACATGTTTTGAAAACAGATTTTGGTTAATTATTTTTTTTGCAATAAGTAATTTTTAAAAAAATTTTTCTGATAACAAAATATTTTCCTAGGTTAAATAATATTAACAAATATCAAAGGCACTGTAATAGAATGAAACAATTCTGGAGGTACGGGCATTTTAAGATTTATTAAAGAGAAAGTTCATTGAGTAAATGATGACTGGAAATTTCAAACCTTCTTAGAGTACTGAACAATACTAAACAAGGGCATTAAAATCACAGTGATTTTCACTTTTTCTGACACTGAATTCACCCTTATCAGTATTGGTATAATACTGTAGACTATTTAAAAATATTAGAACAAAAAAAACCTTCTGATCTGACACTGGATAATTACAGCTATGAAGTCTTACTAAATTGTGGGAACTACACCTTTGTTTAGTAGCTTCTCAAGCAGTATCCTTAGGTTGCTGACTTTTTTTTTTCTCCTGTGAGCTTGACAGTAGAGCAGGAGATTGAGACTGGTTTCTTTGTAGTGACAGAAGCTCCTTGCTGCTCAGTCTGTTAAAGAAAGAATTCTATGGAAGTCAAGAAATCCTCAGTCAAAACTGTAAGCAAGTTTTGAAGATTGAGAAATGAAACAAAGACTTCACTGCAGGTCAAGTGCTGATTTGATTTGACTTAATTTTGAAGAGAAAGGTATCCTTTTCGACTTCAATGTTGGAAAATATTGTTTGCACCAATGTTTGGGAAGAGAAGGACTCTCTGTTTGTGATGCTTCTGGAAGAACAACTACATTTTTTATTCCAGTAAAATCTACCTAGATGAGAAACTGAGCAGCTGATGTCTTGTAGTTAGAAGCAGCTTATTGGAGGTCAGGGTGAATTCTGAGTGCGATGGTAGGTAAAACTTTCACCCTATTACAATCTGTGTCACAACAAGACAGATTAGGAAAAAAAAAAAGTAGAGATCGTTTCAGCGTTTTTGTTACACTTTGCTTCAAAACATCTGTATGTGTCTGAGATATTCTCTTTTCATTTCACTACAAAGAGGCTCCCATTTATGATGAGAACTGAGTGTCAATTAACACTCCCCACAGCACCTGATTTGAGAAGGGGTAAAGTTATATTACACTGAGACAATACCCAAACGACTCTTGCCTCAGCCAGGACATTGTGAAAAAGCACTATTATGTGTCTGATGATGCCTTGGCTCTGGGAAGACACATGGAACACGCAAAACCAACGGTGGACCTTATTAAGAGTAGTATGCTCAGGAACTTTTAACATAGAGAGATGATGTGCCAATGAGTAGCGAAGAGGCTGAGAGTACGCACATTGAACAAAAGCACTGTTGCAGTACTGATGTTACCTCCAGAAAAGCGTATAATGAATACGTATAATGATGTGTATAATGAAAAATTGGTTAGAAAAATGATAGAGTTGTGTTGTTTCTGATATTTTGCTGCCAGTGAAATGCTTTTCAAAAAGTCTGGTTTCAAAATTTTCAGAATGTAATTACTTCTGGTTTAAAAAATATATGATTATTAAGATTAGATACACAAATATGTGTAGGACTCAAGGCAAAGTATATTGTTGGGAACAAATCCAAAAGCTCATGTTCTGAAATCCTCTCTGAAATGAAATGTCAATGTTCTGTTCTGTTGCAATATCAGGGAAAATTGCCCATATTTCATGAAACTGGAATACAAAAATCCTCAGGAATTGGTCTCAGCAAGGTGTGGAATAATTTCCATTCTTGATGATGTCCCATGAGTCATCCAGAGTCTTGAGAGATCAGCTCTAACGAGAAAGAATATAACCTTACCATATCAGGGCTTCACAACAGTCAAAAATCTAGCTTGACCTTCAACAGTAAAGCATGTCCCTCAGGCTAAATCCTAGCAAGTCTTGCCTTCAAACTGAGGCAAAAGGCCAAAAATGCTTATCCAGGGAGCAGCGATAGAGTAGGAAAATGAGAGGATCTTTTTTGGTTGGCAAACATCATAGTTTGACCTTTGTGTTCTCACTGTGCCAAGCCATCTAATCTCCAGGAGGCAGTCCTTTTTAATCTGCCAAGTGGCAAGCTGGCTCAGTACCTGTCAAGACCAGCATGCACCGCCAGGCATTTGGATTAAGGTTTAGATGTGTGAGATGACATACCTCTCTCCTAGAGCAGGACTGCTTTTAGCGAGTCACAACCACTGGTCTCATGCTTCAAGAACCTTGGGACCTCCCTGTGCCACACAGGCTCACTGAGAACAGGTACAGCAGTGCACCAGGCTCTTAGTTTTCCAGTCTGTGTGAGTACTGAAGAATGTGGTGTGGGTATGATCTATAGAATAAAAATCAGTGAAAAGAAATTTAATTAACACTATGTTAATAAAATAATAGAACATTTTCTTCTAATACAAGGAAATTAAAATTAAATTTTTACTTTCTGCTCCGAGGAGTTTTTGTCAGGTTAGACTTTTGATTTTTTTTTTTTTTTTTGGACAAAGTTGTATTTTGAGAACCATTTTGATAATGTCTTAACAAAGTCATTGACAAGTGATTTTAGGAAGGTTTTACTAAGAATGAAAGTTTTTGTTCAGTCATAAATCCTTCAGTCATAAATTCTCAAAAATGAGAAAGCTCATTGTAACTCATTAAAAGCAATCTTTGCTAGCCCGAGACTGGAAAAGTTGCATGGAATTTATTCTAGTTAGACAATATTGTAGGTAGACAGTGCTTCTTTCTGAGGAATATTTTCCTCTGGAATTTTTTTCTTATATTTTTGTGGCTATTTAGGTTTTACTAGACAAAGTGGATTTTTTTCCATGGGTTCACAGGAAAAACACATAACTCACTATTCTGTGGAGGTAAAGAAAGGGGGGAAAAAAAAAGCACAGTTGTTATTGCCTCAAAAATTACTTCTCTTGCAAAGAATGTTGAATTTACTAAAAAAAAATAATAAAAAAAATAAGATATTTTGTAGAAAATTAAAACTTATAGTCTTCCTTTCCAAATAAAGCTTTCGCTCGACATCTGCCATTACCATCTCATGTAATAATAAGTGCAGATCTCTTAATGAAGAATGAAAGGTTTGCCTTGTCTTTACACTGGTCTAAAAGAGCCATCCAGTCTCTATTTCTCATTTACCTTCCTTAACTTCTTATTAAGGTCACCTTCAGCATGGTTAATAAGCAGAAAGATCATCAGTCACTTCAAAGTGCTTTCACATTTCAGAATTTGTTTTTGTCTGCAGAGAGCAAATGGAGAGATGATCTGGTAGAAATCAGTTTCTTGTCTTTTATGTGACCTCCTCAAGAGGCCTTTGGTAGCACATGGTCTTTCCATACATTTACATGTAGCATTTGTTGTGTAGCTGTATACCCTTTTCTGTGCCATTCTTCTACAATGCTGAATAGTCATTAATGTGTTTGCATAAACCTGGATAAGGAAGATTTCTCTCGATCAATGATTTCTCTTTCATTTGGGTTAAAATAGAGTTGTTTTACATTACCCTGATAGTTTTCATGAGGCATATCTGAACTGAATTCAGATATGGCATTGTTATGAAGCATTTGCTTCATTCAGACAACTAAAAAAAGTTTGAACCACAGAATTAAGGCCAGATAACTAAAAGGTCATTGTGCTTCTTCCTTCTCAATATCATACATCGCATCTGCTTTCACTGGCCCTGTAACTGCACAGCCACTCTGTTCCTTGGTGTTCATTTGCTAATACTGATCAGGACTTTGCACTTTTAGGGATTTTAAAATGAGAAAAAAAGTCTATGGAAAAGAATTCAAAATATCCTCATATGCCTACAAAAGTGCAATTTCTTTTTAAAAGCATCACCCCTTGGCTGACTTTGATCAATGACTATAGACTTGTTTGCTTCTCAGTAAGCACAAAAGTATACTCTCTTACTCCCTTAGATGGAGGACAAAATATTTCTCCCCCCCCAGTATCACAAGATGCCGGATTTTCTTGAAAGTACCGACAGCATTTCCTTGCTGTTCTGACAAGATGCTATGTCCAACACTGCTTGTGTATTCCCTTCTGTTCCCACCTCTTCCCTGAGGCACTAGTGGTGGTCTTTCTGCATGTTTCACAGATGTTTCTTCCACTCAGCTCCTTGGTTGTTTTTCAAGTGGCTTCTTACAGCAAATGTTTCCATGTGTGCACGCTCCTTCCTTTCTGCTGACACCTTTTCTTTCTATAAAAACAATCTGCTGCTGTCTTTCAGATCTAGAGAGAGACCATCCCATACCACAGATGCTGGTTTTCTTTTTAGATTCTTTGGCATTGGTACACATGGTCAGCAGGCAATACCTCCCTCCTGTCTGTTCCTCGTGACTAACACTGTTGATGTTTTTTTCTTTCAATCTTATTTGTTACCCTTACACACACTGTTTTTCTTTTCTTTTCTTTTCTTTTTTTCTTTTTTTTTTTTTTTTCTGTTATTCTCTTCTTTGTACTATTGGCCCATATGGGTTCTCTTCATCTCTCACTACAGCCTGGGAGAGGAAAACCTTGCACATTAACTGTTTTACCTTGGTTACCACAGGCAAATTGTATGCCAACTTTTTCTTCTGCTTAGGAACTGAAAAAAAAAGGTCAGGTTTACTTTTTTTTTTTTTTTTTAATACTCACACAGACACGCATGAGCAAAATTAAATTCACTTTCTACAGCTGCTCAGAGTACTGGTTACTGCCTGAGTCCAACGAGACATGCAGAGATCAGACGCTATGATTGAGATGATTGCCTTTTTAGTTTGTATGTGATAAAATTTAAGCTGAGGTTGCCTAATCATTTACATTCTGAAAGATGTATGTTTGCCTACAATAAACCTGGCAATCAAAATTTTTCATATCTGCTTCTGAACATGGTCACAAAAAGTGGCTGTTATCTAACCCGCTTAGCAGGTTTTCAATCTAAAAACAAATGGAAAAAAAAATAAACAACCCAAACAAAAGAGCCACAATTTGTTTTGCTGAATGCATTGGTGTCTTTTTGTAGATACATGCACACATATATATGTATCATTACAGTGACACTTATACATATATGTTTTATTAATATGAAGGTCTTCACCTAGGTAATTTCTTTTTCAATCATAACTTTCTTTTAATTTTTAAATATGTAATATGTTAATATTCTCCCCAAATAGAGTTTTGTCATATAGACAGAACATTTTCAGAGCCACTAACAGAAAAATCTGAGCTCTTTTTTTTCTATGAAAGCATTAAAATAGATTGTCCACTCAGCATTTCCTTATTTTCCTAAAAATACTAGATGTCATCTGAGAGAAAGCTGAGATCTTTACTTTGACTTTTGAAGTAGATTTAGGTTTAGAAGTATACTAGTGATGGTCCTTGACAGTCTTATCTATAAATGTAGGACAAATTTTCATTCTTTTCAGGTATATGTATCTTCACAGAAATGCATGAATGCTGCCAACCACGATAAAAAAAAATTTGCATTTCTCACCCCTCTTACTTTCTCTCCAGGAGAATTTGGTTGAGCACATTTTCACACAAAAATGTCCTTTGACAATCTTAAAGCTTTTTATGTGGATAATGGAAACAGTATTATATGATTTCAGTAAGTCACAAAAGGCAAAGAGTCAATTATAGTTATAGACTATATTCAAATTTGTATTCTTCACTTGCAGACCTGTAGACCAAAAAGGCCTAACAGCAGGACCAAATCACGTGACTGGATAATATTAACATAGGGTGTCTTTACTTTCTACAGTAGAACTATTTGGGATTCATATACACTTTCTCATCTTCAGCAGGATGCATGATTGCTGAGTAGCTAAGAACTACAGTTGTGATAGCACTTTAGGAATGGCAGCAAAGTTGCAGGAGTCATTCTAGCTTAGCCTAAAGTTTAGGGAAGTCTAAATGCTCTAGAATATGAATAGATACTTATATAGAGAAAACGTACCTGTAAATAAATATGAGAAAAAGAGTATCTCCATTTTTAATAGGAAATTAATTTGGAGTTGTTGGAGCAGGTCCAGAGGAGGGCCATGAAGATGGCTAGAGCACCTCCCCTACAAGGACAGGCTGAGAGAGCTGGGACTCTTCAGCCTGGAGAAGAGAAGGCTCTAAGGAGACCTTGCAGCAGCCTCCTAATACCTGAAGGGGGCCTATAAGAAATCTCTGGAGAAACTTTTTATAAGGGTAGGTAGCGACAGGATGAGGGGAAATGGTTTTAAACTGGGAGAGGTTAGATTTGGACTAGATATTAGGAAGAAAATCTTTATTGTGTGTGGTGAGTTACTGGAACAGGTTGTCCAGTGAGGCTGTGCATGTCCCCTCCCTTGGAAGCATTCAAGGCCAGGCTGAATGGGGCTGTGAGCAACCCGGTCTAGAGGGAGATGTCCCTGCCTATAGCTGGGGAGTTGAAACTGGTGATCTTAAAGGTCCCTTCCAACCCAAACCATTCTGTGATTTTTAATAGAGGAGGTGACAAATCTGATTCTGCTTTCTGTTAGTACTGGGAAACAGTATTCATTTGGGTATACCAATGAGTCCTGGGTGTCCTCAGTAATGCATTATGTTAAATATAGTACATTAGACTTTGGTCTTCATTTGTATAAGTCTCTTGATGGTATATAAAACAGTAGCATCCAAATCTGAGATTTGAACCATGGCTGTTTCTACTTTAAAACTTCTTAGACTGAAAGTGTGCAATTTTCTCCCATCTATGTTTATGATGTGATAAAAGAATATATCTCTACATATTTATCCTTACCTTAACCACTAGTAACTCCATGGTTATGATATCCAATAGGATTCTTCTAAAGAAACAACTTATGAAAAGCTCTGTAGAAATGTCATACAATGAAGAGCCTCATCTGGCAAGAGCCCAGTGGAAAAACGTCCATTTTAAAGCTAGCCGTAAAAACTCCACTGATTTCTCCAGGCACAGGATTTCCCATGAAGTAATGACACAATAAGCCAGGTGGGCAATGCAAAGAATGTGCTTTCAGAACAGTGGAATAACAATAGCAATAAAAATAAACACAAGTTTGCCAAAGTAAAAAATAGCAATGAAAAGAAACATGTTCAGCAAAACGAATGGGACTGGTAGTGTACTACATAGTTGCCTCGCCAACGATATTTGCATCAATATATAAAATATGTGAATGTGAATCCACGAGTCCTAGGCAAACACTTGCAGCTGTGGAGAATGTTGACTTTTGTGTTTTATTTGATGGGATGAGAGAACAATGTGCAGAGAATGAAAAAACTGAGTTTCAAGAAGTGCCTAAGCAGCATTCATACACTAGCAGTTGTCATCATCATGGTAAGATACAGAGAAAACAGATTTTTTTTTTTAATGTTAGGTTTTTTCTTTATGCTGACAGAGCTGTCACTACATAAATGCATATTTTTCCACTTGTATCTTTCAAATCAAAATCGATGTTTCAAAACATATGTAGATTTGTGTTTTTTTTTTTTTAATGGATAATACAGTTTCCCTAATAACCTTTCCAAGTGAAAGATTCTGTTTGATACAGAGGAACAAACTCTTTTCAGAAAATTTGATTAGACTACTAAACTCATCAGTCTGTCTCTGAGCCATGTACCTGATTACACATAGGTATATGCAATATGTTATGTGAAAGCAGTTTAGCCTGGATTCTATTGTGGCTGTAACCAAAGTGGATTTTGAGATAATGAGCTTCCATCCCCGTATACTTAGGATTGCAGTCTACTCTCTAAACTGATGATACAGCAGCTGCATAATGCAACAATGTAATTTATTCATGTAATATGTACAATATTGCTCTAATAAAAAGCCCATTGGCGGTTCTTCTAATTCTCTGTATGAGCACACTGTTATTAGTAGCTGTGTAAGTCAGTATTTCAGCATCTTCAAATTCTGGCTATCTATAAATTTCAAGCTACAATATTTTAAAAGGATAAAAAACAAAGCTAAATAATTTTATATAGTGTGGGTTGTGAATCTGTTTGCACTGAACTAAAGCCTGCTGCATGTGTAAGAATGTGATCTATAGCAATATCAGAAAAACGCCCTAAGACAAAGAAACCTTGGTTACTGAACTTTTTGCTATGAATGCATGCCATGCTATGAATCGCATTTCCAAAAGGTGTTAAGACAGAAGAATGAAAAAATCAAGCATTCTGCATTTTCATGAGAAAACCTGCATGTCCACTGATCTGGCCAGCTTTCATTCAGAAGTGAGTAATGTTTATGATATGACTGTTTATATGGAAGGTGGATTTCTCTGAACTAAAATCTAATGTAAACTTTAACTTTCAACAGGAGCCTACACATAAAGACAGTGATAAAGAGCATTATAACAGAATGCTTGGAAATTAATCTGCCAGTTTAACCCAGTAACCAACATGCATACTAAAACACTGATGCGAATTGAAAATAAAATAACCACGCTTGACAGATATAATAGTTTAAGTGATTTCAAATTAACCACATCCCACTGACCGCAAGTGAAGAATGTGTTCATTCTCCCGCAATGAAACATGCTCTAGGGACTCATTATACAGAGTGGAGTAAGTAAAACCAGAGTGGAGTAATTGATGCTGAGAAGGAAGGAAGAATGACAGCTATTTAATGATTCTCAAACTTATACATAAAGATATCACAAGCACTTAATATATTATTTTTCTCCCTCCAATCTAGAAATATTATAGGCTTAAATCTGTATTGTGCTGTAATTGCAACACTTGATATAGCTGTTAGGAATAATGAATCATGAAAAAGATGCATCAGGCAGCACATGAAAAGAGTGAATAACAAACAACCATGTGCTGATATGTGTACATGCATTATGATGCCATATTTCAGTGGTTTAGGTGAGGTGTCAGGGCATTTCTATTGTCCTAATCCCCCTGCCTGTAATTGCTTTTCAGATGGCAAGGGTTTCTTAATCTGGATATTATGAAATCCAAATTTACATGATTTTGTCCCTTCTTTTCACATGCATTGAGGTCTTTATTTACAGGCAATCTACTGAACAGAAGATGCACATGGAATCGGTGATCTCTATCCTATGCTGGTTCACAGGGAAGAAGAACAGTCATATATTCTATATTACATTTTATGCCCAGAGGCACTTTTACCTCCTGTATCTATGAGGAATGTCTCACAGGAAGCATAGTGCTCACAACCCACGGGTTAAGATCAGGTGATTAATAGCTATGCATTGCTCTACAATAGTGATTTACATTATACGTATGATGGACAGGGATCCAGGAAGGAAGCACAACACAGGCAATACGAAATTTGGCCTATCTCACATTGTTCCCCATAAGGCTCATAGACAAACTGTAAAACTTCGTTAATATACCATTACCACTTGGTAACCATCTCTTCTACATTAACTATGTGACAACACACTGACTACGTGTTGTACAAGGCAACCTCTTCAGCAAACGCTGTGTTTGAAATAGAGCACTTACCAGTTTCAGCATGGTACAGATTCCAGCTGATTAAGGCCTTGATTTTTCTATTGTCTGCTTGCTTGTTATTTTCTTACCCAAAGATAGCATTGCATAATGGTATCCCCACTCTGCATCAAGTTTAACATTTATTTAACAACTAATTCAGATGGAACAGTGCCAGTCATTTTAGACATTGTCTATTCTGGGATATACACAAGTGAAATAAACTAATGGAGTGCAATTCATAATGGAAAATTTATACCTATGACAGCTAATATAACTTGCCTAAGTGAATTAAACTATTTCTATAAAAGAATCAATTCTTCCATTGCTTCTTTTTTTTTTCTTCTGTGTTTTTTTTTCAGCAAAATTAAGACAGTAAAACACTTTTTTGCAACAATCACTTGTTACAGTGTCATAATGTGGAGATCTTTCATTAAATGTGCTTATGAGATGTTGCCATGTTTCTATTGTTGTGAACTAACAGCAATACCATGCAGGATAGTGAACCTTCTTCAAGATCTTTCATCATCAACCAGGACTTAAAGATCTCTTAGCTAGGAAAAGGAAAGGAAAAAAGGAAAAAATTGAAAAAAAAAAAAAAAAAAAAAAAAAGGGAGAAAAGTGAGTAGATGTAGGAACAATGATATTTCCTGAGGAAATTTCACTGAATGAGAAATCCTGACTGTGATCTGTAAATTTCTTAAATTTTTTTTATGGCTTTGGCTTATCAAGAGGCAACACACATTTATTTAACCATGTTCCTAGTGATGATGTGTTGATAACATAGTTGAAATAGCTTTCATGAATGTCACAAAATTGGAGTGATTTTGTTTACCTTTAGGAATCATAATGATTTTTTTTCCTGAAAAAAAGAAATCCAGAGTCATAAGCCAGCAAAATTAATAAAATACAAATAATCCTCCTAAGTATCACTGGATATGTGTAGGTCAAGAATGTGCTCTAAGTTGATGTAAGGATTAAACTGAAGCTAGGCATAGCCAGCAAGGCTTTTATAAAAATACCTTCAAACCAGACTAACAGGAGCAACACTGAACAAGTTCAGTTGCTACTAGTAAATCTCTGCACCCAAACCTTGGTAGGAGGGGTGGTTTCCTGGACTCAGCTTCCAGCCTTGCTAAGCAGCCTTTCTGCAGAAGAGACAATGTGAGAAAATAAAGCCAGAATCAACAAAACCTTTACCAGTACTCCTATCCTCTGTGAAATACAGCTTTCTTATGTGTGTTTTCAACCCAGCCATAAGGTCTATTCTTTCAGCAATTATTTTATTACCCAGCCACATGACTAGCTGAGAAAGCATGCTGCACCTGCCAGAGGGGCTACAAATGTCTTTATTGCATACCAAGAAGATGCTCATTTTCTCTACATTCAGCCCAAATCAGAGCAGCATTATAGAAGACACAATACCTTTGGACACAAATTTGGACACGAACACAACACTGCAAAAAAATCGCTCTATTGTAACAGCATATTCTAGAAACACCATCTGTGCCAATGACCGTAGGTAAAACAAATGCAATTTTCAAATCAAAACAAAAAACAACCGCCCTAAAAAAAAAACATCACCAACAACAAAACACCTCCTTAATAAGGATTAAGGCTTCTCTCCTGTTCCCTTTCATTATTTGCCTGTTCCACCAGCGATGTACACCTTTAGGCCAAACGTGAGTTGTGATAGGCTGTCATGTGGTCCGGGTATTATAGATGAAATCTTTCCAGAAGCAGCATCTGGCTCGTTTTGTAAGCTCTGCAGTCATTTGTAGTGATGGGGTTACATGTGCCCTAGGCTTTGTCAGATGGTTTGGCTGCTTTTCTCCAGGTTGTTTTTTTTTGTTCTTGTTGTTATTAGTTGTTGATTGTAAGGAATGCATATTCAGCAGTATATTCTTAATTCACCAACAGTTTTCATCTTCAAATAAAAAGACCTTTAATTTATAATTAAGGCATTTTGAGAGCTGACCATTAACATATTTTGATTAAATATGTTAGTGTCAAGTATAAAGACACGCTTTTCTGCTTGTTTCTCTCCAGCAGTTTGGTTCTGAAATGGATATTATCTGGCCCTAAAAACTGGCAGTGGAAATAACCTCTACTTGGTCATCTTTTTATTCTGTATAACAGAGTATGTACAACACATTCCTAAGAGTTTTCTCTGATGTAGTTTGAAGTTATTTATGGCTTTTATCATCAGAAATTCAATTTGCCTTATCATACATTTGAACCATAACTATGTTTCTATTTTCTTTTCTGCTCTGTCATCTTACCCTGATTATTAGATTTCTTTTCTTTAAAAAGGCACATTAAGTCCTGAAAGTAAATAAGGTAAATTCTCAATTTGGATATAATGCGTTAGACCAAATATTTACTTTGTGTAAGTCTATTCCATTTTTACTTTGGAATCTCAATGTTAAAAATTGTCTTGATGACCTTGACAAAAGCACTAATTTAGATAGTTACACTTCAATATCAGCTGGCATCTTACCATCTTACATGGTATTAATCATCCTAACTTTTACTAAATATGAAGATGCAAGCTACAATACAAAATTTGTGAAGCAAGATGAAGTATAGTGATTCCTAGGGGATTATTTAAAATACTGTTTCCTGAGTTTACATGCAATCAGAACAAAAGAATTTGAGAATCTGCAGGACTAAGGTAACTATTTGGAACAGAGAGCAGAAAGATTTCAATATGTACATGCGCCTAGACAAATTGTCCCACACGGCACAAAAATGCTTATATGAAACTCTGTTTCCTAATGCATTCTTGAATGCACTTTTCCCTTTCATTTGTGATAAATTTTTGTGCTTCAGAAAATATTTACACATATGGATTAGGATATTCTTAACTAAACAGGAACTAGCATGAATGACATACTTGTTCTTTCTTCTATCATTTTGTCAGGTGACAAGAACACTATAGTGAAATTAACAGTCCAAATTAAAGAATATCAACATAAAGTGAAACTTTGACAAATAAAAAACTCACATCACATGACAGTTCACAAAACTATTTCTTTCTGAATACTAGGGAAAGGAGAAAAAATGAAAACAATTCAAGCTTTACTGCTTAGCCATATGAAGAAAAAGTCTTAATTTCACTCTATTTACTGCTTGGAATTCAACTATCTCCATTACTGATGAAAAGGTTCCACTGTATGTTCCACTGTAATGACTATTACTTATACAAAGTAACTGATTTTTGCTGAATGCAAGGAGAAACCCATTCAGAAAGCCACTTTAAATAATCTTATTTTGATATGGATAATAATCTCATTGAATATTGCTTCTCTCTGTGTTTAGAACTCTCTCCTGCTGGAAGCCTCTTGGAGAAGGAGAAATGATTGGGTTAAGGTTTCTACAGTTTTTTATTATCATACAACCAGTGTCCAAAGATAGCAACACGTGGCACAGAGGTGTAAGAACCATGCCTTGGGATCAGTGGTAGGCTGATACAAATCCCATAATTAGTTTGTGAAATATTTTCAAATAAACTCAATCTAGAAAATCATGTTAGTAATGTACAATAGGAAATCACACAGAATCTATTGAAAAACATTATCCACTATAGTTATCCAATACAGTCAGCTCACTCAATTATGATTTTAAGTCATGTTATTTAACTGCTGCAACTTCTTTTCCCAGACTTAATCAAGATTGGAATTTTAAACCCATGTACACGTATGCAGATTCAAATATGGGACAATTTGTGCTTGCAGTAAAATCATTTTATCAATGAAATATGAAATTTCACTGTACTGGAAGTCTCACCTGTTTTGAGATCTGAAGTTTTGATCATTTTCATGTCAGCATTCATCTGAAAGTAAAAGTTCTCTCTCATTTCTCTGTCTATGAGCCCTTCAGCCTTCCATTTTCTTTTTAAATATTTTCAGTAGATAAATGAAACGTCCTGCTCTCTTTTGTTACTTACATAGTCAAATGTTTTAGTGTACACTATATTTAAAATCAAGATTTTTTCTACACCATACCACCAGTTCGTCTCCTTTAGTCTGGCTTAGTTTCTCACAGCGGTTCCGTACTTTAAGAGCAGAAAGGCATAACAAGAAGATTTAAAGGTTACTTCATTTAGTTGTATGACTTGCTGGACCACTTCCTGTAGACTAATGGCTTTGGACTGTTTCTGATTACTCTGTTTTCATATCAGTATCTTGTGATCGCATGGCAAATACAGTCAGAACTATTTCCTCTGTTACTTCATCTACATTTGTGTATCACAAAGGGTCTCAAACCATTAGTCTTCTTGAAATGACAAACCCAGTGTTACCAATCTAGGAATACCAAAATTTTTGCCATTTAAGGTTTGGTTTTCTAAAGTTAAATTGGTCTCAAGTTGTGATCTGGAGTTGCCCAGATTTTTATTGCCTATCTGTATCCATGTGGCCTTTTCATATAACCAAAGTAGTTATTTATGCCTATACAAATAGAACTCATAAAACTATCTGTTTGTGAAATTAGATCTTTTATAAGTGAAATAATGTTTTTCTCATCAAGTAATAATTTATTGGGGTGGGACAGATATAAAGCCAGAAAGCTCTGAAATCAGAAAGGAAATGACAGCAGAAGGTTTTGTTGGATGGTTTTTAACTTTACAAAAGACTAGTGACATAGGTGGACAGGAAAGGTTTGTGAGAAAGGCAGAGAAGAACTAATGAGAACTGGTATCAAAGGAATAGACTCAGTAATACCTTGGTGTTTGCAAAAGAATGCTTTGGTGCTCTGCTGAAGACAATTGCCTCTTAAACCCCCCAGTGTAGATGAGCCAAGGGAGACAGCTGCTTCTTATCACAGAGAATAAAAATCCCATGAGACAACTGTGCTATTACTTACATCCTCGTACCCCCTGGGCTCATTTCAACTAAGTAGTGGTATATGAGAACAGAGAAGAGTCCAATGTTTAAATAGAGCTTTTGCTTTTTATTTTGCTACAAGTAAGCGGGCTATAAATGGATGTCTTTGACTTTTCTGCAACTTGTTCCATGTGGGAGAGAACCATGGCTGAACAGAATTTTATTTTTTCTGTAAAGAAAATGATCAGGAAAGTTGAACATAATGATTTCATGCCGTGACTATAATGCAAACACATACTTAACCATCATTGTCTCCTCTTCATATAATAACTGAAAACATCTGTATTATGCATTGAAACATTACACACTGCATTACAATTAGAAATGTGCTGAAGTGTTGGATTGGGTGTTTATTTATGGGCCATGAAAAGTAAGACTTTCTGCGCTTCTCATGTACAGCTAAATAGCCATAGGTAGAATACTGAAAATTTTGGAGCCCAGCAGTCACTGTGGGAATGACTTCATTATTCACCGAAGGAGGTTTTTCCAGCTGAGCTGAGTTGCTGACAAACAATAATAAACATTACTGAAAGTTGGAAACAAGAACTCAGGCATGTTGATTTTGACTATAAGAAATGCTCACAGGGCATGGGGGCAAGGCGCTCTCAGAATGACAAGGTACCACAGCAGAGGGATCCCCATTAGAGCTGTGTACATATATTGTCTACTGACATTAAAGCATTCTGACAGGCTCAGCAAACAAGCAGCTCCGCCTAGCCTTAAGTGTATTTACCTGTTGCCACAAGTAGTCTAAGAACAACAATGTATTTTTAATAAGCACACAAATGTCTTGATGATGAAATACACTCGGCTGGGGACATAGCAAATGTCTTGTTGGTGTGGCTTCTCAGCGCTTTTGTAGTACAGACAGTATCATGGTCTTTTGCTGAAACACTTAACAGTTCACAATGGTGCAATATTATTCAAGATCAGAACATACAATATCTGCTTTGTCTGAGTAATATTTTGCTGTGAACCAATATGGTAGGTTTATAGAGCTCAGCCTACAGCTAATTAATTTCTAAATAGCTACTTATTTTCCTTTAATCTTAACAGATAGACAATGCCCAGTTAGAGTTTCTCTGGAGTTTCCTTCTTTCTCTATCAACTCACTCTGGCTCAAACTTTAAAGCTGAAGAAGCATGTAGCCCTAGCTAGTGCTTGTGATGATTGTATTCACAAAGGACACAGACAAGGAGTTTGTAAAGCCCGTTTTGTGGTGAGCAGCAGAATGCAGTCAACTTATGCCAACTGGGAATTTAGGCTCTGATCACTTTATGATCCCTCCTGATTTATTCAGAAGAAATAATAAATTTTAGCAATCAATAGTTGCACTACACGTAGCTTTGTGTGATTCTTTGTCATATGTTTACAGAAGTACAAGTAATTTGAATTGCTCACATTTCTGCTGGGCTTCAAGTATGCTACTTATTTGCTATCATAGTCAAGAGTGTCTTCAGCTCTGCCAGAAATTGTTGGTTGACTTTCAAAATGGATTCAGATTTCTCCCAGAAGGTCCACAGATATGCAGGATTCCTGGTAGCGCCAAATTAAACATGCATCATTTGCACTGATTTTCCACATGATTATCTCAAATATCCATGGAAAGACACAGTTATCAATCAAGACACTAAAGGATTCAGGTCTGTACAATAGAGAAAGCTGAAGACAGGAGGAGAAAGATCATCCTTCTTTGCTTTCCAAGGGTTTACTGGGATACATAGTTACAATAGCAAGCCAAGTATAGCTATGAACTAGGGCTGATTGTATCTTTTCTTACAGTGAGGACACCAAAAGGGCTTTCAGCCATATTGCTAGTTTTATTTGAACATGATAGAGAAAAGAAACTTTTAAAACAGAGAAATTCAGATCAGGCGGATGAAGTTAAAATAGCAGTTTGAAAAACATCTTGGTTCAAATTGAGTTCTAGCTGGCTTACACAGAGGTTGTACAGTTCGGTCTAGAAGCTCACTTCATAGCAGATACATTGTTAGTGGAAGCTCTGTGTCTGCCAGTCCTTTCTGTGGTGGCTTAAAACATTTGGAGGGGTGGTTGTGGCAGGCGAGAAAACAATGCATACTCTTTTTTATAAAAACAATGCAGAGTGATGGTTTCATTTACTCCTTTTTTTTCCTGTCCATACCTGAATGAGATCCAGCATCTTTCTGAGACAAGCAGTTTCTTCAAAGGTACTTCCTTTCCTTGCAGATGTCTACCTAACTTCTCCAGACAAACAGGTGGATGTCCTTTTTGGAACTGTTGTTATCCCTTCCAAAACGTTTCTTCTATTACTGCAAAGAAACAAGGTGTTATTTACTTCCTCATAATATTATCATACAAAACAAAACAAAAAAGAACTCTAATCACATATTTACAACTCATTGTACTTACAGGAATCAGATCATACTCAACCATAGCTTAATTGGTGGCCTTGTTATTTAATACACATCAATTGATTTTATAAAATAAAACCAAGCTGCTCCATAATTCCTTGCTCATGTGGGCTAGAATAGCTCAGTTGAATTCAACAGACCAACGTCAGTTTATTCCAGCAGGGAATTGAACTTTAATATTCCAAAGAGCACTATGGCATATGATTCACTTTGGTTCACATTTTTTTCCCAAGCTTTTATGTCAAATAATTTTATTTTTAGTTCAGAAGAAGAGAAACATATCATGCAAGTATAGACATTCCCAGAATGTAGATTTTAGATTCGGATCATCTTCATAAAAGTAAAACACAAAACAAACATCCTCAACAGATGAAACAGAAAGGCAATTGCTGTACTTGATCCAGCATTATATTGTATGCTCTTGTGTTGTTGCAGCTGTTCTGCATCTTCAGCTACTGTTGATGGACCAGAATGAAACTGGTGGCCAGATTCCAGATATTCTGTCTTTCCATCACATTTTAGGACACAGAAGAAAAATAATTTTGAAGAAAGAAAAGTCTAAGAATTTGATTAAGATAGTTCATCATGTGGAAGACTTTTATCACTCTGGACTTGCTCAGTTTAGTGTTAAGTTTAAGAGTCTCTTTTTCTGGAAGTCTTTATGTAAAGCTTTAACTGACACAGTGAATTTAGGTTTTACAGAAGCAAACAATTAGCAAACATTAAAGAACTACTCATCAAAGTTTTCTTGTCTGAGACGTTAGAAATTCTATCAAAGAATATGAACTATAGATTAGTACACACAAAATATTCCTGAAATGGCAATGTCAAAGGAGGTTTTAAGGAAATGTTCAAGACCACAAAATTACTTAAGTAGTTACTAGAGGTGCAGCTAGTGATTCAGAAATGAACAAGTGCTGATGGTAGAAGTCATGCACTTAAGTTTGTAAAAGAAAAATCAGTGTAATTCCAGGACCAAACAGACTGAATAAATTTTAAAAATGCATGCATGATTTTCTTTCTTTATCTCAACATGAAGGTTGAATTCTAGTTTTGATTTGTCTTTACACTAAAAACACATTTTTAAAAAGAAAGTTATTTGGGGGGAAAAAAAAGAGGAAATGTGAAACTCATGGACATTTAAATTGGATACAAATTTGTAGTTTATTGTTATCCTGTTCATAACTAATTTTGTAATTCTTAGAAGTTCAGGATAAATTTGACTTTTTTTTTAATTACTGAAATAAACACATTATCATGGTAATGAACCAGAAATGTACTTTTTATTTCTGCAAATAAATTCAGTCTTTTCAGCTCTCATCTTTCTTTTTACCTTGACTAATCTTTCAGGAACTGTGTATAGTAGCATGGGAAAAAAAAAGAAAGAAAAAATTATACTGTTACCATGGTCAGCATTTCATTATGCTGGTCAGATACCAGTGCTGGGTATCATGAAAAACAGCAAACCATAGTTTCTTTGAAGTCTAGTAAATAGAAAAATAGCATTGAAGGCTTAGAATGCACCAGCTGTAAATATACTTCATACCCACAGGCAATTACTGTACAGTCAGTGTGGCAGTATAGCTCTCTGTATTATTAAATAACTTTCTGAAAACCTAATTTAAAGGGTCTTTTTATAATCTGAAAGGGAGAGGAAGAAGATTAGGGTAAGACTTAACTGCATTCAACGCTGATGGCTGTAACTTTCAATATCTATAAATATCTAGATAGGTGCCTTTCTCCTTCACACACGTACAAAACTAATGCATGCAACATCACAATGATCACGGTACTGAACTCCAGCCCATTAGGATAATAATTTGATCTCTACCATGCCCTCATTATAAAACAATGTAATAGGTGTTCCTCTGACAGGAAACTACTACACATTATTTCCCATCTGATGTGAAACTCTCTAAGAATAAAAATGCTGATTAATCTATTGCATATAATACAAATTCTATAATTATATGAAATTGTAATACAAAGTCACCAAATTAGTGCTAAGTTTGTAATGATGGCTACTACTAAGAAAATCATGTTAACTCCAGTGAGGTAAAATAGTGTAAAAAAAATAAGGAAGTATATCAAATTTGTATTGCTATCTACTGGAGATTACTGAAGTATCTACAATCACTATTACTCTTACTATCATAAATGCGAATTGCCAAATCATGAATATAATAACAGAGCAGGAGGAAAGCAGAAAGACACAGAAATGTTCATGGTAATGAAATAGGGAAACTTCAAAACTGAGATAGGGTGCAGAAGGATGAAACGCAGCACAGAAACCCAATGTCTCTTCTTCCTGGTAAGACTTAAGTTATTATATTCAAGAAACATTTTTTCCCTAACATAAGTATGGAGGAACCAACAGAAAACAAGCCCTGAGAAAAACTGAATGTAGATGCGTGGATAAAGACTGCAAGATTCCCTCAGTCACAACTTATTCTGTCAAAAGTTTCTTTATTCATATTATTAATGGAATGATCTCAGAATCAAAAGGATGTTCTAGAAGATGGGGAAGGCTGTTGATCTACCTCCTATTAGCCTTCACTTGAGAACTGGCTGGGAAAAGATAATGACTATGAGAAAAAAACAAACAAAAAAATCCAACAACAACAAGAAAAGACAAAGCATGAAATAGGATTGAACTAAGCAAAACAGCGAATCTCAATATTTATTATCCTTCTCCAACTATTTCTTTTATGTAAGTGACTGATCTTAGAGAATGTATATTGCACCCACTCAGAATATGAAGTAGAATGTATTGTTGCTACCTTTACACACCAGGCTCTGCTGTGAAGGGAAATGTCGTGAATGTCATGAGTCGCAGAAAGTCAGAAAACTACCACCAAGGGAGAAAAGAATTCCCAAGAGCCATTTTCCCTAGCTTTCCATCTTATCTTTTCTTATAATAGTGCAGGTTGACATGAACCCAAATGAACAGCTCTGGCACAGAGCCATGATTTGGAGAAAAGCCTGATAGTTGGAGGCATGCTAAAAACTCTCTGGGCATGGTTCCATGTTCTGTCAGACCACTGCTCGGATGGATGGAGGGATAGGTCTCCCAAGGCTGGTTGCACATCCTTGAATCAGTGCTGTGTAGTCCTCTTGCATACAAGTTTAATTTACAGTATTGACATAAGACCTTGCAATGACCTCATGGCTGTAAATACCAGCCATTAGAGTCCTTCTATCATAGTTTTCCAAATCAGTGTAGCAACCTCTTTTCCTCTTAACATCAGGGATTGGGGACAGATTGGCAGCTGACCACTTCTACGCAGGAGAAATCCCCAGCTGGTGTTAACCTTTGCTATGTTGGTCAGAGTCAATCATATGGTGAAAAATGGCCAGAGCAAAGTAGAGGATTTGCTCCTTTGTGCTACTCAAAAGGCTCTTGCCCAATCATATATTTATTTCTGTATCTGTTATACTACCATTAAGCATTTGTATGCATGCACAAAAAAAGAAAGGTATTATTTCAAAGAAAAATACTAACAGTGTTAGCAAGATTAAACCATCCCATCCTCCACCCCCTTCTAGCTTTAACTGAGGATAAAGTCATTTTATACATTCTCTCCTATCCTGAGCATGAAAAAGTAAATGCTGTATTACCCCAACTTAGGTAACCCTTAGGATAATTTTTTAAGCAGCAGGAAACTAGGCTATCTGGCTGGGTAGATAATGATATCAGCTGCTTCCTTCCAAAACAACAGGTGCTTTGGCATAAAAATGTATATCATCATACTGAGATGATGACATCAGTTCATACTTCAGCTTAATTATAAACTACCTCCATTAATCCTCAAATAATTAAACATTTTGTGTATGTTGCAAGGTGAAATATAAAAGCAAAAGGTACCTAGCTGTTCATCATAGGGTTAAAATGGTAGTTGCTATATCACTTATATACTTGTGTCTGCCTATTTAAATGCAAACTTCAAGCTATTTTTAAGTATTAGTTTGTACATTATTGTTTTGTCCAAAAGGCCACTAAAAATATGTACAGCTAAAATTCAGTGAAAAAATTGCTGAATGTATTAAGATACATAGATTGAAATCACATGGAGTATATATGTGCATAAATATCATGCAGAAATAAGAAAGATGTGCAAGAATGGGCTGTGTATGTACAAGAATAATTGGGAAAGAGGTCATGATTTGTGACCTCACAGAGGAGTAAACATTGCAATATTCACTGTTTGCAGATTTTGTGCAAGATTTTAGTTTCATTCTCATAAGAAGTGCATCTGAATAAAATAAATTCTGGGTACATAAGCACCATTTATTGAAATTCACTGAGTAACCACTGTAGAAAAGAAATATTAATGAAACAACACAGCATCAGAATTCAATTTAATTCATTTTCTAAATGGTTTAGTTAATACAGTAGGCAGGCAACTTGAAACCTGTACACCTCTCTGAACATACTTAGATTGCTAGCACACTTTATATGCATACTTTTATCACTTTCTCAAAACTGAACAACAGATTGTACTTTTTTTCATTTGATACAAAAATCAGTAGATAGAATTGAGTGAGAGTTAGTTGAATTGCTAGGCTAAAAGAGCAGAGAAACAAAGCAGATAAAAGATTGTGCTCTTCTGCCTTTAAAATATATCACTGACCTTCTTTAAAACAGATGCTATCTTCAGAAGCCAGATGTGTCTCCAAGCAAATTAGTTATAAGAAATACATCCAAGGACATAGGCATTTAAGAATCAATAAATTATGCATTTGTCATTTATTATCGTGTGAGGCTTATGCTGACATCTTTGACATGAATGAAAGAGTCTCTGTCCGCAGTAAGAGCATTAACAATTTAACAGAGGTGATTTTATACAAAAAGGGAAGCAGTTTGAAGAAATTACTGTTTGTCACCATGTACATATACACACCTTAATTATTCATTGCATGTCCACTTACCAGACTACTCCATGTTATGTAAGTTGTGCTAGATTGAAAAGTTAGAGCTCTGGCACATGTCCTGCTATTTCTATTCCCTTGAACCTGAAAGAAAGAGAGTTGCTGTTACAATATTTTTATTCTCAGACAACCAAATCAAGAAAGTTTTGTTTAATGCTGGCATTTTATGCAAAATTCCTCCATGAAGAGTTTTATTTTCTAAAAGCAAAAGCCATCGTGGAAATTTTTTGTGGGTTTAGTTGAAACATTTGGATGACCATATGGAACTCTTAGTGGTGCCATGGGACCATGCAGCTATGAAATCTGATCACTATCTCCCTAGTGACAGCTGGAGCCTTTACACCATCAGAAAATTTTCAGACTTCTAATTTGTCATAACTACCTCCTGTGGAAAGAAAATATGTTATGTAGTTACATACAAGAATCTGAGGCTGCAGAACTACACATATCGGCTTCTTTCCTTTTAGATTTCAAGCTTCAAATTAATTCCTTGACTGCATCTTATGACTCACTGATGCAAGAAATAAAACATGCACACAAAAAGAATACAAAAAACATATGGGATCTTGTGAAAACAGGGTTAGCTCTTTATTGCAGTGGAGAACTGGTTATTTTGAAAAATCTACTTACATAACCAATGTCAAACCATGAAGTTCAGTTTCCTTTTATTTCATCCTTTTCTTCAGTTTTTCTCTCTCCACTGTTGAATTATGACAACAAACAAACAACAATAACAACAAAAGATTGTTTTTCAAACTAAAGGGTAACTTGGCAATGGTTTCCATTATTTCATACTTTTTAACATGTGCATTCTTTCATCACCACACTAAGTCTAAGGGGAACAAAATTCAATCATGTTTTATTAGATGAACTCAAGGGAGGAGGGGATGAGAGCTCTCTGCCCACAGCAAACACATGCCATGACTGTGGAGAAGCTCTTGGCTGTTACCATAAAACAAGAATCTTTTTGGCACTCAGAAATATAGGCATCTACCAGGCAGTCACTTTTGAAAATAATGGGCAATGTGGATAAACACCTCTATGTACATCTGTGTTAGGAGAGGCAACTTAGCATAGCTAGGAGTCATGTCCTCATATTTATCTGCAGTGAAGTCTTGGCCAGGCTTCTGAATCTGCCATGGCATTTTCAGAAGTTTGTGAAATGTAAATCAGTGACTGTGAACAGGACAAAATGTAAACATATTTGTTATTTGCTTTTATGTAGCCAATCTGTTATTCTGGTTAGTCAGGCATCTGAAACGTTACTTTATACTTTGGGCATGGATGCTATTGATTCATGTGTGCTGCCAAGAAGTTGACTACAGTGCAATCTTGTCAAGAAAGATCCAGACTCCTTAAGGATCCCAAATGTACTGATGCTGCTGTTGATAATTGAACTTCTATCACAAGTCAATATTTCACATGGTTATATAGCACCAGTGTAAAAGGTAGATCATTGGGTATGTTGGAAAGTGGCTTAACGTACAAATAAGAATAAAATACATGGATAAAGGCCACTGTCTTGTACAACATAGTGTATAGGAGGCTGGGTTAGATTATCACATCAATTTCTTCTTGTTTTACTATTTAGAACACTGGAACAAAATTACTTTGCTATTTAACAAGATAAAAAGGCACTTATTCTAAGAAGGATCAAACCAAATCTTTCTTCCAAGTCCTATAAACATCAGTCTTCACCAACATATCTGACCATTTGGGTGACCATACAGGAAACCTAGAATTGCAGATCAGAGATAATGTAGAGAAGTGTTGATATTCCCTACATTCATTGATTGCAGTCAAAAACTGCAATGAGATTATGCAGCCCCACAAAAAAGTCAACAGAAAATGCACTTTTTTTCCCAGTAGGAATAGTATAAGAGATTGTTAGAAAGATATTTGCTTACATTACCAGAAATGATAAAAGACTTTCCATTAAAAAACAATGAGGAAAAACTGTGCATAACCCTAGGAGAAAGGAAAGAGACGGCAGGGATAGCATCATGCTATGTAACAACCTGCCACCAACTCAGAAATGGACAATAATGACAAATGGACACAGGGATAAAACCCCAAACACACTGGGAAATGTTGGGCAGATGCATGCTATGTTATATCTGTTGCTGACAGTTACCCAAGGTTTCTCCTTTCTTACACATTGACAACATTTGTACAGCCTGGCATGGCAATTAAATATTTTGAGTTGAAGCCGAGCACTGTCATTGTTTTATCCTTCCTTATGAAACAAACCATGACACGTAGATAGACTTCGAAGCTAATATTTTATTGTGTCTTGTCCCTCTGTATCCTCCTTTCAGCACAAGTGCCATTCACAGCCATTCTGCAGCTCAATGTGTGTAATTTATGCCATCTTTTAAAGAATACAAAGCAACAAGGAGAAAGGCTTGGTCAAAAGAAAGAAATGAAACAGAACATGTACTTACACCTGGATCTGAGCATTTATAACTTCCATAGCTGTAGCTATAGCTAAATATCTGGCAGATTTAATCAAATTATTATTTGAAGGGATCTCAGGTCCAAACTGAGCTTAACTTGGGATTTGAAAAACAGCTGTTATGATCTCCTTGAGTCCCTGGGTGTTATTCACACAACAAATTTCCCTTATCTGGCTAATTATTCATGGTGTACTCTTCTTGTTCAGCTACCCAGGATGTCATGCAGCAGCACCTTCAGGGCTGAGCTGGCAGAAAGAAGCTTCAAGCTGAAATCCTCTGGGGTTTGCTTTGACTTCTTTCAACTCAGATGAATCCCTCACCCCACTTCCTGGATGGTATTCATAGAGTGGTTCCTTTGGGTATTTAAAGGAATGAATAACTCCATGAAAAATCACGGATGTCTCCCTTTTGGTTTGTGCCATCTCCTAACAGACTCTGTCCTAAGTAGAGAGGGCGAGAATACATTTTTTTTAAACCAAATCATATGCTGATTTTTCATAGCAAACAAAGATCAGACGAGAGCTCAAGACCATTTATTTTATCAGGTTGAGTTCCTTCTTATTAGTATTCTGCATTTTCACAATTGTGATTTTTCTTGCATTTTTAAAATGCTTGGTAGGATTTTTATCCTAGTTTTTGCATGTATATATACTCAGTGCCAGATATTAAGGTACTGTGACCTGGTGATATGTCTCCATTTGATCATTTTATCAAATGAAGGTTTTGAGGATTTGGTGTTTTTCTCTTTACCCAAACCTGTTTCATTAGGATATGAAAAACTGCTGGACTCCAGTTTGCTGATGATATTTCCAACAACAGACAGACCAAAGTTTAAAATAAAACCTTGTGTAAGTGCTATAGAATAGAAATCACTGAAGAGCATCATAGTGATGTTAGCAGAAATGGCACATCTGCTTTTAAGAAATTATTTCCTTAATCCAAAACTGTTTGTAATCAGTAGACCTACATGATTTACAGCATCTCTGTATGCTTCCTGTTATGTCACTTTTTCTTTAAGTACCTAATTGCTAAAAAGCACAAAGCTGGACAAAGTTCTTTTTTTCTTAATCATTGCTAAGACAGAGAAACTTTTCAAATCAGTACCATTTGTATAACAACAGGCTGCGTTGAATTTTGTAGTTACTGAGAGACTGAGTGAGCTTAATTACACTGAGCAAAATATTCCTGGAAGAATAGTTAAAATCTATGAGATCTATTCTGATGAAATTCTTGGTGCACTCAGTGAACCAAATGAAAACTCCTATAGTTTTGTTTAATTAATGCTGAGTCTTATAATGATTGGACTTAACTCTCTAATTGCTATTGGTAGTGGCTCTTCAAATTTTGATTAGTGGAGAGGTGAATCACTATCTTTGATGTGGTGAGGTAGCTTCTGCTGCAAATTAAAGCCCGGTAGTGAGGCTATGGATTAATTGTGGCTATGCGGAGCAATTAGGACAGTCTACCTCGCCCCATCTTCTGTCTGAAGTTTATTGCCTGTGGTAAAGGTCACAGAAATCAAACCTGTATTGTACCATTTTGGGATGAGACCTGTATATATTTAAATGTACTGTTTGGGGGAAAATCTTTAGTCATTCTAATTCAAAATATGTCACATGTCATTTTCTTTATCATCAGAAGGAGCAAGTACCAGAAGGCAATCTGCTGCTGGGGAGGGGATGGGAAGGCTCTTCGGGCCACACAGCAAAGAGCAGCCTCCATCTGGAGAGCAGTTGCTGGGGGCTGCCATGGGGTAATGTTAGTTTTGACTGACTTTTTATTCCTGCAAATGTGTAAAGCTGTTTGATAGGAAGTTGACCAATGACTTCCAGAAATGGCTCTCCCTGCAGCAGTCACTCCAGGACTCGCTGAGAGCTTCACGGGTGGGAGACCTAGTCCCCCCTCCAGATGTGGTTCTGCACTTGGGGGTGCTTGGCAAATGGTTAGTCTCCTTTAGATATGAATCTGAACCAAAGCAGGAGAAATACACTGCTATACTCTGAGATTTTAGTAACTTTTACTCATTCTGAGGGATGCTTTTCTAACCAAGGCAGTACTTGCCTGAGTACTGTAGCTTGCTTCTTTTTGTCATACACTCTCCATACTGTGATATCATGTACTGGATAAGGAATCTGGAATGATGGAAAAAAAAGCTAATTTTAAAAGATGCACTATTACTATCGCTTTCTGTTCCACTACTATGATTATGAAGGAAAACATGATTTTAAAAGTTTGTAATGCCTTAATATTTTGGATATTCTACTATTGTCTTCTCCTTATGTGTTTCGCAGAGTTCATCTTCTGCCTGCATTTAGGGTTTAGGATTGTTTTTTTTTCTTTTTTTTTTTGTTTTTACTTTGTTTTTACTTTTATCAATTCCGATTCAGTTCTTTCTCTGTGTCCTTTGCTCCTACCCTGTGACTTACTGCCATTTTGTTAGTGCCCTGATTTGTTAGTGGGAGCATGAGAAAATAGTTTCTACTGAAGCTGCTAAATATGTCTCTCATTTATTCAGCTGGTGGGAGAGAGAGAAGAAGGAATGAGGCTCAGTAAAGTAGCCTTTGTAACCACAAGATTGTTTGTACTTTACTGCCAGAACATGCTGAGTCTTGAAGCCTTTGTATGATTTTTATAAGTAGAGAGGCTGTAATTGAACTTTCTTGCTATACGTTAAGAAAAAAAAAATTAAAATATTTACTTGTCTTTTTTTCATAGAAACAGAGAGGAAAAAAACAATTTTTGAAATCATGTAAATGAGTGCAATTATATAAACCTCTCTGAAAATAATGCGACCCCTGTGAACAATTTTAAAGAGAAAGCAAAAGCAGCCCTTTGCATATTCCTTCCAAGAACAAACAATCTCACTGCAGCTTTTCACTGTAAAGTTCACTTCTCTATGTTCATTTCTGATGTGCAAATAAAACTGAAACTAATTTCTAACTAGGAGAAGATTTAGGCAAAATGGGACATCTACCTCCATGTCTTTCTTATCTTCCTTTCTAATTAAAAAAAAAAAAAAAAAAAAAAAAAAAAGATAATTACAAGAAAAAAACCACATATCCTCAAGCGCTTTTTCAAATAAACCTATTTACTTAAGTCAGAAGGCCATAATCTACTTTATTACTTATGTTCAAACACTTGCTTTTGTAAGTAAAAGTGAGAATTTCATAAACCCAGCAAGATCAGTGTAACCAGCACATGGATCTTTATCTGAATCAGTCCTCTGACACACAAATAGCTGTTAAGAAAACAATGCTATATGATAGGAACCTCTGTTATCTCAGTGGTCCTAGAAATGAAAAGGATTGATAGTAAATTGTAATAGATAAAATGAATAAATAAGTTTATATATTTATATATAAAGTATATATAAGTATATTTATATAAGTATAATTGGAAAGAGCCATATGGCATTTGGTAATGTGCACTCTAAGTAGACTAAAGAAACAGAGATAAGGAGGTCTTATTTCTGGATATTCCTTCAAGGGCAGATTGTTCAGCACCTGCAGGTCAGCACATGGAAGAAGGCTTTATGTACCCATAAAGACACTTGTTTTCTATTGAATTAATGTATGACAGAAGAGAGGCCAGTTATAACCATTAATCTGGTTCAATTTTATTACAATTCATAGCCCATGAGAACAAAATAAGCCTGTTGAACTACATGACAGCAGCAGTACATGAGTTCGTGCTTAAAAATATTATTCTCAATGTTGGGACATCTGGGCAGCCAGATCTAATCGTATTTCTTTACTCTGCCAGAACTAGAGCATCTGACATTGGAGTTATTTGTTCAGACATTTCTAAATAGATAGTGCCAGATAACTAACTGTAATCAAAACCTTCCCTTATTCTGACAGTATTTAGATGTGCCTCCAGTCTTAAAAATATCTGTCATTGTTAAAAATTAAAAAAAAAAAAAAAGAAAGAAAGAAAGAAAAAAAAAGGGAAAAAGGACATACTAAATTTGAACAAGAACCCCACAGCCTGAACCTTTCATGTTGCCCTGAGAGGTGTGAAGGAGCTGCTGGGTGGGGGTCCTCTGGAGCTGTGGACCAAGGGATGATGCTGGGACTCTGCAAACCGCCCATGGTATGTGCAAGACATGTTTCTCCTGACCAAAGCCTTATTTTGCCTTCCACTCTCACTGAGGAATAGACCTGTGCAGCAGCTGAGCATGAAACATCTAGTGATTCAGCAATGGGGACACACACACCTTTGCCTCTTGGCAGAGTGGGCTGTCCCACCAATGCTGATCAATGTCATACTCAGGCTATTTGCCGTATCATTTTCTGGCAGTCGCTACCTGGTTTTAGGGCATTTTCTTCAGTCTGTTTGTCTGATTACACTTCATATTTTCCTGAGAGAATTTAATGGAGTGTGGGAGTTGTCACAATAACATCCCTGCTCCCGCGTTTATTTTCCTTAGATTGCAGGAATGTTAAGAGATCAGAATTTCATCTATTTAAATAATACTTGTTATAGATCAAGCTTTGATGTACACAGAAAGGAGAGAGGAAATAGACATGAGAAACAAGTAAAACGCAGTCTTACTGAGCACTGCTTCCTCTGCAACTTTGCTGCATCCTTCTGGTTAATTGACTGTGCTATTTTATGGCCAGTCCAGCTCTTATTTTCACTTTTAGAAGACCCATAAATAAGACCTGATTTTAAGGTATTGACCTTACTCTTAAAAGTTTATTGCCTTATCAGAGCAGCATACAGGTTTAGTGTAATTTTCATCTTTTTTACTAGTATTGGAAATCGTTCCTGTGGTAAAGTATTGCAGTATGGACTACTCAGAGACATGAGATTCAGCTCTTTACAGCAATTTTGCAATGATGTTCAAGGTAGATTGAGAAAATTTGGCACATATTTTTCATTTAGGAGCAAAACTTTTTAAAAACTGTTGGTAAAATACGCTCATTTTTCAACCCATTCTAGTATTTATTCACATTCAGAACATCCATCTGTTTGGAAGAAAAATGTAAAGTGCAAATGAAATGTTTTCCTTTTTTGTAAAGCTCCATTACCCTAACTGTTTTTATTACTGGTGAGAATTTTTCACTCGGCTTCCTACACTTTGGGTTGGACCAGTGCCAGAGCTCTCTTCTGCATGGAATACACATCGTGAGTGTGCAGGACAGCCCACTAATTAATCAAGAATCGAAGAGATGTTGCAGTTGGACTTGCTTCATGGAAAAGGAGCTGGCAGCAAAGATGCCTCCTGAAGCTGGTTCAAAGAAGGCTTCCAGGCCGTGGAACTGGAGGGAGAAAGAGGCACCTTCATAGCTTTAATACTGAACAGAAGGTCTCTTGATGTATGGAGCTGTGTGTGATGGTGATGTTCCCTGTGGCTTGTTTTCTGGTTACAGATTAATTTGCTTTATGTTCATCTGTCTAGCATGTGACAGTTAATTCATTTTCTCCTCAAACAGAGGGTAAAATTCTGCCATATGACCTAGGGTGGAATCCTGAACCAACTGAAGTGAAGAAGATCCCTGCCATTATAGTCATTGAGATCAGGATTTAATCCTAATTGTTAAACCCATTTAGGGCCAAATTTCATCATGGCTGACTCACAACTACATCCCCAAGAATTCCAGTGAGATACAGTACCTTTTGGAGAGGAAAAAAAAAGATAAAATTCATTTTTGTAGGAGTATATTGAGGTACAAAGAACAAAAAAAAAATTGAGGGTAAGAAGTAGTAGGAAAGATAAAACCTTTATTAACTCAGTTGATTCTACACAAGACTTTCTAATTTGACCCAACATTCATCAGATTACAAATGGGCCCTTTTCCATATATAGTCTTTTTAGGTTAACGATGAATAAACCTCTCTGGTTCATTATTACTGAGGAGACAGCACATTCTGTAAATGAAGGTGGTAGGGTAATTACTTTTTTCAGCATTAAATAACCATGTGTATTTTAATTACAACAAAAACATTCTTGCAAATGTAGTCAGGTTGGCTCAACTAGCAAGCAGTTAAAGCAGGTGAAACTACTTTTGGGGATGTGACACTTTGCTATATGAGGAATGTAATAAAGCTGTGGGATCTTCTATCCTTGCTGTTTTTAGTCAGAAGCATTAAAATACAGAGTGGGTGTATTGGCTAGATAAATAACAGGTGGATTATGATGTGCTTAATTGCTAATTAGAGAGAGAGGTATAGGATATTCAAGTTAAATGTTACGTTTTTGTCTTTGTTAGTAATATTCAGTAATATCTGTGAGAAAAGAATGAGAATCTAATGTGGATTAAATTTTCAGGTAAGCTCAAAACAGCTCTTTCTAAGAAAGGAAAAAAGGGTTTTTCTTTTTTCTTTTAAAAGTGGTCTGAAATCAGTATGGTAGTATACAGAAAGAGGAGAATCTTAAAAAACATGCTTTTTTCTGATAGAGTTTGGAAATTCTGGGGGAACGTGATATATTGAGGATCATGTGACAGCAGAGATCTGGAGGATTAGAGGGCAGCAGAGCTTCTCTTGCTGTACTCTTGCTGTACTGTATGTGGTGGTGGAACAGGTCTGTGCTCTTAAAGATATGCCATACAGAAAGAGATAGCTGAGTGCATTAGTACAGCTGGCTTGGAGTTGTTAGTGCAGTTCAAATAAAGTGTAGATCTTAGTGCTTGCAGCATTTGGTTAAAGCTAGCTCATTCCAGAATAAAACATGCCTTGTTCAGGATTTCGAACACAAACCAACGCAGCATGAAACAGAGCAGGGAATGCAGTCAAGATGGCTTTCTTAAAAATAAATAAAATAACACAGTAAGCAAAGATGAGGCTATGCCTAATCAAGTAGGCTATTGGAGACTCTTATATTGCATTAAATATTGAAATATTATGTACCAAAAGTAAGCTGGCAGGTCTGAGTTAATGAGTCATTTATTAAAACTCAGGATGAGGAGCTAAGGCAAAGGGATATAAGGTGAATGGAGCATAAAAATCTTTATGAAAATGCAATTCATCTTAAGACTGGAGAAGGACAGTAGAGCCTTCTGTTTATGATTCCTGCTTTGCTACTGCAGATCAAGACAATCTATCCTGTTGTTTTATTCTGCTTCCGTTGGTAGAAGAGAAATGAACTTGTTTGCCTTAAATAATAAAAGTGGCTTTCAAATCTTGAAGTACAAATGCAACTTGAATTCCTTGGTGTTTTATGTCCACCTGTTTTGGACTCTCTCTATATAACTTTTAAAGTGAGTGCTAGAGCTGAAATTATAAACTGAGGAATGAAAAACTGAAGCTGGTAACACTGGGGCAATGATGAACAAGCTACCAACTAATTTCTCTTATCTCCTTGATAGTATTGGTCTTGCAGTGAAGGTCTAAGAAATAATGAAGAAACTTGCAGTGACATAAATAGTAATTGAAACAAAGGTGACATGTGAAGTGGTCCCTGGCAGCCTGCGCTGATAGAGAAGCTGGCTGTGGTGGTGCTCCCCATGAATTTGCAGATGCTGGTTGGAAATAATCCCCCCTCAAATGTGTGCAGTGATGAGAATAGGCTCCTAGCACCAACTGATGCATTCTACTGATGTTATTTTAGTAGATCAGACAATGGCATAGTCTACTGAAAGCATTTATTCATTCATACCAGATGGATGGTGTTTTGGGATATTTAGTCTCCAAGACTAAATCATAGATATTTCTGTAAGTACTGCTGTAAGTGGAATTTCTGATTTTTTTTCTGATGCATGTCCTTGTACACAAGGAACTGAGATAATGATACATGGATGAAATCTGCTCTGCAGTTGTATAGCATATTATCTTATAAAAGCAGGCAAGACAAAGATATTGAAATATCTTTGAGGTAAGATACTGCATATTGAAAGAGAGAAATCTGAATTAGATAGTGATGAATCTCTCATTTTTTTCCCCCAAATCTCTAAGGATTTCCTACTGTATATGATGAAAAGACAGTAGTAGCACATACTTTTGATCTGCAGCAAAATGGATTGGAGTTTTGAAGGAAACCAGCTTAACCACTAGGACTCTGTGTTGTAGGATGATGTTCTTTGATTCTCAGCTTATTTTTAATGTTTAGGAAAGAAAAAATCAGAGTGAACACTGACACTAGAGAAAATGGGGGAATATACCACTTAGTCCAATCCATTCTGTGCTACTTGATTAACAATAAATTTCACCTGACAAAATGTTCATCTTGCTGAGTAGCAAATAAACACCAACTTTCAAAAGAACTGTAGCTCATAAAAATGTTGTAATGCACAGGTGCCCCATGCAGATCACATCATTTAATATTTTTGGGAAGGGAGTTAAGCACGGGACAAGGGAACAAGATAGCATTTTGTTCTCCTCCTCTTGCACCCCCTGTCTCTTGCAGACAGTCTTTTGTTTACAGTTGCTTGAAATTTGAGAAGGTGGAGGGAACTGCTGCAGTGGCCTTGCCCTTCGCCTTTTTGTTTCTGCTAGTCTTAATTAACCTCTCCCTAGGTTCACCACATTTGTGATTAGAATTTTTTTTAAGTTAGGTTTATGCTCACTAAGCAGATTTTCTCATAGCTCTACTTGAAACTCCATTATTACCATTTTGAATGCTGCACTGTTTGTTCTAGAAACCCATCTTAGTAATTTATCCTATATCTCTATTTTCCCCTCATGGAAAATACAATTATTTTAATTCTTGTAATTGTTTTTCATTTCCTACACTCCAAATTTGTCTCTTTTCCCTCAGGCATCTCTTCATGTTAGATTGTTGACTGGTAAGGCCTTTTTGGCTCTTTAATTTCTTATCTCTATTCCAAATGGACTAATATTGCAGTGTTCAATAAAAAAAAAAAATTATTCTTTCATCGTGCAGTTGCAAAATTAGCAGGCATTTAATATGATTGTTTAGTTTTGGGGATGCTAAGTATGCCTGAAATTGAAATGCCAATTTAACGGAAAGTTGTGTGAAACTTTGTTTGAGAATAAACATTATTTGAATAGTTACACAGGTACAAATCTTCATTGTTAGTTAGTTCTGAATTCAGAATAAATATGGAGGCTTCCTTGCTTTGTGCAGGGAAAAGTATTGTGTTACACAATTCCTATAGAGAATGATGCACAGTGAATCAGCGAATTATATTATTTCTTGATTCCTTTAGTTGTTTTGTTTAATCTCATGTAATAGCCAATTAACTTGATTTGCCTTTAGAGCTGAGGAAAAGTATAAATAAACCTGGCAAAAGAGTGAGGTGGGAAGGAGCATAGGGAGCTGGAGTCACGAAGGTGATCTGTGAGCACCAGGAAATCGCTTGCCATCTGGTCAGTTATAAATAGGACCCTCATACAGCCTTATCTCTGATATTTCTGCTCATGATTTCTATTTGCAGGTTTTCTTGCCTTTGCTCACTCTACCTGCTGTGGCTGTAAAAACTAGCAAAAGTTTTGTTGGAGGCTCCGGTTTTGGCCACTTTCCTGCAGCTGGGTGCTTAAAACAAAGATTGATGCTCAGCTGGTGGTGAAATCAGCCAGGGGAGGATTGTAGCTAAAAGAGAAGAGATTTAGATGAGATGGTCAGGGAGATGGTTCTCTCTGGGAGAGTGGTGAGGCCCTGGCACTTCTACTCAGAGAAGCTGTGGGTGCCCCATCCGTGGGGGTGCTCAAGGCCAGGCTGGATGAGGTTCTGGGCAGCCTGAGCTGGTGAGAGGACATTCAGCACAGGGTAGGGGGTTGGAACTAGAAGATCTTTGAGGTCAAGCCATTTGAGGATAACCTTAATAAACTAGAATAAAGCCTTTCCAAAGGGCTATACTTCTTTGAGTGTCATCTTTTTATTTCTGGCAATTTTTCCAATTGGAAGTCTTGAGGTTTAGCCATTTGTTTATGGTTGCCAGATCAAAAATAATTCAGCAGTCTCACTGGAGTTCTATGATTGTAGATATATTTCTTTCTGAAAAATACAGTAAATTGCACTTGGGTAAGTGATTTTTTTGAAGGAGATTTTTGCCTCTTTTTATAGGACGGGGATCCTCTTATGGGAAAAATACTGATGCGCAAAATGTTGCTCCCAGCCAGGCTCTACTCTTGGTTCCTGTACTTTCCATGTGTTATCCCTGTCACTGTTTTCTGCAAGACAGAGCAGTCCTGCTTAGGATGGAGATGTGAGATATTATGAGTCAAAGAAAAAGAATGATAATGATTTGGTAAAAACAAAGGTCAGGGCTTCTGTGCAGAAATATCTTTTTGTACTTCAAAACTTTCAGTGCAGAAAAATGACTGAACAGAGGTTGCTGGGATTACAGCATGTGTTAACAGTATTTGCCTGTACTTTTGTGTGTGAACTGTTGAATTTGGCACCTGTTAGTGTATCTAAGCGATTACCTTAATGGGAATGTTATTTAGGTGTGGTTCTAGGTCACAGAAAAATGTCAAGGTTTATTACACCTTACAGCTTTTTTACCACATTCACCATATTTTCTGCATAGCACTGATCTCATTATTTTCTCTTTGGCTCAGACTTTGTTGATTTACTAAATACCTGGATGAAAGGGAGGCCTTCAGGTGCCCTCACACAAATAGTCAGAAGCCTTCCCATTTGCCTGCAGACAAGGCAAGCTCTGGTTTTGTGTCTGAAGCATTCTAAAATGCAGTCCCTGCTCAGAGACTTGGAATTGTACTCAGTGTATCATACAAATTTCTTATATATAAATGCTGATGTTGAGATGATTAAACACATTAGCAATTTTCAGTAGTTCTTTAAGTCCATCATTTATTATGTGATGAGTGTCTTTCTTATGAAACTTATTAAAATGATAGTATAAATTTATTCCAAATTCCCTTGATGACTGTGTTCACACAAAATGATATACATAATGATTTGCTTTTTGAAACTACATTAGAGATGTGCATCGGTTTTTCAGTTTATAGGAGACCTAATATTACTTTCATAAGAAAGATGACTTAAATTTTCTTTCTTAGTGATCTGCAGGTTCACAGGTGTGGATGCTACATCAGTTTGAGTCTCATTCAATACTTCCTAAACTGCCTGCACATCATTAAGAGTTGAGTCAGATTTGGTAATGGTACGTAGGGGTAGCCCTCCCTTATGGGGATCAGAGAGGATAAAATGTGCAAAGACAAAATAAGTAGGATCCATCCACCTAAGGTTTTGTTGCTGAGAAGTCACAGTTATAACTGAAACCAGATACTTGAGCACTTTTTAGTGCTTTTAGGCATTTAAGTTTTTATTCAGTGTGGAATTTCTGAAGTTTCCCTTCAGTGCCTATAAAGATAGCCTAGAATAACTATTTGAGATTAAAAAATAATTATGTAACAAAAATGAAATGAGCTCAGTTCCTTCCTAAGACTTATTACTGCACTGCTGTTCTTTACTAGTTAGGCTCTGGCTTTAGTTGAAAATACAATCTTCACTTTGTCTTTTGGTTTGTGCATTCAGTTATAACACATGTATTTGGCTCCTCTTCCACTCTTTTTGCATTTTAGTGAAAGGCACTTGGCTTCCAGATATTTGTTGAGCAATACAGTGAAGTGAGCAATTACACTTTGGGTTGAATTTAAATACATCGAAATGTTTTTAAAAAAACCTCATCGATATCAATAGGTAATGCTTCAGGCCTTATTTATACTCAAATTCCCTTCTTTCTCTAAACAAACACAGCTGCTTAAAAGCTTTGAATGGAAGATCAGGGAAAGTGTGCGTTCTTTTTTTTTTTTCCTCATAGTTTTCAGAAGTTTGTGATTCAGAGAACTGCTGAGCTAGAAGTTTTAACTGTGTTTAATGGCACTTTATTCATTTTTCTTTTCCTATTAACTTTGTTTAAACTTCTTCCTTGAGTTATGAAAACTTCTGGTTCCTGCAGCATGGTGTGACATAATACTGCATAGTTTAATCTACTCTCTAAAGAAAATGATGTCTTTTCTTGTGTCATCATGTTAGCCATATACCCTGGGTAACAACTGTAATCTCTGAGAGGGTATTTCTTGTATTTCTTGTACTGTTTACTACTGATTTAATTTCTTGCTGCTGTAAAGTTACTGATGTGTACTCAAGGAAAAATTTATTCTCCCTGTAATGAAGTGGTTTTACTTCTGTACATTAATTCTTTCCCTCCTCTCTCCTTTCTTCTGGTCATGAGATGTGGGTGTGAGTGAAATCTTTGTTGCAATGTTTGAGGAGTTGTGTATGTAACTGTTTTTCTTCTGACACATAAGAAAATGTAGATGAAGAAAAAAACAATGCATAAACTCAAAGAAGTAAGCTACGTCAATACTAACCCCATTGTATCAATATAGTTGTGTTGGAGGGGAGTTGGAAGCTTGAAGGTTCTATATTAGAAATAGCTTTTAAAATCCATGTCATTAAGCGGAGGAAAAGCTTTTCCTTTGAGGCCGCAAGCAGTAAGAAGGAATTAGGAAAAGGGAATGCCAATCAGACTTTTATTGGACCCTACATTTGTTTTAATAGCTGGATTTTTAGTGAGACTTTTTTGCCAGGTGGAAATATTTTTATGTTGATTTCAGACATATTTCTCTTACATTATCCTTCTAAATAGGCATTTACAAACATCCCAAGCTTTTAAGTGAGACTGGATTGAATGAGGATTGCTTTGTCAGACTTTTATAAAAATAAACGTTCTTAAAATGTTCACCTTGAAAATAGAAGCTCTTTCTCCTGAGAGTATCTTCTAATTATTCATAATAAATAAGCAAAGAACTGTGTAGTACAACATCAAGTAGTTACTATAGGTGCTCAGAACTAAAAAGATTTTTCTGGTCAGAAAGCAGACATCCAGCTGTGCTAAAAGAATATAGTACTGAATCCAGAGGAATTTTTAGAGAGCTTCTTGGGTGTTTCTGAGTTAGAGAGGTCTTTTAGGGCAGGAACATCACTTTTTAAATAGTGATGCTTGAAAGCACAAAGTTTTTCCCAAGCAATCCAACTTGGTCCCAAGCTCTGTGGGTGAAGCTCCTGATGTGAAAGCATCAGGTAGAAAAGTTCTTGGCATACATTTTGATTAACAACAGCCCTTGAGGTTTGGGGAAAAGCAGAGGAATGGTTGAGGCTGTGCAGGCTGTGGGTAGCAGTGCAGACTGGAGGAGTGCACTGGGTATTTATGCAGTCAAATTTTCAGTCTTGACCAAATGCAGATGAAAGATGGAGATGATGATCCAACACAGGCAGAGTCAAAGAGCTATGTCATTTGGCACTACTAAAAAGATGCTGCCTGCTCAGTGGATGAGGACAAACCTTTCTCCTTCTATTAGTGGAATGTAATTCCAATTTTTTTTTCCTCTCTACTTGATTTGACTGCTTGTGTTGCAGCAAGTAATGGAAAGTATTCCTATGCTCCTTCTTTTGAGAGGCTGCTTGTTCCAGGGGCATCCTAATTGTACTACATCTAAGGACAACCCCTTACTCAAGGCTGCCCTGAATTCTTCCAGTGTGACCCTCTGGGAGCCCAAATTCATTCTGTACTTTCCTGATTTGCTGTAAAATGTGCTTTGTTAGTTTTCTCAGCTTGCAGACTGCCCCCGCCCACAGCTGTAATCAGTGTTGCCAAACTGGAATAAGGAGTTATTCAGACTTCTGTCCCTGTGGAGTAATAATGTGGTTTATTTGCTTCTGTGTTGGACTTTCTAAGCCATACACAGTGCACTGGAGGACAACATTTTTCCTTATTGATTCACTATTTTCTTTTTTTGGATTTTTATCCAAAATGTTGGTGTATTTCACTTTTCCACAACAAATAACCCCTTGGGATTCTTGTACAAATAGCCCATAATGGCAGGCTACAAAAAGCTCTCATACACAGTTAAGAGGCGTAGGAATCTGAGAGCAAGGAGTAAGAGAGACAGGAGCAGCTCATCCCGAAGATTGTGTTTCATCCAGAGCATCTTTATCCTCTTTCACCTGGGTTGTACTCAAGCCAGAACGCAGTTCTGAAATGTCACTTTCATTTCAGAAGTGTGAAAAGTTTATCTCAACTTTACAAAGCTTCAGAAAGCATTACAAAACATTGAAAATGCCAAAGAATGTAAAAATAGAAAGTTAAACATACAGTACATGAAAATTACACCCTGGAACATAAGCTGTCTATTCTGAAGAGAGTAGACTGCATAGCTGGATCCCACTCTTGTGCTTCTTTTTTCAATAGTAACAGACTAAAACCAAAACAAACAAACAAAACCCAACCAAACAAACGAGAAAAAAAACCCACAACAAACCCCAACAACTGCATTGAAGTTTTTATTCCTGGAGAAGTACTGAGCAATGTGTGGTACTTTTCCATTCTGATGCCCAAAATGATTGTGATCTGAAAAATAGGCATAAAAAAAAAAAAGGTAAAGGAGGTCATGGTTGATGTTTCTTCCTTTGGAAGTCTCTTCCTTTTCTTTTAAAAAAAATCTTGAACAGAAAACAACTAGACCTTTGCATGTGAACAATGTAATTACACATCCTAGCCTCACACCTGTTGAGAGGAATTTATTAGTGCTTATGGAAAGAAAAATGAGGAGCTGAAGGTGTTGACCTCTTATTAAAATTGACTTACTAGTGTTTGCATCACCTGTTGCTGCAGTGTTTAATCAGTCTTTTTAGATTGGAGTAGGTATTAGTTTAGCACCAGATGTTTCCAAACTTTGCAGTTTTTTTTTCCAGCCTTTAAAATAGAAACTTCTTTAGAAGCCATTAAACAGCACAGTTCAGTACATTTGACTCTACTAAGTTCTGAGTAAGAGAGAGTTTACAAGTTACCATCTTCTCATTTTAACATGGAAGATATTGCTGAACAGATCTAAAGGATCTTCTTTTGAGATTGCTTTCCTGAGGATGATGGTGTAAAAATAGGCAGTGACATGGCAGGATGATGAGTCTAAAGACTTAACAGAGGAAATGCACGTAAGCACAAAAGGTCAACTCCTCTAAATAGTTTCAAAGAGAAAAACCTTGTCACAGATGGTGAAAAAATGCAGACAAGATTTAAGTGTGGTTTAACCAGACTGCATGTGTGTTAACTTAACATCTTGGAGAAGTGAACTTGTTTGCCCAAGATAAGCACGCTTCCACAATCTGTCCTGCATGAGGGAGGTCCCTTCCCAGCCTTTAAATGGACCCAGAATTGCTGTTGCAAGCTCAAGGCCCTTCTTCTTTGAGAAGGGGAGTGTATGGAGATGGTGTGGCTCTGTTAGACAGATGGAGGATGCTCCTTTACCATCCTTAGCTGTTTTTGACCTTGATTCCAAATCAGTAACACTGAAACAGCATAAAATAGAAACGCAAAGCAGCATTTGGTAAATTCTGCTGCTGTGTGTGGTGAATGGTGTCTGTGGGTGTCCTCTGGAAACAACAGAATGAAGGAGAACATTCCCCATGGTTACATCAGACAGTGAAGAAAACTCTCTCTCTTAAAACAACAGCTAAAGTGCTGCAATCCTGTGGGTGACAAGAGATCCAGATCTGACTGAAGTCCCAGTGAGGACCAGCTCAGCAGAGAGGCTGAGAACACGACAAACCTTAGCAAGGCAGCAGCCCTGTTCCTAGCCCAAAGTTTGCCTGTAGCTGCTTTAAAGCACGCAGAGCCAGGGAGGGTCCTGCTGCCTGGTATCTGTGGGAACAGTGGTTGGTTTCATCTGTGAGCCTCGCTTCTCTAAAGGCAGTTATTAACAACGAATAATTAGGAACGTATCCCATGAGAAGCAGGTGACTGAGGCCTCTGTAAGGTGCTTGTGCATGCAGCACAACAGACAAACACATCTACTCCTTGGTTTAGCAGAAGGCATGCCTACATGTTTGCCAGTATTATGGGAAAAAATAAAAATAAAAAATAGCAAAACCTCACCTATGGTGTGGTGTAGATTGTTTAACAAGCTTCACTGAATGAATTGGTTCTTTCTTTTCTCCTTTAAAGGTTGAGAGGAACTTAGGACATTTTGTTTTAAACTTACACCCTTTTACATTGCAAGGGATGCAAAAGAAATACCAGAACCTAAAGCTTTTTAGTCTGGTTCTTTGGTTGGGCCACAGTATTTTTGAAATAAAAAGGGTATATATGGTACTGTAAGAAATAGGTTTTTATTTTAAGCATGACACACATTTGTATTACTTCCCATATGAAATATCTTCCCTCTTCCCCAGCTTCTAAGGTGGAGTTGAGCTTCCATTCCTACATATATATATATATATATACACACGCACATATGTTTATCGACAAAACAGTATAGTACCACAAAAGTATTACTATGTGTCCATGATTAAAGGATGAGAATGGCTCCATGGTTTCCATTTTTGGAGTGACTGAAACACAAGTTCAAAAAAAATGTTCACTTTTCTTAAAAACAAAAATTACTGTGTTTATTGCCATGCAAATCTAATGGAGAGTGGGAGGAGTTCATTCTGCATGGGAGTGTCATCAGCTGCTTACATGAGGTAGGAAGCTTATAACTGCATGTTTTTACCAGCATTCTGAAAATGTTTTTGTAGAAGAGTGGTGCAATAAGGAGCAGTGTTTTAAAGACATGCATACACACATGCAAACAAAAGCAGATTCTTTCTTGTGGTTCTCCTTAGCTGTTTTCAGGTACTGTTTTTACTTTTTCACAAAGGTTGAAACATTAGAAATAATGTCACAGAAGGGTGTCATGGAACTTTGAGAAATATGTTCTGCTACAGCAGTTCTTGTGTAGAATCTAAGTTAAAGTGAAATGAACTTTTTTGCTGTTCCTGAACATGGCTATGTGATATTTGCATGGAAGATTTCTGTTTGCACAAAGCAGCCTTGAGTTCCTTTTACTGAAACTGGGCAAGTTACTTAAAACAGAATTATTTTGTTTTTGGATGCAGTATGCGGTATCAGATAGGTCATTTGAGGGCTTATGTTTTTTTCTTCCTAGATACAGATTATACCATTTTTCCTATACATTAGTTCCAATTTGAGCTAAACAGGTATGTGGATGAAACTTTAATTTGAGAAAAATATCAATCTGGTGTGTGTACATGTATACAAATATAAAAATTAAACAACAAATGTATTTGGTATTTCCATACTTGCAACTCTTCAGGTAAACTCTTCTGATATGCTGATGCAGATAATGTGAGCTGAAGAACTTTAACTGAAATTTATTTGGAAGCTGTCCAGTTCTCCCCATCACTCTCTACTAAGCCTTTCTGTCCTGTTTGCTGAGGGTGCTGAATTTGTAATGCTTTGCCTGATGTTTCGATGTCAATAATGGAATTTTCCAGACTCTAGGCTTTATGTCTTTAGAGTATTTATATAAACTACTTAACAAACCTTCTAAATTCAATTACATTGTTTTTTAAAGGCAGAAGCACTTTCCATTATGAATTTAGCTAGCGCTGATAGACACTAGCAAACTTCTAAGACAGTATATTTTGAGAGACCTTGGTGTGCTAAATTATATATTTCCACTTAGGGAATTGTTCAAGAGAGTAGTAATAGTGTAAGCCCATAGGTATTATGGTAAGTACATTCATCGTGTCAGAACAGTTGTATTTAATAAAGCTTTATTCCCAACTACAGAGAGCTTTTAAGGTATTTTCCACTTGGGTAACTGTTTTGTTTTGTGAGTTTTAAAGATTCAGATATTAGTTCAGGGAATTTGAAACTAACGTTAAACCCCGAACTGTAAAAATATTATATCAAATATTTAGATTGGTGTAATGTGTTACATGGAGATGTGTAGTAATATTTCTTATGCAACATAAAACAATTGTTGTGTTACCACTGTTAAATGGAAGGTCACAGCAATTCACACAAAACTAGGAATTGTTAGGAAATACGTTTAACTTTGGTTATACTTTTGTACAATGCATTTTATTATACATTACCTAATTTTAACAATCCCTGATTTTGTACCAGATAAATGTGTTCTCTAAAATATAAGGCAAAGCACAGAATAAATATATTGATGCAATTATTTTTAAAAAATTTCCTGGAAATAGGAAAAAAAAATTTTTTCAGTGGTTCAACATTCAACTCCAGTGTATTGAGAATAGAAAGATAAATCTCTTTCTATTTTTTTCCCTTAAGTATACCACAAAACTGATAATAAATCTAGAAAAAACTAGATTTTGTTTTTAGTAAAAGTGACAAGTACTTCATAGAATCATAGAATTGTTGGAGTTGCAAGGGGTTCTTAAGGTTTATCTAGTCTACCTCTCCTGCAACAAATATCTGGATACTGATAATCTTCTTAACAAACTACCTTTAATTAGAATCATCAAAAATTTTTTTTAATCAAGTAATGTGGGCAGAAATAAGTGATTTGACATGCTGGAAGAAAATGCTGAGATAGAATATAATGATATCTGCACGTTAGACTTTTTTGGTCTTTAGTGACCATAGCTATTCTGATATCTGTGAACTGGGTAAAAGAGCATACTATGTGTAGTACTGCTGGTCTTAATAAGTCTAAGATCAACTGCCTGAATTCTGAAGTTTATGTCAAATTATTTTGAGTGGCACTGTTAGAGGTATAGGTTGAGTTAATGGGGATTGTCTTGTGCAGAAACCATGTGAATGGCGAAGATATGCCCTAGGTGTTTTCTCAGTTGAGAAGCTACCCTACCTTGAAGCCCATATTTCTTGTAGGGAAGGTGATGATCCCAGGAGACTTGTGCTCTGGAATGTTGTTAAATATTCACAAAAGCCTTATTGGGAATTTCTGCAATTAAGAAAAGTTTCTCTGATGAACAGTACTCCTGTGTGTCCTTGCTGTCCTCTTGCCTTGGAGCTAACTCTCCTCTGGGTCAGTGTATCTTTAGATTTATGTAGCATTTGCGAGTTTTATATTATGGAAAGAAAACACTTAGGTCTAAGTCCACTTTTTAATCCAATTTCCTGAGTGTTAATTTTTTGTTGCCTGCATATTTTTAGATATAACTGATACAGTGCCAATGATTATTTTGTTTTCTCAAGCTCTCTGGTAACATAGATAAGAGCATGTGTTGCTCTTCTACCTCAAATCACAATGCTTAATTTGTTTGTGGCCAGAAGTGGAATGAGAATCTGCTTTTATAGTGAGCTTTAATTGCCTCTTCTCTCTCTTCTCTGCACAAAGATTGCACACAAAATTTTCATCTATCAGGTGTTTTATAAACCAAACACAAACGAAGTATCTACATAATAATGTGCTTTAAAAGCATTATTTTCTCCTCTAGCTCACAATTGTCAGAGAGGCTTATTTTTGTTTTATGATTTGTTTGGTTGTTTTATTTTTTTTATAAATGACTTTCATTCATGATTTAATTTTTAAAAATGAAGACTAAGTAATTGGGTGCTTCTTAAGGGAGAAAAAGCAGGAATAAGGCAAATTGAAAATGTTTAGGATATTTTCTATGATGTATCAAACAAATTAAAAAAGGCTTTTTGCAATGTTTTGGATAAAAGGGAATTTAATGCTTAAAAATGTTTTTATCAAGAAGTGAATTCAGTTTCCTTTAGGCAATGGCATCTTGTTTTAGCACTGTACATAGGTTTCATATAAACTTAGTAAGTTAGACCTCCCAAAAGTTTTCCAGTTATCTCCACATCGAAGTACAAGTCCTGTTAATTCTCTCAGTTTCTGAAAACACAAGGAAAACATATCTGTAAATTGATTCTGTAATTCAGTGTCTATAATATACTTCTAGAAGTTTTATAATGCTATGGATAAAACAGGGAAAAACATGTAGGAAGAAATAGATGTACAAACATCACAATTTTGAGACTACACAGTTTTTGTGCCAAATGGGAAAAGGCAAATCCTTCAGCAGTCTTGTTATGAAAAATCTGAGTAAGGCTTACATTTCTGGCTTATTAGGAAGTGGGAAGCCTGCATTTAAGCTCCTCCCACCTTGAATATCAGAGGTGGCAGTGTCTAACCACGAGGCTACTGACTAACTCTTTGAAATAACTGGAGGGAAGTATCTGAGTTCAATCCTCTGCTACTGAGCTGTTCTTCTGCCCCTATGAATGGAAATTTATTCAAAAATGGGAGAAAATCAGGAGACAAGCTTTGAATGACTGGATAGACAGAGTGGAGATTTGTATGTTCTCCTGCAATGCAGGAAAGTGAGTTCCAGTTCCCTTCTGTATGAAGGAGTATCCCATGTGAGCCCTGTTTACCAGCCAATATTGTATGCTAGGGGAGTGTACTCTGTATTAGCTCACATTCTTCATCTCCTTCCTTACCAGATATCCTTTTTTTTTTAAATTTAATGAAAGATTGTGAGCATTATGGTGCCAGAAAGCATTATTTTTCAATAAGAGTATTCTGGGGACTTCTGGATGGTGTTTCTACTGTAGTCACAAATCTTCATTCCAATGGAAATTGCCCTGCATTTAGTTCTGTTCTCAAAAATTGTTCTGCTAGTAAAGTTACCTCTAATTCTCTGTTCTTACTTTGTATCAAAAAGAATTATATTAAAAAAATCAACCATGAATAAATCTACTATAAAAGGAATTTATATTGATTTTCTAGATTGTTATTCTTTCCTTTCAATGTTTTCTTCTAAAAAAAATTTTTGTTCTAGATGAATTAATCTTTTTTTTTTTTGGCTTGCAAGAATTCAAAGGCCTTTAAAACTGTCATTTTATATATATTGAAAAAAAAGTAAGAATAATTTAAAACTGTTTTAATTCCATCCTGTTTTGGTTGAAGGTGTTTAGGGAAACCCCACAATGGAAAAAACTTTGAATGTAGAGAACAATTTTCTCCCACCAAAAAAAATCAATCTACCATCTTTCAGTGCCCTCCAAAATACCACACTATTGCAAAAAGAAATCTTAAAGGGGAATTGCTGCATTTTGACTAAGATAGCTGACCTGTCTCCTTGGGCTTTTTTGAGAGGTATTTAAAGGGAATAACATCTTGAAGGGAGAAATTAAGAAACTACTGAACTTCTGAACTGTCATCAGAATAACTTTCCTTTTCCTGGGACTACAGAGGAGCAATATGGGAAGACTTATTTCCTTTATTAATATATTTAAAAATCAAATAGATAACAGCAACAAAAAAACAGATGCTTGAAATAAGAGGACTTTAATACTCTTCAAAAGATTATCTCATGATGGGGTTTTAGTGCCTCTACAGTTACTACTGTGAAATAGAAAAACTTCTGTTTTCTTGGTACTTTCAAGTCAAATAATAGATACAGACGTTAAAATAGTCCTTAATTACAAAATGATTGTGTACTTCTTTTGGTCACACGCTCAAGTTATCAGAATTCATTTAGCTTCAGTTTCTGGAGCTTTAGTACATGTATTTAGAGATAAGAACACTAAAATATTGTAAGACTCCATTCTATTTTTTTTATATGCGGTGTTGAAGGAGTGAGGTTTATCTAGGAATAATTTAAATACATTGAAGGCAAATAGATTTGAAATGGTTTTCATGCATGAGGATGTACAGAAAGGTATCCTTTGGGAAAGAGATGAAAGGGATATGAAAGCTGGCATGGCTGGCAGAGCAGAATGAATATCAGAAAAGACCAGAACAGTTCAGAAACATGACCATTTCCAGCAGCTCTGAATGGAGAGATTGTCTGATGCAACGAAGCTCTCTGAGAAGTTAATATGGCTGAATCTGTGGCTCAGGGAAATAGTTTGGCTGTGTGATTATTTACTGAGATGTACTCTGCTCTTTTCCAAGGAGTGCCTCATTTGTTTTGGAGAAAGGTAGAACAGAAGAGCAGTCTACAGAATATATTTTGGGAACAATTTTTATGCTTTTGACATCAGAATACTGATATAGTAATTCTGTAAAATGAGTATGGAGGAACACTTCTGAAATACACTCTTGGGTTTACATAACAGCTAGTACTTTTAGACAGGACTATGGAAAATTTAACATTTCCATGTTTTAACAAACTCCCTAAAGTTTATGCATTTACTCTTAAACTCCAGAGATAATCAATAAAGGTATTCACTGTGAGAGGTAAAAGTAAGATAGTGGGAGATGGATGAAGGAAAGAATAGTGAAGAAACTAAAATATTTTGCTAGAGATAAAGGAATGTTGTCCTAAATCTCCAAAGGCCAAGGCTTGTATGCTTCAGTTAGTCCTTGGGACTTTGAGTACGTAACAGCAATCAGCATTTGGCCTTTACCTCATGAATGGTTGACAGGTTATTTAAAGACAAAGCAGATGCTTCTACATAATTGAATGCAAAACATTAGTTTGAAAGGTCTTTCCATTGCCACTTCCAGTTTTGGTGGAGCAGCAAAGGGTAGTGATGTTGAAAAGAACATGCATATTCCATTTGTATCTTTTCTTCGTGTAGCAGCAAAACACAATAATTTTAGTAGAGGTAAACTTTCATGCTCCCTAGAGTCCTTAAGTAATTTTTGGATTAAATGGCCATGCTTAGTTTTCTCTTGTAAGTGGTGTCACTCCACTCTCAACTTAATTATCGCTTGTTTGAGTAAGCTTCTGTGTAATGTCAAGTTTTCCCCAATGGCTCTAGAAGGTCAGCAAAGGTCTGCTGTTAATACTTTCTACAACAACTGAAAAGCTTTCCTTGTTTAAGCAACAGCCAGGGAGAACACAATTAGGTGCAATTACCTAATTCTTCTTCTTGTAGTGCTCAATGGCAACTGTCAAAGTAGTGGAACAGGGAAGATTAGAATTTAAGAAAGATCTTGCTTCTGAAAGCAAGTTTATTGAAACTCTTAACAAAGTAATTGACCTTGCTTAGCTACCTTACACACTGTGGAGAAATGGAAGTATAAAAACATAAGAAGAAAAATATTTTCAAGGAATCACAAGACGGAAGAAAAATATTTCAGAAATTCCAGTAAAACCATCACTGTGGGAAAAGGCATAGAAATTGTGTGTGAGATAAGGAGTTCTGTGTAACCCAGTGTCCTGTATTAGCAGTTTCTAGAAGTGATCTGTATAGAAACATGATTTCTCTATGAAATAACAGATTTATTGTACAAATAGTCAAATAAATTGTTTTGAGCAAGCCGGAGATGTTTCAGACAAAGGTGAAATTCTGACTTTTGTGGACTGACTTGGACTTTTAGCATGATTATTTTTTTTCATAAAATAGCTGTTTCCATTGATTGTTATAAACTAAGCTGAAGTAAAGGAAGGAATAAAAATCAAAAAATAAGAAAATTCTTGGAACAAAACACTTCATTGTAATTGACCTCTTTTTTAACATAAAACAGGTCTTATTTTTTAATTTTTTTTTTTCCTACCATTTAATGAAAACAATTCCCATTTGTATGTGTTCTATAATCTGTTCATTATGGAATACTGTTTTTCCAGTTATCTCCAGCCTATTTTCTATCTCTCTTCCTCTTTTTTTTTTTTTTTTAAAGCTTTTATTTTTTTAATATTCTTTCATAATCTGAACATGCTCTCACTACATGAATTTCCTTTCCTGGATTTTATCATAATTTCTATCATAATGAGAGAACTGAGTTTTTAGACAACTTATTTTGTTGTTATTTAGTGTCCCCTGGGTCTTGCACTGAAAATGTAGAAAGCACTTACCTTACTAAAAAGAAATGGGGACAAAGCAAATAATTTTAAGTGAGAAAACATCGCTTACTTCTTTGACAATATGATAATATGTGGTGTGGATTTCTGGAAGTTTGAAAAAGTCAACAGTTTTCCCCTTTATTGTCTTTTGGTACGATTTTTCTGCTGTTTTCATTTGATCACACTGGGATTCCTTTTCTTTCCTTACAAACAAATCCTCCTGATACTGCTGGCCACAGCAGAGTAAGAAGCAGAGCCAGAATGCCTCCTGCATTTTTCCCTTCTGACTCCTTTGAAGGCATCCAGCTTCCCACAGGGAGCATGTGAAAAGCAGTCTCAACTCCTTGCAACAGAATGCTGTTTGCCACTCGAGTACTTAAAGAAATCAGGCAGAATCATCTCCCATAATTAATCAATGATTTAGATTTTTTTACATATTGTTCTTTTAGGATTGTCAGGATAATGTATAATATCTGCATAATGTACAGTCGATGTTTATTTTTGTGAAATTAGATGCTAAATTCTTAGAGCATGTCCCTGCCTGTTGGCAGGGGAAGTGAAGGTGCTCACTAAGGAGTACCACCACATGGTAGGAAGCTCTCTGTTTTCCTCTGTGATGTTGCCCACATGCTTTGACAATGAAGCAGAAGGACCACCTGTAAGAGCAAAAGGACCGTGCTCTGCAGCTGGGCAAGTCCTGACCCTTCCCCTACCCCCCCTCTCATTCCTGGGAATGCCAGAGTGAGTGCTAGAAGTGTGACTGCTGTGGACACCTGCCTACAAACAGCAGTGCTCAACACGCCAACTCATTTTACATAGGCTGTTGCACACCTGTCAGATGGCAGTAACTTTAATTTACTGTCAACCAGAGGCGTAAGCCGGATGCATAGTGAGTGACCCAGCAGGGCAAACCTTCAGATCACCTTTCCAGTCTCATGGGCAAGCTATTTCTCAGTGGTGGTTTCTCTGCATTGTAAAGACATTGATGTATTAAACAAAACCAAGTGGAAAAAGTGGCATGCGAGTGCAACCCCCTTTCAGTACTCATCTGGCAGTACTCTTTAGTGTTGTGACTTAAAAGGGCAGAGGACTGATTATTATTAAAGTTAGGTGGCATTCTAGTGTCCTGGACTTTAAAGGTGAACAGTTTACATGTGCTATGTAACTTTTTAGCAAACAGAGACAGTAAAGTAGGAAAAATTTTGGTATTAGATTGCTCTAGCTTTAAAATTGATCCAAAAAGAGATGACACACTGGACCACATGCTCAAAGCCCATGTTGCTCTTGTCTTTTTTCCCTCCCTTCCACCCCCCACGTTATCTGACTTCTCAGCAAGACTGGTGGTTATCTCAGTGCTGCAGAATGCTGTCTTCTGTCCAAAGCTAGCAATGACATGAATAGCAGTCAGTAATGAGCCCGATACACGTTATATCAAGGTAGTATGTAAAAAGTGACTAACAAAGCAAGTGCATTCAGTGTGCTTTGAGAATCTGTCTCTAGAAGGAGTATGTCTCTGCATTTGAGCACTGTTCCTGAAGGAACAAATGCCTTATTTCCCCCAGTGAACCTTGCTTGCTGAGGAAAAACAGATTACTTGCCATGGAGAAGTTTGCTGTGGTAACTTTTCATTTCTGCTGTAAGAACATTAACTTGCTTTCTGTTGGTATTGTGTAGATCTTGTGTGTGCAAATCTGTTGCACCCAAGTCAGGTAGCTAGGAGGTGTGGATTGCCTCAGAACAAACAAATTGAAAAACTATGTCCAAAGAATGGTCAAATAGATGTATGTGGGCACCGTTCATCTACTGTATCTTATTGTGCTCTACCAGTTTATATGGATTTTGGCCTGGCTTTCAGTTCTTTTTCAGTTTCTTTGATAAACTTGGTATAGATTTTTGTTGTATAAGGATAGGGAGCGCGCTGGCTCCTTCCTTTTCTGCCATCGGTATGCAGTAATGATCTCTATTCTGTGGAAGAGGGACAGAAATGGGAAGGAAACTCTTCCCAAGAGTTGGCCACAAAACAAATGTGGAGTTTTGGCTTGGAACAATGGTTTGGCTTTGTTGCTCTGGCATCAGCAACAGCAGAGCTCATTCCTGTGTCTGACAAAAGCTTTATTCATATGTGCAGAACTGTGAAGTTGAGGCCACCGTGTGATCTGTACTGTGCTGTATGTCAAAACAAGTCACCACCCACAAAGGTTTGCTTTCCCAGAAGAACCTGTGGGATGTGTCATGAGCCAAATCCACCTCACCACAAAGGGATTCGTTGCTTGTTCTGCAGCAGTGCTTTTATCTGTGATGCCACAGATTAAAAGACATCGGTGAATTAATTATAAGTTGGTTTCAGTCAGCGATGCTGCTGAGTGGTCTTCCATACGTATGTTTCATAGAGAAAACAGGATGCGTTAATTTCTGCATAAATTAAATTAAATTAGTTCTTAAAAATTATTTGTTCTTTAGATATGGAGGGAGTTTGTTGATTTGTTTGTAAATATTCTCTCTAGTTGGTGTGAGCTATGTCGAACTTGCTATCTGCACTTTTCTTCTACTGATCAGCTAAGAAGGATGCTTCTCTCTGGAGGTAGTCTTCATTAGTCCTTGTATTTTGCAGGTTTTATTAAGAGGAAATGCCTTTACTTCAGTGCTCAGTGCCTGTTTGTGCCTGTGAAAACATTATATGAACTGAGTTATGCAGTTAAAGACTAGATTTATCCAAGGGAGGAAAACACAAAAGCTTACATTATCTGTGGTGGTTTTCAGCACAAGGCAGCTTTAATGGATTGGTCTTCGGATGGCAGATCCAGATGCTCTTGGTGCTGTGATGTCATTACCAGACAGCACAGTGCCGTACATAAAGACAGCAGCGTCAGGTATTTGTAAGGGAAGAATCTGATCATCTTTTACTCTTGTTAGTCATTCAGGATGATTGTGGGAGACATAAACCACTACTGCACTATGCTGGAGAAAAGGTACATTTTTGACATGCTGCCAGACACAGTAGGTAGTAAAGACGGGTAGCTGGCTATTTCTTCCCTGTGCAAGAGGCTGAATACCAGCTCTATTAAAGACAAGAGCAGAATAAAGGAGAGGGAGGCTAGACAAATAAGATTTGTCTGTTTCTGCTCACTTTTAGGTGGGGACTTTCAAATGTAAATACAAGAAAGAGAAAATAAAAATGAGAACAGAACAAAGTTGTCTGTCAACATGACTTCTATGACAGATTTTCTTGCTGTTCAGCAATGATTCTAATTCAATTGCTGGCTGCTGTGAAGGAGATGAGATGCCAGAAGCAGAAGCGCTGCAAACCAGAACAAAAAATAATTACTAGTAGAAGTGTGCTGCAAATAATTCCCTTGAAAATACAGTTGTGTTGTTTTTCTACTTTGTTTTTCCCCCAAATATTTTTGTTTTCTGATCATTGAATCAAAACACATTTCAGCAACATGAATCTTTGCACCTGATGACATCAGAAATATCTACATAGTTTTGTATGAGCTGGAATCATTATGTTTAGGAGACTTATAAATCTAATTTTCTTGTAAAAACTTCATGACATGGGCTTTTTGGGAGGAAGGAATGAGGAGAGGAGAAGAAATTGTTGAATTTGGCAGGGACATGTGTTTTGTTTTGGCTTCTTAGTGTGTGCTCTAAAATCAAGTGACATCTAAGCATGTTCTGAATGCTTTTCTTTTGTCAAACACAGGGAAATAGGCTGGTAGGTGGGTATAGCCTAGAACAAAACCAGATGCAAAGAATTGCATGGACTGTATCACTGTGCTTGGATGATGAAAATTGCCTTTGGCTACAGCTTGGCCAGAGCATATAATTGACTCTGACCAGAGCATATAATTATGGCTCTATAGGAACAGAAATATGCCAAATTCACATCTAGAAAAGTCTTCTATTAAGCTGAAAAAGTATACGTTGTTTATGATCAGGAGCCTTCCCAGTGATGGAAAAAGAGAAATGTTTAGACCTTAATGTTGTTAAATGAAGATAAAAACCAGTGGGAAACTGAAAATTTTCTTCATATATTCCTGAGAATTGCTCTTAGCATGGCCTGGTACAGTTGATTCAGAAAACTGCCAGATATGCACCAAAATGCACCAATATAAGGGATAGATTTTATTCTCACAATTTTCATGATTGGACTAGCAGATGGAAATGGAGATGTGATCGTTTATCTTCAAAATTGCCCTAGTAATCTGCAGTGTTAGCACAGATTACGTTATAATTGCTAGAGCTGGAATAAAAGAGATTGCGGCATCTGTAAAGCTAGTGGTAAATTTAACAGATATAAAAATCAGCTCCATGTCAGGGGACATTCTTGCTAGTATATTACACTTCATGTACACAAATGTAGCGAAGAAAGAGCAGAAGCTTATGACAAACATAATTTGAATTTTATTGTTGAATTTTCTCTGCAGCTGGCCTAGTGAAGTTATGAGAAATAAAGCCTTTGCCGTCCATGCTGCTGCAGCGTGGCAGTGTTCAGAATCTGAGGCCACAAACTGAGCAGCACAGTTCCTGTCAGAAGTGCTTTGGGACAAGGTTTTTTCTTTTTTCTTTTTTTTTGTTTTAATAATTCCTTGCCATAGTTGTTTTTTGTTTTTTGGTTTTTTTTTTTCCTCAGTTTCAGTCTCTGTATTGTTTAATTTCACAGTAACAGACTTAACTTTCTGTGCTACAGGCTGAAAGAGGGAAGACAAGCTGAGACCAAAATTAAAGTCAAGTTATGTACTTAACTGATTAATTAAAGGAGGGATTTCAGTCTTGCATGCATTGAAGAATTGGGATAAGGTTTTGTCAAGCAGTTGCTTACATAAACCAGGCAAAGATCTGGAGTCTGATCAACTGCTTGTAAAGCCAGAGATGAACTTCAGTGCAATATAGAAGCCTTCAATCCAAGTAAATCCATGTTGTTTGGCCAGTTCTATATATACCATAGAGCTATCAGAAATGTTCTTGTACTGGCAGATAACATGAAAACCAGCAGCATAAAGGTTTAAGTGGTAAACATTTCCTATAACATAAAACAATAAACTAGAGATGCCATAGTTGCACAGTTGAAGCTACAAGATTATAGATATACAATGAAAAGTTCAATTTATGAAGTTTACATTGCACACTGCTGAGAAATCAGTAATTCCCAATGGAGTATGTTATTGCTATTGTAGAACATACTGGAGTATGTTATTGTTTTATCTTCCTTTTTGCTCATCTTTGGTGTTTTTCAGGAGTTGTTGAAAATTCCTGAGGAAAAAAATGGGACTCAATTTTGTCTTCTGTTCCATTCTGGACTCACACAAGTTTTGTTTTTTTTTTATGCACTTTGGTTTTGATGAGAAAAAAATTGCCCTTATAATAGCAGCATCTGCAGTGTGAAGAACATAAAAGGACATGGACTACTAAAATTGCAAAAAATATACTATAGTGAAATATAGGTGAATACAAAATCAGCACTGTTGATTACATTCTCAGCTATCTCACCACACATTTATCATCATCAGAAAACAACAAAGGGAGCTGTCGAAAATAATACAAGCCAATGTTGTTATTTTCTGTGCCATTCTCACAGCCATACAGCTCTGGAAGAAATCCAAATAGTAACTAAATTGAATAACATTCTGCAATTCAAAGAGATTGTTATGGGAAATGGCAGGAGCTAATGAAATATGGTGCAAGTTTAAGAAACACCATTTCAGGAGGGGATGTTATTACACAAACAGCAATAAGAACTCTTCATGGAGATGATGAGCAGGCCATGACTGCAGGAGCACTGTTGCAGGAAGGTGGCATTTTAATTTAGCTGACTCTGCAATCTTTAGGATTCCATTTGCTCGGTTGCTGAAGACTGTGCTCCAGACTGAAGCAGACTTCTACTGCATCCTCCAAAGAGGGCAACTCTTGCTGAATACCTCTGTGAGCAGTGCCTGAGCCGGCATATTGCATGTAGTGGCTATATCCCCTCTAATTTCTGTTCCTCTTAAGCAGTGAGATTACAAACTGGCTACAGGCTCTTTCCATTATAACTTAACTAGCTGCAGGACTCTGCTGGAGCACATTTCAGTGCAACTGGTTGTTAAAAATCACAGATGATTTCTGAATCAGCTGCTAGAAACCATCTTTGGCAAGCTTTGCTCCCTGCTGGTTCTGTCTCCTCCCTGGAGGCTGTATCTCCATGCTTAACTAGCAGGAGGCTCTTCTTCCCCCTAATCTACTTAGGCATGGACCCAAAAGTATTCACATTCTGTCCTCTGTTCCTGCACTGCTGCACTCTGGTATCCTGGCTAGAATGATTGGCAGCAGCTTGGCAGCTCATCTGGATAGCCACTGCCTTGAGCTGGACTTTCAGGCTCATGATCTGTAGAGTGACAAAAAGAATGTGGTGCCTTAATCTCTGGAGGCTCATCTTGAAACACCTGAAAGGCTCCTGATTTTTCAAAGAATACTATGTGCAGCCATCTGCAGAAAATTAAATTTCTTAAAGGTGTGTGAAGCTGGGAACTCAAAACCACGAGCTCATGAATCAGATATGAATACCATTTGGAGAAAAAATAAGATTTTTTGTAGCTGTTAGCATTATATTAATTATCTTGCTTTATGTTTCTAAAAACTCCCTTGAGATGGTTTGAAAATCATGTTTAAATGGGGCATGTTTCAGCAGTTTGTTTCTTTTGTGTAAATGAGCAGAACTTGTCATTATTTTTGGCAGGGTTACATTATGGAGTGTATTGACAGTCGGTGTGTTAAAGAAAGGAGGAGGATTATATTATTTAAGGATGTCACAAAGTGGTTCACTACTTTGAGAATTAAGTGGTGTAACTTTGGGAAATACCTAAAATGTATGAAATGAAACCAGATTGTGCTGCTTGCAGTTGTCTCTGCTGTGCATATGTCTGGTACTCTGATGCATGCTAGAACATCAAAGTACTGCTTCTCTCTCTTCAACATGGAACAAACAGAGCCACTTCTACTCTGAGTCATCAGACAGATGTTGCTTTGGTGACAACATGCTACATACACGCTAGCTACAGCACATGTGGGCTGTCTTCTCTGACTGACATCTACACAACGTTGAAGTATGTTTGCTTCAGTAACACACTGAAGAAAGTAGGCACCAGCAGGGGTGACCAGATGAAGCACAGAGTGAAGATAATGATTTATTCATTACGTTCCCTGTTCATATGACCTAAAACTGGATACTAAGTAAAAGATTGGAGAACTAGGCTTGTGAGTTAAATGGATTTATTCCTGTGTTTTGATCACTAGAGTGTGAATGGCTGTAGGTGGAGGATGGTCATGTCAAAATTAAATGAATTACTTGGCTTTCTAAACTTGAAATGCATTTTAATATATTAGGCATATGCATTATGCATATAGCTAGCACAAACATTTTGAATTTAAATTCAGGAGTTAAGCACTGATCAGCCATGAAATCTGTGGCTGCACATGGAGATTTGGAGCACATCTAAGCCTTTTTTGTCCAAAATCTGAAAGACCTCTTTCTAACCCTCACCGAGTGGAGTCATTCCTGAGCTTTTAACAGTTGTATTCATACAAGAAATGAAAGAGTAAGCACTGAGACTGCTGTAGGCTTAGTTGCTACTACTACCACCACATTTTCTTTTCCAGAATTAAAAAAAAGAAAACTGGTGAGACCCTTAAATTCCCTGTCAGTCTATTTTGCCTTTGGGTTTAATTGCACTTACATTGGTCCTTAGTTGTCTTGCATCACTTTCAGAAAAGACTGGCACTACATTATCTCTGCTCTGAATTTCTTTGCAGTGGCTGTGAAGACAAGGGGAAACTAAGCTTTCTAGGCTTGCTCTCTACAAATGCAAACCATAAGAATACCATCTAGCCAGTTCTGTTCATCTCTATAATTACTAAAAGGAGTACAGCATGAATATGAAGTAGGTGTAAATCTCTAACATTTCACACTCACCATTCACACAGATGATGTTTATTTTACACACATTATAAATGAGGCTAAATAGCTCCCAAAGCTGCAATGTCTCACAGAACCAGGACTTCTGCTTCAGCAGTTAACAGTGTCCACATAATCATTTACCAAATTTCTTAACAGTCTTTTGTCCACTAAATAATGCTACACACTTGTGTCATTCATAATATTACATTCTGCAAGCCTTGTCACTATGGATCTATTCATTGCTCAACTGCGGTTCTTCCCCAGTAATACTAATTTAGGTAAGAAGAAATGGAAAAGAAAAAGAAAAAGCTGCATCTACAATAAATGAATAGTGGAAAAAAAGATAGAGTTTCAGGTCCAGAACATAGAAATAGATCTATATTTGAAATTATGCTTGTGGACACGTACTACTGTGAGGTAGTCTGAAATCCCTTAGTGTGTTTATCATTAGGAAACCCTCAGTCTTACTTTTACTGCTTTATCGTGTTTGCACATAGTTTCTTGCAAGTGTTAGCATGTATTAGGACAACTATCAGCAAGACTGCGTAGACTGGAAACAGTTAGTGCTGCTTAAACAGCGTTGTCAAATCACACGTCATAAAAATATTATGGTCAAATCTAAAACAGTGAGAAAAGAAAGGCTCCATTCTAACACAAGGTCTTTGTAATATAGCTGACAGAAGTGCAGTTCTCTGAAAGTCTGCTTTGCACAGTGCTCAACTGCTTTACTGGTGTTATTTTGATAGCTTGCCAGTGCCTTGTAGATATGAAAACTATGTAAAATATGCTGCTCGGGTGAGCTACTGTTAGCTCAGTAATCCTGCAGCATGCTAGACTCCTAATCATTTTATTTTCATATGTGAGTTTCTGATGTATGAAACATAAAAGGGAGAAAGAGTTGGGCTTTCATTCATTTACCATGCAGAGCCATGGCTGGTGTTTTCTCTACCTCTGTGGATAGAGCGATGGTTTAAGGAACTGCAACCCTTTGCATGCTGTCATGTAGCCTTGCACTGTACAGCTCAGTATAGGCATTTCCCTCAAGTGCTTATACTATAAATTAGCATTGAAAAGATCATAAATCTATTCTGTACCACATAAATAAATACAGATCCCTTTAAATCTTTTAAACACTTGCCTTTACCATCAAAAGTCACCTTAAAGAAATTTTTCCACAATTTTTTCTTTGTTTGGTGAAAGAAAAAGATGTTTTTCCCTGAACAAATAACAAACATGATTGTACACTTATTTCTACATTTTTTTCAGAAGCTGAGAATGAGGTGGGGAGAAGATGGCCTTATAGAAAAAAGCAGGGAAAGTTGCCAAAGAAGAAAAGTAAAAATTCTCATTTAACAAGCTTGCAAAAAGTCAGCCAATCAAACTTTTCGTATTCCATAGAAGATGGCGTAAGTTTTGTTATTATTATTCTTCATGGCATTTTGCCACCTTTTTAAACAAACAAGAAATACCTTACATGTTAAGTTAGCGTAGGTTTCAGGAATCTCAATTTATCCTGCAGGATTACTGTTAGTTACAATTGTAACAATCTTAAATTGTTCTTGCTAAGAGTATGTTGCTAAATAGGTCTAATACCTTCTAGGTTTCCCCCCAGTCTCTTCCTCTGCCTGCCCTTTCAGAAAACAGTCTGCCAAAAATACGTAGTGTTTCATGTTAAGCAGGGAAGGATTGCTATCTGATGGAAGGAGCACAGAAAGGACTTGCAGAGTTCCTCAGCCTCTCTCAGATGAGAAACATCTCATGGAAAGTGCAGATAAGAAGAAGAAATTGTAATCTACTAATATAAGAGTGAAGGCCTGAGGTGCTTAGCCTGGTAAAGTGCTTCCCTACTTTCATACGCTGGGAAGGACCAGTAGGCCAGAGCAGACAGGACTTACTCTTCAGATAAATGGTTAGAAAGGTGGAGAATTTATAAGACATCTATTGGATCTCTCCAGAAATTTATATCTAGAGATGCCCAGGACAATCATTGTGGATGTTAAAACTTGATTTAGCTCAGTAATGTGTGTTCAGTTGTGCCTGTCTAATGAAACATGCACGCACACATGTGGAACTCTGCTTTTTCATGGCAATAGGAGTATTTTAGTGATATTGGTCAACTGTTGTATACTCATAAATAATGTGAGGAAAACAAAGCACGCTAAGGTTGTCATTAACTCTATCTTATGGAGCAGCTCAGAGAGCACTTATGAGTTACTCATTTGTTAGGCTTGTACTACTAAAGACAGATAAAAATCCTTGGCACAAGTCCAAGCTTTCTTCTCTCTGTTGAATAAGGGCTTCTACTATCTCTTCCTACTGTGGGGAGAGGGAGGTCTACAAGTGACATTCACTTGTGCTTTTTGTGCTCTGGGGAGGAGCACGGAAGGAACTGCAGAGCTCAGGGACCTTAGGAATGCCCAACCCATGCAGTCTCTCACTCTTGTAATGCTGACAGAACAGCTGTTCCATTCTATTCCTATATTTATGTGTATGTGTGTTACTAAGAACACAATTTAGCAGGAAAAAAAAATTGATAATTTCATCAGTGAATGTTTTCCCATTTCTAGTTGATTCAAACTGAACAGCACTGAAATTTAGCAAAGTCTGTGGCAGAGCCTAGCCAACTAACACTTCTTCGTTGTCCCATATGTGTCTCTCATATTTCTCTCGTTGCTGGTAATGTGGCATATAATGTAACAAGAAGGTGTACTACTGAATTTGATTGTTGGCCACCTCTCCAATAGAGAATAATAAGCATAACAAAGACAGCAGAAATGACACACAGTTTTCTGCATGCTGTTGTGCTGATCCAGCATCTGTCAGTTTCTGAGAAATTAAAGCCAAGTGCCAGAATTTGAATTGAGGATCAGAATTACAGCAGAAGACACAACTTTGGGTCGTATAGGGCTCAGCAGGGGTTGTGCTTCACAGCAGATGTACCAGAGGGAAAATTAAAACATGTAGGTCTGGAGAGACTTGAGACTTTGCACGGTGAATCTGCTCCACATTAGTTGCATTATATGATGTTATATATGTTATTAGAACAACATTATGATGGGATGTTGTAGTTCAGTTGTTATTAGTAAGTGTCATTGTGTGCTGATTGCAAATGCTCAAGTGTTCTGAAGGGGGAATTAAGGACACCAAATGGGGAAAAACAGTACACAGGAGTCTAATACCTTTAAGAGGATATATTATCTTTTCCTGGAGAAAGCAGAAACTGTTCATGTCTAAGTCTCTACAACACTTTCTAATAGAAGTAAATAAAGATGCAAAAGATCATTCCATTCTTTTTATGTGCAATTATAATGGTCTTACACTGATCTGTGTGGTTCTGGCATGACAAGCTGATCAAATCTTTACAGAGTATTCCAATGGGGTTGGTGAATCAGAAGGGATGCTATTTTGGGATTTAAAAATAGCTGAAATGGAACAGGAAGGAGCTAATAAATGCATGTCCTTCAGGAGTCTTCTTGGCTGATTTGGGACCTGGTTTACTATAGTCATGTACATAGGTACAGTTAGATACATATGTTCAGTATAGATCAATACGTAAGTGTCACTGAGGACGTAGATTCTATACCTGCCAGCTGACCACAAACTATTTGAAGAATTTTAACATGATAAACAAGTGTACATCGTGGTGGCAGGTACTTTACAGATCTCCTCATGCATCAAGTAAAATACTTCATAAATGGATTCAATTCATTAACTGCCAGGCTGTTGTGAGAATCCCATGCTTCAGTGATCCCAGGTAGCTGAAATGGCCTTTGGGTATTTTGAATCAGATTTGACATTTGTCCAGACTGGTCTGAGTAGACAAATATAGCCCTGCCCTTGGGGAGTGTTTAGGGGACCAAAACCAATAAAACAGTGACATTTCTAAGCTCTGTCACCCTCCTCTGGTAGGCAATTGGACATATTTTGCCATGAGCACACAAACTTTACAGGCAGGATAAGCACAGCTCAAAAGTGCAATGCAGCTGTTTATTGGAGAAACACACAAAAGAGTCAGTATTGATGTGCTGTAGGCTAAAAATTAGTTTGCTCACAGCTCCCCATGAAAAACAATAGAGTCATTGCTAGGTAGGCAGGGAAAGGCTATATTTTTATGGTAAGGAGTGGGCCTTTAAATGAGTTTGCATCAGCTAAGCTGAATAATATTGTGTATTATTTAGCAGTAATTATTTAACTCTCCTAACAGAGGCTTTCTGGGTCAGATCATGCAAGACCTTATGACCCTGGTGACTGCCATCTTACAGCCTCTGACAAAAAGAGAGCAAGGAGCCAGTAGACTAGATGAAAAGAACTTAAGGTATGAGTAGAACAGAATGAAAAGAATTTATGGAACAGAAATCCTCCTAAAGATGTTGCTAATGTTAGAAAACTTCTCTCCATTCTTGGAGGGATTGTACAAATGTTCAGACTAGTTGCTTGTCTGTTTTGATTCCTAAATGCTATCTAACCATGAATCTGGGGACTAGAAGGCTGAAGTGTTGCATTTTTTTCTAAAATGCTTTTCCAAATACATTTCTCTTTTATCGCAAGGAATTGTAAGAAGGAGCTCTGGAGTTCAGGTGTGTGCTCTGAGATTGCTTCTCCATGAGCTTTGTGAAGTAGCAGAGATGAAGCTGGAACACACCTGATCTCTTCTAGAAATGCATGTAATGATCGTAACTCAAAGAAATTCAACTACTACTGCAGTTCCTTCTTCTCCAAGGAGTCATTCAGGGTACTGTTTAAAGATTCATGAATATGATCCAGCTTACTACTGAAGAGAAAGCTAAAATACCTCATGATTTCAAAAGGAACACAGTTTTGCAACATGTCATATTCCACAGAAGAGGATCTGGTGATTCAGCTTAACTGGGATTTTATTGCAGTTTATCTAAAATGTGTAGAAAAATCCGAACAGAAAGGATAGACAGAAAAAAAGGATGAGTAATAGTGGAGATTGCGATGTGCTCATCCTCACACTGAAAAGCAGGTGTCTTCATCAGAAAATTGGGCACAAATATTCCAGCAGCACCCAGCTAACAGTTGAGGTATCTAGCTGTAAGTATGACCCTGTATTTTCTTCTTACCCTGGATTAGAAAGTTGTCTTCATAGCTCTCCAGATGCAGAACTACTTGGAAGCAAGCTCTCACTTACTGCAGTGAAAGAGCTAAGGTAAATGGAGTGTGAGGTTAAATAGATGTCCAAGAAGGCAGGTGGGAGACAACAAGGCAAAGGAAGGTGTGGCAGCTTCTGGATGAGGAAGGAAGTTTTGGGTGAAAACCAAAGGGTGAAAATCTCTTGTGTTTGATAATCTACTGAGAGAGACGTCAAGCCAGCCTGACCATCAGCTTGTTTCATTTCAACTTGTTTCATTAAATTCATTTAGGACAAGGAGGAATGGTTTTAAATTGAGACAGGGTAGATTTAGGTTAAATATTAGGAGGAAGTTCTTCACACAGAGTGTAGTGACGCTGGAACAGGTTGCCCAAGGAGGTAGTGGATGCCCCATCCATGGAAGCATTCAAGGCCAGGCTGGATGTAGCTCTGGGCAGCCTGGTCTATTGGTTGAAGACCCTGCACATAGCAGGGGCATTGAAACTAGATGACCATTGTGTTCCTTTTCAACCCAGGCCATTCTATGATTTTGTGATTCTATGATTCATCAGAATTGTTGACTGAGTTAAGCTATGCCTAAGATGTTACAGATGTGCTGAACCCACAGTTCTGGGTGTGAAGCCACATTGAATCAATGTGAGAAATTAATATAATCCAAGCAAATAACATTCATGCTAACAGAGGTTTCTTGTCTTGTGGATACTGTGAACACTTGAGAAACTACAATCAATTTCAAACTTTCCAAAACATGGCCATAAAATATACATTTCTCCAGTCAAAAAACATGTTATTCAAATAGGATTCTTATGGCAGGCTTTTAAATTCATGTTTGTATGCCCTAAATATGTATCCTAGTTCCAACTTTTGAGTAAGCTCATCATTTCAGAAAAGCAAAAAATAACTCTAAAATGTGGCCAAATTTTAGTCAATGTTGAGTAAATAACCATTTCTAAAGCTTTATGTAGTCATGGCGGAGAGCAATTCCTTTAACATGGGTTTAGACTTGTTCATTAGCCAAATAATATCTAAGTGGCATCCTATAAGATTCTCTTTATGAAGCCATCTAGGAAGAATATCTTTCTTTGCCCATACCCTCATTTCTAAAATCACCAATATGACATTGCTACCTGAGAATGACATAACTCTTTGTATTAGTGGTGATCCTTGTAAAGAATGCTAGTGAGATAAATAATTATGTGTTTCAGCACATTATATCAACACAAATAAATAATCTTTGGCTACTGTACTGTTATCAAGTGTGTATCATCAGTTTATGCAATATTTACAAGATCACAAATACCAATTAGTATGGCTGATGAAGAGGACATTATCTGTGGAACATTGTTTGCCACCTCTATTCACAATGAATAATGGTCTAATCAGTCATTTTGAAGTGCTGTGAATAAAGGAGCAGATTCTGGTTCTGTTTCAATGGGTTTGTATCATTTTTGAAGAGAGTTGCACTTCTCTGTCACAGTCAATGGAGCTATATCAATTTACAGTGAATGAGAAACTAGTAAATGCTTTTTAGAGGTATTAGTACTTTTAAGTTCTTCTACTGCTGTCCTGTCACTGGATTAAAGTCTCACAGTATGAGAATGCACATTTTTGAATGCGCAGTAAGGTCAGACAATGGCCAAAAGAGCAGATGTACAGTTTTTGGCAATTTCAGTGGTTCCTCTCCCAGTATCATTTCCATGTGCCTTCCCTTTGTTTTAATTCTTCCAAAATGTATTTGGAGTAGTTTTAAAAATATTTTATTATCTTAGCTTTTATGATTCCAGCTGATAAAAACAGTCTATCTTTACCAAGCATAGATTGTAATATCCTACTACGTCGTAGCAAAGTGCTGTGATTTAATTTTTATTGCATTTTCTAAAATTAGTATAAAGCATAGAAACTGAAAATCCTTCTTGGGAAAGGGGGTGATAAAGATAAAAGAAAGCAGCATTTAGTTTTCTCCCCAACCAGTTCCAAATGTGCCACTGTGCCTATTACATCCCATAAACACCAGGGCAAAAGCACCAGCTGCTCATTACTCTCAGAGGAAATGCTATTTCCTCTCATTTTGGCACAACCTACCCCCCAAAAGGAAAACAGCCCTTGTGAGCTGCTGCTAAACATGAGCTCTTTGTCGTAGTGTTATACATATAAACAATGCAATGCGTTATATCTCTCATGGCAGCCAAGTCCTACAAAAATATGAAATAAAAAGAGGTCCTAAATCAAGAGGCATACGAGGTGTTTGCATTTGAAACAATTTCTGGGAGGATTTTCCACAAGCTTGGCTGTAACTGTTACTCATTGGGTGGCTGGGATAAAGACAAGCAGGGAACTAAGCACCCTTAATGTGGTAATGCCACTCAGAGGTCTCCTGCTAATGCCAGTTAGAATGCAAAATCTATTTAAAAAAAATAAAATCAGCTGAAAAATGCTATGTACTGCTTTACGTTAAATGGGAGGCACATTCAAACATCATTAATATTTGAGATAGGCTTTGATTTAAAACGCTCATTAGTGCTTTCAAAGTATTGGAAAGCAAACCAGAGGGAGAATCAGCACTCTGTTAAGCGAGGACTCCTGAGGATCCTTGAGTTGTTGCTCATCCAGCCTGAAGCAGCTAGAATCCATCCCACACCAGTATCATCCACTTTTGTTAGATAAATTAAAAAGGTGCATTTTCTAAGCTTGTGTTTCGTTCAAGGGCCACAGCTGCTGCTTGCTGCTTCTATATTTCAATGTGAATCTCCTTAGCTGTCTTCGCCATCACTTCTTTTCCCAGCTTGGAGTGCCAAGGCTGAGCTCAAGTACATGTATAGAAAGAGAAAATCCATCAGTTTCAGTTCTGCCAGTGGATAAATAGGTGAGATTGCCAGCTGCTAAGGAAAGGTTCAGGGAAGAAGAGGGGCAACATAAGGAAGCATTATTGAAAGGCCTTTTACTGAAAAAATTGTTTGTGGATTCAGAAAATAAGAACAATAAGTTACTAAGATGTTGGATGGAAACTGGAAAGAAAAGGTGCCAACAAATGCCAGAGATAAAAAAGTAGCTGGAGTAGATCTTGGGAGGTATTTGCATGGCACCTACTTTCTGTTTTTCTAAGGATGGCTGGACGCTAAAAAGTAAACTTAAAAAAAACAACAACAATAAAACAACAAAAAGAACAAGCCACAGCTAAAATGTCAAATCAAACAGGAGGAACCAATTCTTAGCAGTTTCAGGTATAGTTTGCTGCCTTTCCATACTAGCAGGAGGGAGAAGTGAAAAGAACATCAAATCACATTGGTTACTTGCTAATAATCAGAGTAAACCATCTAAAAGATTGTAAAAACATAGCAGATGCCAGCAGGATTGAAAATAAAACATTCAGCTCAGAATGCAAATAGTTCGGAGACTGTAAGGTTTCCCTAAAGCTCTGGCAAACATTTGGCTGGATTGATATTTTGGGCACTGATCTGCGCAGCATCTGATTGTGAGCTGAATCTGAGCAATGCAGAGAGGCAGATTTTCACTAAAGAAAAACAAGGCTGCCTATTGTCTTCTGTGAGGTTGAGAGATATGTAATAAAAAGCCTTCTGGTGCATTTCCTTGGCTGCAATTGGCTTGCAGGGCCTCCTGCCCTGATTTCCACACTGTGGGTGCTGTGTAACTGCGAAGTCAGCCTACCAGGCTCTGGTGAGGTGTATTATCTGCAGCAACCCAGGCTGCCAACCTCATCCCTCAGAGACTAACGGCCTTGGGTGAGGCCAGTAGCTGATATAAATCAGAATAATTCCATTTCTATCAGCCCTGAAAGTGCAATGTGCTAAAACACACATTGGCTTTTGATCTTGGAGCTTCCAGAGAAATAGTGACACTTCAGTATGTTTGTAACTTTTTATTATTCTTGTCTTCCTCAATTTCACATAGCACATCAGTGAAAGACTGGAATGAGTGAGCACTTAATTTTTGAATGGCTGTACAGGGCTACCTCCCATTTCTTTTTGATGATTTCCCAGAACGTAGGTTAAAAAATGGATGGGAATGGTTGTATTATTAAACAGATGTCTCTGCCATCTTAGGAGTATAATGAGCATCAGTGCACTTCAGAGTCTTGGGTGAATATATACTTCTTCCTGGGTCACAATCTTTCAAATGACATTTTACAGAACACGATTTATCTGGCTATCAACCATTTTTGATTTAGTCTTGATTTCCCTGACGTCTTGTTGCTATACATCACAGACTTATAGAAGACTATAAGGAAATCACGTGGAAAAGATTCTTGTCCTTTCTAATTAAGAATGTAATACTGTGGGTAACAGTTTTGTATCTCCTCAATTTTTATCAAGTTCCTATCAGCTAGACAATTTAATCAATTTAATCTTTGCTCGCAGAAAATAGCATTACTAGAGCTCAGTAACTAATTTTTTCTATTTGTTTACTCTGAAAAGGCAAGTTAAAAAAAGGTGCCATTTTTTCATTACAAAATTAATATTAGCACGTTTTAAAGCAATAAAATATTTAGCTTTAAAAATCAAGTACAGCTGAAAACAGTTTAAAATAAACACTACAAAATGTTATTGAGAGCATCAGAATTTATTCTGGAATCTTATCAGTGCTGTAGGAGTACAGCTTCTGAGAAAATGAAAATGTCGTGAAATATTTTGGTTGGATCAAATGTCAGTTTCTGAGACTCTATTAAAAGGCTTGGATTAAAGATAGAGCCTGTATGCATTGCTAATTACCCATGTACCATGTCTAGTGCAATTTGTGTCAAAACCCAGCCAAACATCCCGCAATGTTACGCTCCTATTGCCTAAGTACATAAGACTAAAGAAGCATGGAGTTAAATTCTCCTGTCTGAGGCAAGATACTGTTCCTAGCACTGAAATCCGCTGACATGGAAACACAGAGAAGCTTTCATTGCAGCTAATGGCAGTGTACCTATCCTGTGAGTAATTACCAGTCTCCAGCCTTTGGTGTTTCTCTGCTCGTGAGACTAATGTTTATTCAGAACAATAAATATAAGGTCTATGACACTTTTAAAGTAATGTTCAGATGTGTCTGTGTAACCATGGATGAGTGGTGTTAGTAGTTTTATGCTTTAGTAAACATATTTGACTCCCTGAGTGCTCCAGGGACAGTAGTGGAGTGTGGCAGATGCCGGAGAAGCGGTAATGATTTGCAATTTTGGATGAACTTGTGGTAATAGAGAATGTAATGACAAGGTAGTGGGATCAGCTTTCGTCGGCTTCATTTTCTGCTTCGTACAGAATATTAATGATTCATTTAGCATTGATCTGAATGGATTTAGAGCTCAAATTTCTATCTGTAATCTAGGAGATTGGTTAATTCTTATATCCTCACGCTAAGTAAATCTTCGTGGTGCTCACAGCTGTCTCTGCATAGTTAATGACCCTGAATAAATTCCATTATCATTCCTGGAAGTGCAAAGGCTTTTCATGGTGAGGATCTGAAACTGTGCCCACAGTCAACCATAAGCCCAGGTGCAAAGGCAGGTCTTCCCCTAAGTCCAGCATCTTCCACAAGATATTGAGCACTGTTTGCTACCAGAGACTTTGAGTGGGAATTTAAAGCATGCAGTCCCTCAGAGGTGGGGCTAGCTATTGTCCCAGTCCTATGCGGACCTCGAGCATGTATTTAACTTTATCCACACAAGAAAGTCTCTAAAAGTCAGCGATGCTAATCATAGATGTAATACTTAGCCTGATTTAAATAATTTGCAGATCCTAGATTGTATTTTCAGTTTTGATCAAGTGATGAAAACAATTTATTCCTCTCCGTGTGTGATAGTTTTGAACACTTTGCTCTTCTGACCCGCTAAAAGAAAAAGTACTTTTACCTAAAGTAAGCCTTCACCTGGTCTGAGGGTTGAGGTGCCAAATGTAATGGGCAGGGAGAAATGCAACTTACTTTCTTCGTCACAGGTGAAGAGAAATATTTTTGCAAGGGCTAGTTAATGCATTTTAGAGTTACATGTGAAAGGATTGTTTCTTTATTTGACATTGTGACACTTAGTAATCAGACAGAATAAAGTAGGGAAATTACTATGGCTTTGGGGAAACAGGTTTCTAACCAGTAAGCATAAAAGTGGTACTGATAGAATGGAAGAAAAATCTGTACTTAATCAATTTGATCAAATTTAACCTTTACAAAATTGAGCTTTTCCTGCATAAGTCATGCATGCACCTGCTGTGCAAAAGGAGGAAATCTTCTGTATCTAGGAGACTACAGCCAGCTAATCAACTTTAACAGTATATTATTTTCCTGTTTTAAATTTTTTTCCCTATCTAAATCCTAGGGACTGACTAACAAGAACACGGAGTACCTGTGGTGACTTCTGATTTACAGGATTCTAGGTTCAGTCCGTAGCTCAAATTTATATGGTTCATAGCTATGAGCAGTGTGAAATTTAGAATAGTCATCAAGAAATTTGTGATAGAAGCAATAGTTGAAATTTTCAGTTTAGTGGTAGGATTAAAACAAAATAAATATAGAAATGATGACTAATGAAAAAATTAAAGAGATGAAAAAATGTTTCCTTTTGGACTACAAAATAATAGTCTTCCTCAAGAATTAGAAATATCTTCAGGCTAGTTTTAGATAACAAACTCATATTGTCTAGCACCTGACAGGGCAGCAGATTCTCCTGCTGACAGTGGAAACATTTGTAGAGGAAGAAGTTACTCACTGTATGATCAAAGATGTAAGTAGAAACACAAATTTCTAAATATTTTCCCATCTGGAGTTGCTATCATGGGTACTTCTGCGGAGCCTGATTCCTTTCTGAACTGGAAAACCATCACGTCTTGGGTAACAGTGAGAATGGACTGTGTTAGTGTCTCTAGAACAAATGTCTAACCCATGTATCGTATGTAAAATGCTGATTTAAGTTAATAGCACCCTCTTACTATTCTCTGAAACCACTAATTTCTACAACAAACTAAATAAGAAGCTGAAATTAGAGAGCGCTAATCCCCACTTCTAATGAAACACTGTAGGTAAATACCATATCCTCTGTTTTTTAGAATAATTTAAGTGAAAATGTGTATCAGTCCTTCAAATAAACTGAGGACAAGACAGAAAGAGGAGATTAAATTTTCATCCAGCATTTTTTGAAAATGAAAAGAAAACATCTACTTGTTCAGGCAGCTCCAAGTTACACAGGTAATTTGGCTAGTATGAGTAATCACAGCTTGTGAGCAAGCAACTTTAGCAAGCGTGGAAAAATTTGTTTTACCATGGGATTACAACAGAGAAGGAAGATTAACTCTTGTAATGTATCAAGTGTATCTCACTGGAGAATTCCCTTACATTCTTTGGGTTGGTTTCACTGGCTATGTAGACATGTTTTCCTTTGCTCCATATGCAGCTGCCCCCAAACAATTAAATGAAAGCTATTTCATTTACTATTTTCTAATTCACTTGAGTATCAATAATTTTCATGTAACATTCATGTCCTCCACTAGCTCATGATTGTGTCCTGTAATGTTTTCTTAAAAAAAGAGGAAAAGAAAAAAAGGTGAGTAGACTCATTGGATGTAGGTAATTGGATGATAACCAGAACTCAGATTTATCATAGCTAATTTTTTCCTTAAGTTCCTTGCTTCATTTATTACCACAACACCTCCATACCCCTTCTTGGGAAATTCTAAACAATATAAAAAATGAAATAGGAGAAGGAAGGACAGACAGACAGACAAATGGAGGGATCTTTCTTTGACTCATGTGTTTGTCGCTCTCTTCCTAAAAGTCTGATTCTGAAAACTTTGATGTGTGAACTTTTTCTCCCGAGTTTTTCATGTTGCTGGGACTCCAAAGGATACAGCAAATAATGGAGCTTCTCTGATATTCCAGAAGCAAGTGTTCAAAACAAAACAATATTTCCTTGGTTCATTTTTTGGGGAATCGTCAGCCCGTTTGAACCAGCATGAGTCATTAGAAGTTCAACATTAAAGGAAGCAGAAATCAACTTGAGACTCTTCTTCTTTGTTGGGGACTTTTCTGTATAATAAGTCCTAAAAATGCTCCGGAACAAATTAGTGTATAGAATGATTTTGAGTCTTGGTTTTGGATGGGAATTACTTTGTCTATCACACAGCTTTTTCACTGTGAAAACATAAATATAGAAAAAATAACAGGTGTCTGAGATTTTATAGTTTTGCTTTTTTTTTTTAAATAAACAATAAACAGCCACAATGCCTTTTTTATTGTCTCTCTTCTCCCCCCGTCCCCCCCCCAAAAAACCCAGCAATTCTTAAAGCCATCCTCTAATGCATCCTGAGTGAATCAAAAAAAAGAGAACAAAATACCTCCTTTGGGCCTCCGTAGCAACCTCCCATAGCTAATTTCCTTAATGCCAATACAGATATATCATTAATGTATTGTATATCATTAATATCTGGAAAAAAATAACAAAAGCAATGGGTAAGCAATAGAAAAATGGAATATACTGACAGTCTGATGTAGTTGCCATCAAAACCAGAGAGTGAAGAAACAATTTGCAGACAATGGAAAAGTAGAGCTGCTTATTCTAAAGATACTTTCTTTGAAGGAGGGAAAAGTTTGTCAAGGAAGTCTTACAAAAATGAAAGATCCACAGAGCTCTTACTTTTACTTCAGTTATAAGCCGCTGTTGAGACGAATCATGAATGCCACTCTGCCACTTTTATGATTTTCTTGTAATTGCTCATTTTCTTTTGTAGAAACTGTAGTCAGATTAAGGGAGAGGTATTCCTAATGATTACATTTGGTTAGTGCACAGTGTAGTGAGAACATGGAACAGTGACATTATCACTGGGCAACAATTGGGCCTCTCACTGCTTCTGTGCCTTCCTTGCCACTACCTGCAAAACTGTGTGGGCAAAACCAACTTGCATTGCCCTACTCATGTGATGCTAGGGGAAGTAAGCTTGCTGTAAACTTTATTTTTCAGTCCATTATAACTGTGCCTTTTTCATAAAACCAGAATTTTAAATCAGACACTTTTGATTTTGCTCTGAGTAAGAAGGATAGCCCAGGAGCCTGGAACTCCTTCAGCCTTCACCCCAGCAACCCAGTCCTAGTATTTCTAAAGTGTCTGTGACTCTGTTGCATTTCAGTTTGGCAATTTGGCAGAACCACCTATTTATCAGTTAGATCAAAACCATCAATATTTTGGACCTTTCCATTGTACTCCATTAGTTCTACAATTGTTTGTGTCATTTATCTTCAAATTAAAATCAAAAGTTACAGTGTCCACTGGAATAGGAATTCTGAGCGTCAACCACATCAGCTACCTTATTACCTGCCCATGGTATTGAGAAAGGTGAGGTGTTTGCCACAGATAGTGTTAATTAAAGCTGTCCTTGCCTAGCACTGTAGTAAAGAATGTGTCACTGCTGATGAGATGACTGGTTTGCAATTCATAAAAAAACTATAAAACATATAAGATATCTTGTGCTTGAAGTCGGACTTAAGAAATGTTTTATATTTAATTAGAAAATCTAGGAATTTTTAAGGCAGAAAAATTCTGAAATCCTCACTAAGTTTAATTACAGAAAGATGGTCTATACACCTACTATGAGGAATGGTAGCAATTGCATGACAAAATTCATAGGACTGCTTTGAGTAAAGTTTTAGGCCACACATGGTATTGCAGAAATGATAGAATGTTAAGCAGACAAAATAATTTAAAGCATCAGCTAATGTATGACTGCATACAACATCTGTATACATTTTAGATGTCATTTTGGGTGTGCAGGAATTTGTGGAACAAGTAGATCAAGGCATTTGCAGCAGCATTTTTTGAAAAGATAATTCACTAAAAGAAGTTGACAGTGTTTTACACTGTCATTTTTAATTATGCTTTAGCAGCGTCAGTTTGCACTTTAATTTTGAAAATATTATTTATTAATTCAGTACAATTGCTGCATAAGTTGAGGCAGATTTACTTGAAAGTGAACATTAAAAAATTCTTTTTGGATTATGTTTTTAAAAGGCTTTATGAACATAGGTATTTTTTCCTGTTTTCACTCTGTCTGCACTGATGCTGTGACATAAAAATCTCATTTCTTTCCAAATGAGTACATAACGAAGTTAGTACTAAAACAGTTAACTGGATAGCTGATATTTACAAAATCTTAGAATGTAATGACTTCAAGTTCTTTGTTGAATATTCATTAAATATCATTTTCTCATAGGGCTTATAAATCCTCTGAAATGCAATACATATGCACTTTAAAATTTGACAGAAAATGCTCATATTTCTAAGATGAAGGGGTTTTTCTTCTTTAAGCACTCTCTCAAATCATATATAATCAGGAACATTGGCAACACTGCTGCTCAGAGAAGGACAGAGTGAACATCAAGATATCCAAATGAATTCAATCCCATTAAATGTAATGGTGTGGTAAATCTCACTATACCATCTGCTGTAGAATGCTGAGACACTATTGGAATTCCACATCTTATTTACATAGCAGATAAGAATGTGTTGGGAGATTTATATGGCGAATGAATTCCCAGAGACAAAACTAAGTTTCTAGTCTGTTCACATCTGGGGAACATCTACATCTGTAGAGCATTATACAGAAACTACTGTAAGTTAGCCTTTCTGTGAAAGATCCTGCCACTTCATTCCAACATTACCCGTTAAAGAAAAACAAAATAAAACAATGAAAAAGTTCCTGGAAATGCTGGTGGGAGCTGAGCTACTTCATCAAAAGAAAACATAACCTTCCCTAAATTAGTACATATTTTTGAAGGAATTAGCATGGAACATTGTAGCAGATAGGTTGTATCATATTTTAAACATCTGTGCTGCGAGTTCGGAAATCACCCTGTGGCAAAACATTAAGGAAAATATGCTACAGATTTATTTTTGCCCTCGCTTGAACATTTAGAGTGACATCTCTCCTCGTTTTAACTGGATTCTCAACTTTCCTTTACTCAATACTGAAACAGAGCTGAGCTTCAGTCCATTTTTATACCAGATGATATCACAGGTGGGTGTATTTTGTACGATATATGAACTGCAGAGGAACAAAACGCTGCACTAACCTCCACCTGATATGTTCCTCTTTATCATTATAGTTAATAAATGGTGAGCTTACTTGAGAATGGCATGTCCTTTGTGCACATTGATTGTAAAACCCATCACTTGTCGATTCAGTTAAACATTAAGGTTCTAATGCATCAAAAGTGCATAGGGGAGCTGACCTGGGCTAAGAAAGCATTTTATGCAGGAATATTAATAGAGTTCCTCTGCAGCTGCCTCATGTACTTCAGATTGGAAACCTCTGAACCAAAGCCAATTGACAGTAACAGATCTGGAAAGGAAGATGCTTTTAAATTACCTCCTTTCCATTTAATCAGACAAACAACCTCTGAATCCCAAGCCGTAGGTGAATGTTTAAGAGAACATTCTTTATATAGTTAGCTGAACCATGCCCAAGAGCACCCACTGACAGCTTTCCTATTACCAGAAGGACAATGAATCATATGAACTTTGCTGACACACATGCTATAATAATTGTTACATTTTCTTTTAGGATATATCCTTGGGCTCACTTTTGGCCTCACCTTAAAGGTGACAGCTTGTAAGCTACATAACCTAGCTTACCACTAAATCATCAATAACAGTTCATAAAATATCCTGTAATAATTTAGTAGTGCATTGGTGCTGATCCTAATGGAATCCGACATCAGCAGTTATGTTATTTCCTCCATGGATTCTGGATTCTTCTATTGAACATTTGTTAAAACAGTTGTTCATCTACAGTGTACATATTCCTGCCAAGCTTCATGGAAATATTTCTATTCATTATTTTTTAATGTCAATTCTCAGTAGAAATTTGTCTTTTCTGTTTGGAACTCAGTTTGGTGCTATACAGACATCTTTGTTTTATAAAGCAGACATAAAACATTCACTGACACTTTCCCATCAGGTTAATTGCCAAATTTTCAGTGCAGCATTCCAAAGGAACATTAAAAGAAGAAAACATTTCCTGATTTCCTGTTTTTGTTCTGTTTTTGTTTTGTTTTGTTTTAAATATTGAAGCACTGTTAAGTCTTCTGTGTGCAAAAGCATACTATACTTTCAGCAATTCACAAACAAGTCTGCTGAATTCTTCTCCATTGAATGCTCTAAAACACATTTCTGGGAAGTATTAAAACATTTTGGATGGTACCACAATATTTATATTCCTAATTGTTATTAATGATGTAAGTACTGTTATACTGGAACAACTTCTGTTAAAAAAAAATTCTCATTGAAGTAGTGTGATCATTACCTTTTCCTTAATCATGATAAAGATTTAGCAGTAGAACTGGTGTCAGTAATTTTATTAGGGATTTACAGTCAATTTTAGTCAGTATTTACCAACTGTGACACCTGTAGTCCCAGATTCCTTTCCACCTTCTTTTACAGGTTGGCACAGCCTCCATACGGGGTGATTGGTATTGCCTGCAGAAATTCCCATGTTGCTGTCAAACCTAACATGTCAGCATCGGAACATCTTTGCAGTTTCTTATCTTTATTCCCCTTATTTGTGCCTTCCAAATTTCATACCATTTCTAACTCTGCCCAATAAAGATAAGGCTGTGGATTGTAACAGTGCTTTTCTTTACCTTCTTTGAGGACTCTCTAGTTACTATGTCCAGAGCTGTAGATGTGGGTAGATAAAAGAAGTGATTAGAGTATAATTTTTCCTAGGTATGAGGGTTGAAACTTTCACCGTTTCAACTTGAGAAAACACTTTGCCTTTTTCTCCTCCTCCCCAGTATGTCTTCCAAGAAAGATCCATTACATCTTTCTTGGTATCTCCAAACCTCTAGTATCCTCAGGATCTTCTGTATCCATCAGTGTTATACCAGACATTCAGGAATTTTTGGTTTTCTGAGCTTACATCTTGCCTGGTCAGAGAACGTTTCCAGGCTGTCACTAAAGACTTAAAGCAACAGAAAACACCTAATTTCCTCTGTCCTGTCACCAGGCTCTTTATCTTCAACTCAGACATTTCATTTCTTCCTCCCCACTTTCTGTCCTTTCTTGTGTGCATGCCTTATCTTCTTCTTCTTTTTCTTTGTGTTCCTTTTCTTTCATACTATCTACTTCAGTTCTAATTTCACATTTACTCACCTTTCTCAAAATAATTTACTGTATCTCACATATGAATGAGTACACATAAAAATAAGTACATGTAATGCATGTGTGAATAAATAGGCATCACAGAAATTGCAAGACTTGAATGTCACCTCTATTTTTTAGTATTCTATATTGCCTACTTGGGATCATTTTTGCTTTTGCTGTTTCATAATATCTTGTCATTTTTATTATCTGACTAAACATGATCACTTTGGTAATACTATTCAAATAAAAATAGATGAATCATATGCAACTGTAGTGTTCATATTCACACAAGCTATCTAATTTTGGCTCACTTTAGCCAAAATAGGGAGAAATGGTTGAGTTGTTCTCTTTGGAGAACATGTTGAGTTCTAATGAACATTACACTGTTGGGAAATGCAGGAGTTCACAGCCAAAACACAGCGCCTTTGAGTGTTCCCCTTGGAGCAGTATGTCACCTCCATTATGGACAGGACTTGCAAAGACCACTTAAGCATTATGTAGTTTTCTGGTTTATTGCTAAGATTCCATTTTTTCTCTCTTTTTAAAAAAGAATGCCAATCCATTTCATGCAGTTTAATCATGTTCCTAAGTATTTTTCAGTCTATATAGAATGATACCCACAATATATATATATATATATTTGATAGAGATTATTTTGAACTTTTGATCACAGATTTAATATTTCAGTGTATTGCAGTAATAGCTCAATACTTCACCTATTTTGTGATTTTTTTATAACATTATATTTATGCTACTGCAAGTTATTCTGAAACATCAGTAAATGTTTACTTTCAGAAGGAAAAACTGGCTTTGTAGCTTTTAGTTCTTCTAATACAAACTGATGAAGTAATTGGAATGTGTAAATTACTGGAGCAGAAATGCTAAGTCATGGCTTAAAACAGTGATTGAGCACATGGTGGGAAGGCAGGGCCAAACGAGGGGAGCTCAGGTGCATGCAATATACCTGAGTGGCCGGAAGGAGTGGAGCCAGGATGCACCCCTTCCCAGACCTCATTTAAGGGTTGGCAGTGAAGGTGAGGGTCTCTTGATGGAGATTCCTGAATGTCTGAAGCCTTCTAAAGGTAAGCAGTTTCTTTCCTTTATTTCTATTGTGTTTGAGTAAGTCCTTACTTGCTGTAGCCTGGGACCTTTCTGTACTGCTGTGGTTATTGTGCTTTCCATTGCATTACACTTATCGTGAGAAGAGGGTTAAACTGTTTTATTTGCAAATATTTGACGTTCCAGAGGTCTGAAAATATCATCTATCTCATTTTGGCATATAATTATTGTATCAAGGAACTGGCTCCCCATGGGGAGAGGTGTGTGGTTCTGTGGGTGAAAAACTGGCTTAGTGGTCAGCTCCAGAGGTTTGTGAGTGGAGTTGAACACTGTTTGTGACTGGTTATTGCTGGTATTCCACTGGGCTCAGTGGTGGGGCCCTTTTTGTTTAAAATTTTTATTTATGATCTGGATGAGCAGTTCAAACGTGCACTCAGTATGTTTGCAGATGATACCTAGTTAGGCAAGACTGTTAATTGGCTTGAGAGTGGGAAGGCTTTGAAGGCAGATCTGGATGGGTTGATTCAGTGTTCCAGGTTCAATTACACAATGTTCAACAAAGCAAGTGCTGAATGCTGCCCTTGGGCCATAACAACCCTATGCAGTCGTATCGGACTGGAAAAGGGGCTGGAAAATCGCCTAGGAGAAAAGAACCTGGGGATTCAGGTTGATAGCCAGCTGAGCATGAGCCAGCAGTGTGCCCAGGTGACTGAAAAGGCCAGTGGCATTCTGGCCTGTATCAATAGTGTGGCTATCAGAACCAGAGATGAGACTGTTCCTCTGTATGTAGCACTGGTGCGACCAGACTTTGAGCACTGTATTCAGTTTTGAGCCCTTCACTACGAAAGTAACACTAAAGAGAGGATGGTAAGGTGTTGGAACTGAATGTTCAGGGGAGTGGTGAAGTCACCATACTTGGAGGTAATTAAGACAGCTGTGAATGTGACACCAAGGGATGTGGCGTAATGATGGGACTCAGTAAGTCAAGTAAATGATTTGATTTGACGACCTTGATGGTCTTTTCCAACCTAGATAATTCTATGATTATTAAACACTTTCACTTACTTGATGACATTTCAGCCACTGGTATAAGCTGGTAGCTGAGGGCACAGTAAGTCAGATACATCTATAGAGGTGATACAAAGAGTACCAATGAGTCCCTAAAGAGGCAATGTGAATGCGAAGAACATGCTAAAAGGGAGAAAGTAAAGCAAACAGGAATAAGTTGCATTAATTCAGTCATGGTATGTATTTTCTATATCTTTCTCTTCTGTCTTCATTTAGTTTGTGATTAATTAATGCTTGTTTGCCAAATGAATTTTACGACACTTTTATTCTGGCTGCCTGTAATGACTAAGGACTTAGCTGTTGGCTGAATTCTGGTTGATAATGCAGGAGACTTTATAAACAGTGTGAATGTGATCATTTTTAAATAATTCAGAAGCCTAGGTGACACTGTATTACATGTGCAACTCAGAGGTCATAGTGAAACTAATAATCTTCATGTTCTCTTACCCTGGATAGGAATCCTTAGCTCAGCTAGTAATGACCTTGTGATCTGTAGTATGTAGCCAGGTATAGTACAGAAGCATCCTGGCCCCTTTTTCATTTCTCAATCCTCTTTAAGAAAGCAGAGACAAAGAGAAAAACCTCATGAGAATTCCCCAAGACTGGCTATTAACCTCAATGGAAGATGATTATAATGTGTATTTTCTATAGTGATTTTAATACTCGGTATGTACATTGTAATGAAAACTATTATCTGTGTATTCTGAATACAATGGTGCATAATTAAAATATTTCCTTTAAAAGTAACTATAGGTATTTATATCCTTTAAACATATTTTGCTTTATCTTTTCTCATAGCTCTAAAAAATTAAAACTTCCTCGATATGATTGTGCAAAGCAGTGACACTTATCTCTAACTTAGAGTCAACTGGAACTCATTAGGACTTCAAGCTGTATTTGTTGATACATTTTAGTTATCACTTTTGTACTTCTAATATTCTTTTCTACATGGGAACTTAACATCCTTTTTCTTTAGGTCATTTAGAGAATAGCCTGTTTTTATGCTCTATTCCACCCATCCAGAGTCATGGAAATAACACAGGAAATGCTATTTTCTGTCATGGTTGCACAAATGTGTTGTTGAAGAGTCCTGTGATGTGCTCTTTCTGAAAGAAAAGGGCTGGGTAGTCAAGTGTAGGTGATGCAGGTGGCTACAGAGAGTTGCTGAAGCACAACCTCAGGACATGAGCATTTATAGCTCCATCCATCCTGTAAATGTCGGTAGCAATTCTTAGAAGAGAAAAATGATATAATCATGTTTGTATGGCAGAGAAAATACTCTGACATATTCCACATCTCTTCCTATTGCTAAGCAGGGCTACAGCAGCCTGTCAGTCAAGAAAATGTCAGACTATGAAATGACCAATAATCCTGTCCTCCTCTGAAATATATTCAGCTTGAAAAAGCTATTGTCTAAAATAAATGATGTAAATTCTCTGAAGTTGATACTGTCCTCTTCTGAAACAAACAAAAGACACCTTCTATCTCTTATAAAACAGAAGTGGGATACTTTTGTCCTCTCTGCAGCCTCTGCGTCTCAGTGAGGATGATCATGGTAACTCAGAAATACCAGTGTAGAGCAACAGATGTGCCTCCTATCACTTGGAATATTTTTCTCTAGTTATCGTGCTACATACTTAAAAATATTTTGTTTGTCTATGGAAAACACAGTAACCTATTCTACTGAGTGAAAAAGAACAAAACTCCATCTTATGGATGGAGGGATATCAGCAGTAAGCACTCACACAGTGTAATTCTTATGACATTTTGACATTAACCTGTGAATAAATTTGAAGTATTGCTAGTAAGTGGTACTAAATGCATCTAATTTTAATGGAAGCTTAGATCTCTCCAGATCCTTTTTCATTGTGAGGTTTCAGCCATGTAGGATGGAGCCCATTAAACAGGAGCCTTGCAAAAATACTGCAGAACAGCACATTTTCTCATTACTAAGAAGTTTGGGTAAAAGTCTGGGCATTTCTTGCAGGCTGGAATCTTTTCATTCTTGGTTTTGGGGGAGGGAGAAGACAGCAGAAAAGGAGGAGGGGGAATCCTTTAATTGTTAGTGCAGGTTTTAAACTGACAAGCCTCAAAGGCAGAATACTGACTCTTTGATCTTAAAAGGGTTGTAAAAGGATGGTCTCACTAGTGTTTATTCATATATTTGCAGGTAAATGCTGATAATCTAAACTGAGTCAAAGCTGCAGAATTTAGCATAACTGATTTGCATATCAAGAGCCTCAAAATAAATACCAATTCAGAGATCTTAAATGTTGTCAAAAACTAATAATGACTTGAAATTAACTTGGGGCTTGCTTATGTAGGGAAGCCTGTGCTCAGAAAATGAAAGTGTTCATTGGCAACCAGTAGTCTAACAGACCTGCTTAATCCTCATGAAGCAGGGTGTGTGGTAGCTATAGGTATCTGCAGTTGCATATCTGGTGCTTGGAGGCACACCAAGAGCAAAGGAGCACCCATGTAGGACAGAAAAACTGAGCTGATATGCTGTGCATCCTCATTGCCAGACCCTACTGACTGAAGGCATCCTTTGGAGATAGTCTGTAGCTGATTCTAGTTAATAACAGCAAGAACTGCTTCTTGCGAGTGCTCCTCTAGATGACTTCTGTTTCTAGGCAGAGTTGTTAATTCTTGAAATATGGGTTCTTGACGAGTTGTTTCACTATTTTTGTAATTATTCATGTTTCAAATAAGGGTAGCACAGTTTCTGAATGTGTTGATTGTCTTCTGTGTCTATTTTTAGAACCTAGTTCCTGCTACTTATTTTAAAACTAATGACTTGGCATAATCTTGTGTCTGTTATTTGACTGAAAGAATGCACATCCTCTGTACTTAGAGATCCATTTGGAATCACGGATCTCTCATGCTCTCCAAAAGTCAGTGAAAACTTGTTTGTATTGTGCAGGTTCTGAGTACGCAAATGTTGCAGCTGACAAAAGGAAACATTAATAGTATTAGATCACCCATGCTACCCAACTTAATGATCTAATAGAAAATTTTAAGCTTTTTGATTTCCTAGATGGAGTGTTTAGGCCATCAAAAAGCATAAAGGAGACCAAGAAGCAATCTCCATCTCTTCCAAAATTTGCAAACTGCTTCTTTTGGTCTGACCTGATATTGTAGTGTTTCAAACAGAAGATGATTACAATCTTATGGAGTTAGGTCAACACTTCAATCTTCTTCTAGATGTTTCTGCGTATTGCTGATTTGAATTTTGCATGGACAGCAAAGGTCTGTCAGACTATGGTCAGTTCTGATCATTAGAAATATGTGAGAGGATGTCATTACTGTAAGGAAAACTTCTAATTGGCTTCTTCTGCTAGTAATTGCTTACTCAGATCCTTTTCAAGCATTGGTCGTGTAAAATCATCCTAATTTGAATGGCCCAGGGTGGTGTACCATGGTATATTATCAATATGGTACCTTGGTAATCATAAGGGGTACGCATTCTCTAGAACGCAGTCATATGAGGTGTGAATGAGTATACACTGAATCCAACTTGTGTCTTGTACTGAGATTTTTCATACAAAATTAGGCAATACCACACACCAAGCAGTAAGTTAATACCTATTTAGAAACTTAAATCCAAAAGAGTGTGGAAAAAAAAACAAGAGTCTTGTTTAGCTCTGGTGTCCCGAGTTAAAGTTTCCTGTTGGTACAGTTATGCTAAAACATAACTTTAACTGAATATTTTTAGAGTAAGAGGAGATTTTACTGATGAGTAGGCTCTTTTATAAGTTTAATAATTTTTTTTAAAAGTTGGACAGTGATTTTTAAGATTTTATAGAAATTCTGGTTTTTTCATTAGTAAGGAAGACCAAAATCCTTTCCTTTTCTGGAAGGAATTTCTGCCATCAATGGGGAGAAGTGGGAGTGCTAACAGAAGCACTCAGCACCTATCTAACACCAGCCCTGCCCTCTGATGATGGCACTGAAGTCTGACATTCTGGGAAAAACTTTTCTGCTGCTGTTGCCATAGTTCCCTGAACTCAGCACCTGCAATCCAGCTGCCTCCCCATTGCGATGACTCATTGACATTTCAACGCTCAACTTTGTCCACCTTATTGACTCTCTAACTTCCTCTCATACTGCTTTATTCTCTGGCTCTCTGCACACTTTTCCCAGTCCACTTCCACCAATCTTTTATTAGTCGGACGTCCAGGACTCATTTAACTCTGTAATTTTCATTTGCCTGTTAGGATACCTTGTGAGTGTTTTTCTAACACTCTTGCAACATCTATTTTATTCCTTCCCATCTCCTGTCCACAGAACACTGCACAGTTTGAGTATTTGCATGCCAAGGAATTTGACTTGGAAAACAAAACAAGAACCAATCAACAAGAAATCGCAATTCCTGTCATTAACAACAGTCAGCATAAACCTGCTGCTGTTGGTGCATGGTTTTAATATCCTTACTGCTTCTTGGAATACCCAAGACCTTATTGTAATATACATTTTTCATTTTGAAGATGTATATTCCACATTTTTCATAAAAAATCATATTGAATTTTCAAGTTCAGCTACTCTGTGCACAGTTGGCCATCATGTTTAAAAAAGACCATAAAAGTTACTGTTACCTCATTTGCACTAAATATTTCCTTTTAACACGTTTTGCGTGTGTGATTATCTCATTGTATTTACTGACAATTTTTGACTATGTGGATTTAGTATTTTCCAAACAAAAGCATGTTTTGAAAGGCCAGTTTGAAGCTGGCAAACTTGCATGGTATAATCCTACATGTTTTATGTACAATAGCAAATTAGGAGTTGCAAAATAGAATGAGGTTTGGAGTATAGTTTAAGATTGGATTCTGGCAAGATGTCTGCATGGCAGTTGAAATGCTATTAGATATTACATGGGCTTCATTTATATCACTGAGGGTGATAAACTTGGAGGATGCAGAAACTTGTTTAGTTTCTTGCTAATAAGGAAATGTGGGCTTAATGCAAGCCTCTAGAAGAATGCTATCTTTTAACAGTCTTATTACATATCTCAGCACTCCAAATTTTATTTCAGCTGCAGTCTGATCCTGTGTTGCACCAAACTTCTTCTGTGAAATGTCAAAATAAAAATCTCAATTTCTGTTGCATTAAGAATTCTGATCACCTCAATAAATTCTGCTCATTGGTCATACTGATGCTTCTTGGACTAAATATAACTGGGAAGACTATGAACAGCCAAATTGCTGGTTGTTCAGTCTCACTAAATGTAAGTGAATTTATAGTGTGCTGGACCTCGGGAGATTTAGTCCCATGTACTTGAGGGATTTCAACAACAAAATCTTAGGCTTTTGATCCTGCTAGTATATGCTTATCTTAAATACATGAGTAATTCTACTGACTGATCTGGGACTGCTCAAGCCCCTGAAGTTGATAGTATATATACAGGATTGTTGCCTGAATATAGGGGGAAATATTTTTGTAGGGATTTTGTATTTCAGTTCGGAAGCATTATACTTGTAAGTCCTTGTGAATTAAACTAAGACTGTATCATCAGGTTTATGGCATTGCTTCCTTTTACCATTGATGTCACAAAAAAAACCCATTAATATTGTTCCACTGTGTATGTTTTATACATTCTTTCCTAAGAAAGTGTTTGCAATAAGCTGTTTTCTCTCTTTTTCCCATAACGCTTTTTGTGACATGGCTTCCAAATTTTAATGCTTAATCTGATCTTTGAAAAGCTATAAACTCTAACAGACTTTAAACAAAGTGAGTGAATAAATTGCCAGAGAGTCCGTGGTTTGATCCCAGGAAATCCTGATTAATAGCCCTTAGTTTTAGTTAGACCACCCTGAATGCATTGTGAAAAACAGTTGACTCATTTTATGGCCATTTAGATTGCAATTTAACATACTAAATTTATACCGTTTCTTCTAAAAACACTAAATGAAGACATAAGAATTTGTATTTCTTCATATAAGACCATATGCCAAACACATTTTTTGGTCTATTTAATTCAGTCTTATAAATGTGTAATTTTGTGTATTTGCTAACCACAAAATCTATTTTTAATATTAAAAACATAATCCTAAAACAGTGCAGTTAACGAGAAAGTAATTGTGTTTAGAGTATCTTCAGTGATTTTCACAGATCAGGACTCCTGCATTTAAAAGTGGAACTATTTTGCACACGTGTTTTAGAAACTCTCCTGATAATGTCCTTGTTAGGACTTGAAAAAGTGTACAATCATGTTGGACAATAATTTGACAATCGTTTTTCCTTATTTATTATGTAGTTTATATAAAGATTATTTTAAGAACGTGGTAATCACATTGTTTTCTTTTGTAGTTGCATTACTAACTAAAGGAAATCTGTACTTACTGCTAGCCTGAATCTTGACTGTTCTAGTCAAGGTCAAGGCATAGTGCTAAATATGCTCCTTTTGTTTAAACGCCCTAGAGATATTCAGTGCTGATCATCTTACAGAAAGTTAATTCTTCCATAGGCTAGGTTTCCAGAAACTTGAATGGGTTGATCCTAGCACGCGTGTGAGAGAAGGTGATAAAATATGGGCCATGGTATGAAATAGCTGTATAAAAAGCCTCTCTCTACAAAGGAGATCAGTACGTGCACATGACCACCACAGAAAGGACTTATTTTTAATAAGAACAAAAAAATTACGGTTCTTATGGGGAGGTCACAGTATTAACAACAACAATACAGAATGCTAGAATCTTCTCTTTTGTATCTATGATGCTGTGGCAGGAGGCTGGTTATTGACAAAATGATTTGCATATTGTACAAAGTTTAACAAATCATATTGAGTAAAAAGTAAACAAAGCATATGCATAAAAACCTATGATATGTAAAAGCAATGAATAGAATGTATTTGTGTTGTCTTTGCAATACGTTTGGGAATTTTTTCTTTTCAAGAAAAAATAAATGATTTCCTACATAATAGAAAATTGAGTTTGCTATTTCTAAAATACTCTTAACACAGAAAAAGGAAACATTTTAAAATTAGTGCTTATCACAGCATCACCATCCCCCCTCAAGCTTTCCACTCTAAAATAAAAAGGGAAAAATTCTATTGTTTTCCTGGATTCACTTTGCTTGTAGTGATTGATGTAGAATTTTACTGCCATCCAATGGCAAGGACCTATTATAGCCTAAGTTAATGTCTAATGCTTTTTGATCAAATTGCAGTCTTGGGAATTTAACTTATGTAGTACGCTTAGAACTTACATCAATACATCTCTGTTCGTTACACAGTGAGAAAGAAATATGAGTACTGTTTCAATTTATTCAGTGTTTCCTAATTCAATTTAACTCTGAATTACTAATATTGTGGTACATAATTACCTAAATGAATAAATCAACCTAAGCTACTTACTAAAAAGAACATTAGAGTATAATATTAATTTTTACATGTACCTTGTCATGTTAGTTTAAAAGATTTATTTCTCTAAATTAAGAGTGTTTTCCAAGTCAGCAAAATATCCTTTTACTGAACTACTCTTCTCCATTTTACTTATTGTGTCTGGAGGCTTTAGAATTGTTATTGCAGACTAAATAATTACTTTATGACTCTCAAATGGTTATTCTTTTTTTTTTTTTTTTGAGTTTTGTTTTTTCTTTCTCTCTCTCATGTACACACAACTTAGAAAGACAATTGAATAGAAAGACGATAACCCCAAATGTCTGGATATAAATACTTTTTCCTCTGCGTTTCAAACAACTTCAGCCGGTAGTCCAGCCTAGTGGTCACTTACAGTTGTAAAAAGCAGTCTAGTATTAACACATTTATTTTCAAGCATTTCTTTGTAAGAGGAAACATTGTGTATAGGAATTAACTTTAGGTTAGGGGCAAGAATATAACGTTAAGACTCCATCTTGTATTGTTAAGAAATATTTAAAGTATTTAATCTGCTAAAGGCAAAACAAGAACAACACAACCATGCCACAAAGGGAAAAAAAAAAAATTAATGTAAAAGAGAAAAACTGAATAACATAGATGAATGAAACAAATGTGCTTCTATCTGGGAGACTCCTTGTACCATCACTTCATTAGCATTGCTCACTATTGTCTGTTATGACCAATTGATACATTCCCAGTACTTGAGCTGAAATGTTGCAGATAAGGATTTCTGTCTATGACTACCTGTTCCAAAATATATTTCATTTCAGGTGTTTGCAAAATGTTTTTGTTTCTTGTGGAAATGCAACAAGTGTTCAGCATCACACCATTTAGGAATACTTATCAGATGTTTTGTTGAACTCTTGCTAATAATTTAACAATTCTTTGGCCACTATCTTTGACTATTCCTATAGTTATACAGAAAGAATAATTTCACTACAGAACTTACTGGAGGTGCAACAAGAAAAAGAATATAGAAGAAAGTCACAGAAGGCTCAGAATTATGTCTGAAGTATCCAAGCCCTAGAAAAATTCTACATTGAAGAAAACAACTGTAAAAGTAGAACTTTCCTGTTATAACTGAAATACATTATCATTAGCGCAAAGGTTTTAGAGTGTATGTGCAGGCAAAAGAGTGCCTTGCTTTAAAAAAAAATAAATTAAAATATACTTCTGCTATTTGATAGTTTAGTGCCTTAAGAAGATAAGTATAATAGAAAAGAATGAAGAGAAAAGGAGGATCATGGGAAATGTGTAATCTATGCATTACAACTGCACTTGGAAAACAAAGCACACACTCTTTTCAGTGTTGTCATATTGAACAATTACTTACAAAATGAATTAAAATTTATCTCTACTTTTCAGTTGAAAATTTTTTCATGTCCTGCACTTGTAGTCCTCGTCTTACTAGCTGTGGGAAGGGATGATCTTTGCATGGGTCTTCGCAGGTTCAGTGGGCTGCAGCCCATAGCAAATAGGGCATTCTAACCTGTTCTGCACACAGGTGTGCATGGAGCTGGGCAAGGTATGCTTGGGCTGCACCACATCTCCCCAAGCACAAGCAGAGCTGATAAAATAGGGACTATGGAGAATACAGTGCTCAGTGTTTGTCACAGGCTACATTTGCCTCCCCTCAGCCCCTTCCCCAGAGCATGAAATATGGTGGGTTTCCCCACCCGTGACTTCTGGCCAGGACTGGAGCAGAGGCTGTGTGGTGATACAAGGCCATGCGTATGCCTCAGAGGACACTGTGTGACATAACCCTCCTTTTACTCTCCATACTTGCTAAAGCATATTCAAACTATGCACCAAAATACCTGGAAAGCACACATCCCCAAAAATGCCACCCTAATTCCTGAATAAACCACTCACAGGCGATGGACTTGTTCCCCATTTAATTTTCTCCGTGCACATTTCTGTGCACTGTATGCTCAGCAACAATCCCTTCTGTGAAGCTGCATTTCATTTCCTCTGACCACTAAAACTGTGATCTGCTTTTCTCTCCTGAAACACGTGCCACGCACAGATTTTAATTATTTAGTCATGATTTAGCATGCATGATATATGGGTATCATTATCAGTGACTGCAATCTCTCTTCTCTTCTTTTGGCTATTTAACACGAGGAAGATGCTCTTTGTTATTAACATCTGTTCATCAGGGACACAGACCTTCTCGGCATTGCTAGCACCTTCTGTTTTTGTCAGGAGAAGGGAAAGTGATCAAGAGGCTCATCAGAGCCTAATTTGGCACTGATGTGTTTTCCTTTCTCTTAGCATAGCCTAGATCTAAATCGTCCCTTAAATTGCAGTAGCTTTTAAAATACTTCTCAATAACTAGATCTGACTAGGCATAGACAGAGATGGTACAGATACAAAAAGATACAAATGTAACGTTATTTAAATGTTATGGTTGTGTGTGGGCTACAAGATGAAAAATAAGTTAATAAAAGACGTGGTAGAATTAGAAAATAAGATTAGCGAATTGCTTTAGCCGTGAAACCATCTTCTAGCTATGAAAAAATGGCTAATCTTATTTTTCCCCCACTAAGCTCATTCTGGTATTTCCACAGCCCAGTGAAGGTGTCGCAGCAGAAATGTCCCCTGTACTTTACCTTGTTATTACAGCAGGCATTTTATTAAGCCTTTCAAGGCTGGATCTTAGGCTCACAGCAAAACAAGGCTCTGGTTCTGCTCTGGCCCTCTCACTAAAGGTAAATGAAAAAGGGATTTCCACATAAGCGTTCAATTCCTAGAGCTCTGCCAGTAGCCACCAAATGTAACAACGTTTGTGCTCCAGACCAGGATCTTATTTCTGCCTTAAAGAAAGCATCAAAATCTGATCATGTAGATAAAAGAGGAAACTTCTCATGAATATACTCTACATGATTAAAACTCCAGCTCCCCATGGTTTAGACCTGGAAGACATTTTAATTATCTATCTAACATCTTGCTATTGCTGGAATTTTGACTGCAAATGTTTCTGACATAGTGTTTCATGGAATATCCTTTCCTCATACTGTGCTTTTTTATATTCCAGATGTACAGTAAACAACAAAAGCTTGTTTTATCTTTTACTCTCCATCAGATGAAAGTGAAAGATAACAAAAAAAAAAACTTTTAAAGAATAGATTTTAATCACAGAGATCCTGCTTATAATCTAAAAGTCCTATAACAGTCTCAAGTATGCTTTACCAAATAAACTCCAGTTATACATGTCTGAAAAATCTAAACATTAACATTACTGTAAATAAAATTTAAGAAATCAGCAAAGAAGTGCCTTTGAATCTTCTTCATATTGTCAGAGAAAGGTATTCAGATCTTTGAGTGGAACTGCAATTTTTGATCAACTTTGGCAAATTTCAGCCAAAAATGAGCAGCACCACAAACAAATTCTTGCAGTGAAAAACCATAAGTGTATTTTGGTTCTGAATAATAGGTATGAGCGACTCAATCACCACTGTGACTTTCCAAGTGTACTTCTCTACTGAATAATATTTCTTCTAAAAATACTTGTGAGAACCTGAGCAAAGTATCTGAAAAGTAGATTTCAAGCTTATGGTAAAATGTCTTTAAAGCTGATGTTAGTGACCATATAAAGAGTGTTTTTAAAGCATGGTGTTATGTGTATTTTGAATGAGAAAGATGAAGGAACTTGGACAGACATGATCTGTGCTGAATGTTCAAACATGTTCTAAATTACCTTTCCACTCTTTAAACTCAAACAGCTGACTAATGGCTTAGTGAATCTAGAAAGTCATCAAAAGTTATTAAACAGTATTAATGGGAAAAAGTCATACTTTTATTGTTTTCATTGTCAACCAATGTATGCCCTATTTTTATTCTTTTTCACTGCCAAGAAATATGTGCAAGCTAATAACTATGAGAAACGATATCTACATCTATTGGCTGCTGTCTCCTTTCTGTTCACCTTAGAAGAAATGGGGTTTGGAGGCTAAGTGGCTAGATCTTAGTGAGCTAGATTGTGAATCATTTGTCTCATATGCAGCAACAGCTCAGGACTCGAGTGCAACATGAGAGAAACTGCTCAGCTCCAGTACTATCTGGCTGAGTTTCCAAGGCAGGAGGTGTTGAAGCCAGTCAGATCTAACAGATGTCTTCTAAGTTGGGTTGTGCCCACTGAACTGGACACACAAAAACTCTCTTTTGTTAGATATCAGATTTCAGGATAGGCATTTGCATTGATTGACTGTCAAGTCACTCTTTCTCAGAGAATGAAGAGTTGATTCTATTTGGAGTGTTGATGGCACGTGCACACATGGCATGTGGCCCACCAGGATCTACTGCTAAACTATTCAAATGTACATGGTCTGGAGTAAAGATATATTTTAAAATGTCTTAATGTTCAATTTTAATTTGAGCTGCATGTGACAGCTCAGAAGTTATTTGCAGCTATGCAAATTTTGGTAGCTAGGGCAACATCATAAACTATCCTGAATGACCATTCTGCACAACCATTTGCATGTAGAAGTCATCATGCAATCTGTTGTTTTCTGACATGATAACAAACCATTGGATTGTCAAAACTCATTGCTCTCTCTTGGCAAAGCATCCATAGGTCAGAAAAAGTAAATGCAGAGAGATGACTTTCAAAGGGCTTTTTTTTTTTTCCAGGTATGCATGAAGGTTTGTACTAATAAACAGCCAGCTACTGTAGCACCCAAAATTTCATTCAAGCTTTGAATGAAATGTGCTCACTTCTGAACAAGGTTGAAACAGGTTCATAGCTCTGTCTCCTCATTCCACCCATAATTAATGGCAGCACTTACCCAGAGAGCTGAGCATCCCTGAGGCCCAGCCCCACCTGTGCAGAGGGCTATCAGTTCTACAGCAGCTGAGGGTCACTCAACTGCTCACTGGAAGAGAATGGGTGGTGCAGCTCTTTGTTGGCCAGGAAACTGCTGATTTGCTTGTGCTGCATTGGTATGTTCAGAGATGGGAGAGATGAGAGATGGAAGTGGTAAGCAATTTACATGAGTGCTATTGTTGTGAAGCCATAGTGGGTAATGGGAAAGTGGTACTGTTTTAAAGAGGAATGGTAATGTCCAAGAGTCATTTCTGAGGGAAAGAACTCAGTTTTGGGTTAGCCTGTTGAGGCAGTGATTTCTATGGTTCCTAGCTTCTTTGTCACTAAGGGCTCTGAGGTGGTCTCTCTGGCAGAATGAAGGAAGGTTATTCAATGGAATAAGAATAGGTAAGTGCATGAAAAACTAGCTGGATGATTCCCTGAAACAGAAATATCCAGAAGTGAATGCTTTTACATTATTGAATGTCAGCTAATCAGTTAAGAAAAATGAGATACAATGTTCAATATTGTTGAAAATAAATGTTGAATATAGCAGCAGTGTGGGAATGTAGAAGAATGTATTTTGGATGATATGTGAGTAGTGAGTACAGTGTAAATTCCTGCTTTTGTTTGACTCTAGTTTCTGTAAATTTTACAGTATTTCAGATTAAATGGACTGATTAATCTCCTATGATGGGAGACTCCTTTTCTGATGTTGATTGATGAAACTTGTCTGATTTTTATTTATTATTTAATTTGAGTTATGAAGAATCCCAGAGTATCAGTAAGAAAATAAGAATCTATGAAGTGCACACAGTAGTAGGGCAAGTGTCCAGATACTGTTTTCTGTATCTTTCTCTCTCCTCTGGAAACAGCTTCAGGGCTTGTAAGACAGTGCAGTCTCCATAACCATCGACAATCCAAGAATTCAATACTATTTAAAAAAAAAAAAATCATTATTTATGCCATGAAATTTCTCAAAAGGTTAGAATGTCTTGTGCCATCACGACAAGTTTCCCTTGAGGATCAGTCGGGGTTTGAGTCCCATTTAAATGGGTTTGAGTCCAACTAATTCCAGGCCAGTTAGCATCAACCACACTGAACCTGGAAAACTGCCTCTTTCAGGAAGTGGACAGATTCATGCCTAGAAAATCCCACTTGTATTCTGCTCCAGGGGCTGGGTATAAATCTTTAGTATTCTCATTAATCTTTTAAGCTGGTGAATATAAACATCTGGAAGCTTGCACATTCAGAGTTCTGTAACAACATCTCCAACTGGTTATTTCACTTCTTTTGTATATAATAATGTCCCACTTCACTCTGTATGTATTATTCATATACACCTTAAATTTAATCACCAACACACTAAAGTTAAAATTACGCTACACCTGAAATATAAACACCATCACATTGATTTGAGGACATATTATGGCTTATACATAATTACTGTCATGCTGAGGGTAGATTCTCACCTTTTTTTTTTTTTTTTTTTTTTGTGAAGCCACAAAGGCTTTTCTGGTTTTTGGTGACTTTTCATATGTGTGAAACAAATCCAGCCTTCTGCAGATTTTTCTCCTCCTCACACAGGGAAATTTTTCGCACTTCATGCTCAGCCTTCTGGCTAGCTGATTTTGCTATGGGTTGGCTATCTAGGGACATGTAGCCTCCAACTACAGGAATCACTCAGGGTGTCTTTTGTGTTCCCCAGCAGAAGCATTGGGAATCATTATGGGAACATCTCCAGCAATTAGCCAGAGCAATGTTCTCCTTTTCCTGAGGCAGCTCATCGTGGCTGGCAGTCCCTGTCTGCATTTGCTCCCATGACAATTTGGTGTTTTCAGAGATGAATAAATACTCAAATATTGGCCAAGTATTTAGGTCTTCTGTGTAGTTGGGATGTAGACTATAACAGTGTATCCATGCAATAGGGCAGTGTATAGTGGTGGACAGGCAGTGTGCCTGTGTTTGCATGAAAAAGGGATTTTGCCAGTCAGAAGCATCCCTGTTAAAGGGGCCATATCACCAAAGCTGGTCTGCTAGGTTGGGCTTTTTGTTTTAATTACTTGATCTAGCCTGGAAATCTGTGGACCACTTAAAATTTTATCTACTCCAAGTCTCAGATTTCCTCAGGTGTTTGCTGCTATTTTTTCTGTATGTTTTCTGAGCAGCATCATTTCTTTTCTGCTCTTGATTCTGCAGTCTGCTCAAGACATTGGCTGAGCATTAAGCTTTGTGATAGGATGGCTCTGAGTGATATGGTTTATTACTAATATAACATGTGTTACTTAGCCATCTTGAGTTCTGAGGTTGCACACTTACATTCAGAGCAATGACTTTTGGGAAGACAATGCTTGCAGGGTTGTGCTGCTTGTACATTTTGTCAGACCACCTAAGAAAACTCTAGAGAAGCAAAAGGACTCGAAGCTTATTACAGGAAGTAATCATGTTTAAGTCTCCTAAAACTGCCTATCAGCCATGTTTACTCAGCGTGTATCTAATGAGTATCAAATATATCTTCTACTGAAAAGTGCTGGAAGTTTGTGCTTTGAACACTTTCAAAATAAATTTTACAGAAATCAGAAACGAGTTACACAATACAAAAAAAGAAAAAAGAAAATGGGCTTGTGTCTGTTATACATTAACATGTTGATGCTTGGTTCATTCTCCCAGTATTTTCTCATGCTTTATATGAAAGTAACATGTACACTTATTGCTTTATACAAAAGCTGAACTTTTCTCTGACCTGTGTGGTACCTGAGGTCAACAGTGCATAAATGGAGTGAGAAAAATTTATTTGAATTTGTTGTCTGGCTATAATTAAAACCACTAATGTTGTTCTAATGCTGCCTTTGTTACAGGATTCACAGCGGTGAGCGCTACATCTCACCTTATGTTATCTTCAAGAAGCCTTTCATGCTTATGTATTTAATTATCTAGCTTTCATTTAATGTATTTGTCAAGCAATCTTAAATATATTATTGCAATACCATATCTGCAATAGTATCCTCGCATAAACAAATGTGCTTTTTAACTACAGCATTGAGAACTCCCTCTGGTTGGATTCCCAAACTGCTCTGCAGGTTGCTGGCTACAGCAGACTACCAAAACAAATCTCTTACCATGATCAAGGTCAGAGCCAGGTCAGTCATTCACAGAATATTACATTTCTTCTTGGAAGCAGGAAGCATTTGATATTTGATTTCCCTGTGCACCATTCTTTGATGGATTTTCCTTTTCTTTCCTGCAGAGGGAAGAATCTTATGTTAAAACTGTTATGTGTATTTACATATAATGACTGATATATATTTAATACTGATAGTGTCCTGGAAAACCATTAAGGAAATGCATCTTCTGACTCTGTAAAAGTATGTAGTAGGCTATTTGGCTGAAATTGAAGGTAATTCTTTATTGAAAAGTACATCCACATGAAGATAATGGTTGTACTGACTCATTCACATCAGGTATCTCAGTAAATGGTTAATCCCTAAATAAACTTCTCCAATGATCTATGAATGATCTAAGAGAGGAACACTACTATCATTATAGCTAAGTTATGTGGCTAATTTTGCTAGGTTAACTTGCCAGGATAAGATCAAGACTTTCATTGTATGTGTATAGAGCTGTGGAAAACTAGCTGACTGATGTTGGAGCTTCAAAAATGAGTGATACGTGTGTACCTCCAAAAATTCTTGGATTCTAGAGTTTTGATAGCAAAAACAGCAAGAGATTTACTACATTTTCTGGAGTTCTCCTATGCTATATTGTATGACCTTCTCACATTTCTTTCATTCGGCGTTGAAATTCTTATTTTGCAGAGATTTGTAGTCTTGGATTTTTTCTTTTGCTTGGATTCAACTACTTCAATTTCACCCTCCCATGGATCTTATGTACCAGTACTGTCAGTGACTTTAGATATAAGGAAAAACTGAACTCCAGAATAAGTTGTGGTATATACTGTTTCTCTGATAAGAAAGGGTTTCTTGGTAGTGTTCTGTGCAGTGTTGCTGTGCTGAAGTGGAGAAAAGCTTTGGTTTTATGAGATCAGAGTAGAATAAAAACCCAGTTAACTGAAATCAAGTTGTTATATGTGATAAGATCAGTGTTGTAGAAAGCCCAAGATTGTATGATTTTAGGCTAAGATTTTTATTGAACTTAGTAATGATGAACACAGCCACAAGGTAGGTCACATTGCTACTGCAAGAGCTCCCCTCAGACTGCCATGATCTTTCATGAAGAACCTCCGTGCAGGACCAGTGATCACAGTGGGACCAAGATTGAGGTCCCATAAGCTCTAGAAAAACTGTGTACAGACCATAGCACATGTAATTCAAAAGAGTGTAGATATGTTTAATTTCACTTGCTGACATGCATGTTGCTGATGCTCAAAATATTTGAATTGTGATGAACTTGAGGACTTTTAGGAGGAGCATGTTACTGTTACAGAATTTGAAGAGTAACAAGAGTATATTCAATTTAAAACAACTACTGTTGTGTGTAAATGATTAAACTGTGCTTCCAAACGGAGTAAATGGGTCTGTTTTTTCAGTGTGAAGTTAAGGAATTTTGATAATGTTATCTGGCTTGCAAACACTCCAGAGTAGTAAAAAGGTTGAAAGGCAGGATAATAATGTGAAAGTAGAAGTAAAAGGAGAGATTTCTGTAATCATATACACATTAATTTAGAATATGCACTGCTTAATTCTGTGCAAGTTAGTCCTTTAGGTAATGCAATACTAGTTTACGTATGTACAAGGAAGAAAATTAGTTTTTCCTGTCTGGATCAGGAATTGCACTTAAAATGAAATAAAATAACTCAGATACCACAAACGAATTTAAAAACTGAGCAATAAAATGCCTCATTCTTTGCCTTTAAGTCTGTAGAACTTGAGATCTTTTCTGTTGTCAAGATTCTGCCTTTTAAGCATTTTCAGAGATTCAGTTGCTTAAAAAACACAGAAGCTTGCACAAATGTGTTTTTCAACTTGTCAAAGTTTCTTTGGTGTTTGGTTTTTTTTGCTTGTGATGAAAAATGGCACATAGATTGCCTGGGATGAGTGGCATGTAGTTTAGAAAATACAGGTTGTTATTATTGCCAGTGTAGTAAGGGAATGCATGTAGACCCACGCAGGGAAGTGGACATGGGCAGAACATAGCCCAAAAACAGTGGTATAGCAATTTTGTGAGTGCATTTATTAGGTCCAGAGAGAAAGCAACCTGACCTGCATAACCTGCTCCACAAGTGTTTTCATTTGCATGTTCACAAGAGCATTATAAATGCAATATTTTCCTATGAAACATCATATCTTTACTATTTTTTGCTTTAGACCTGGCTCAAATCAAGAGTTAGGGTACTTGCAAGTTGCATGCTCTGAGGTGAAGCTGCAGCACACTTGTGATTAACACTTACAGTTCCTTGTTTCCTATGATTCTGCTAGGGATTAACCAGATGCTACCTAGGTTAGTGTAAATTGTCATTCTTGAGGGGTATTAGGAGCTGTATATGTCTCTGCCTGGTTTTCCTGATAGGGCTTTGATATCCTTAGTTATACTAGTAAAAATACCAGTTTCTACTAGCTCTGAGAAGTGTGTAATCAAAAGGTAAACTGTACTTATCTTGGCATTTATTTTGTTATTCACAAGAGATGAAAATATGAAGTTCTAATGCAAAACGTACGTGATGGGTGGTTAGCTTTCTTTTATTGTTGCTCACTGTCTTCTAACTTCTTGTTAAAAACTGAGATGGTAGAAAAGTGAGAACACCTTGGGATTTTTTTAGTGCTCACAGCTCTCTTACTTCCTTAGTCTCTAGTGTCCTGGGAAGATGCTAAATCGTCTTCTATTTTTCTTGGAAAAAATGCTGAAAAACCTAATCAAGTCACTTCTTTGCAATCAATTTTACAGTTTACTAATTGACCAAGAAATTGAGGTTGAATTCAGTGATGTCAGACAGTGCCCACAGTTATTTTTGGACAGTGAGTCTAATATTCACTGCAGCCTTTCTGTAGCATGGTGGCTGTCATTCTCATAGCTATGGCTGTGATTTTCATCACTAACATTTAAATCAAAACCTGACAAGGCACGGACTTATTTCTTTCAAGGAAAACTGTAGGTGCTGGATTTGTGCAATAAATACAGTGGTCTTTCATCCAAAGCCTCCCTTACTGAAAAAAAAAAAAAAAAAAAAAAAAAAAACACAACACACCCTCATAGATGCACATAATGTACCTTTTTGGTTTCCTCTCTCCAATTATGCTAACAAGCTTCATGCTGAGAGAGGATTAGGGCTGATGGACAATCAAAGACAATGCTTCCTTCTTGGTAAAAAGGTGTGAAAAGATATAGGCACTAGAGCTGGAGCTATTAGGCGTACCTGCAGGAGGCCATATGACTAAGTTAGGCCAAGAGAGACTGAAGTATAGAAAATGCTTAGTCACTATTCTAAGCTCTTCAATGACATCTTTTAACACCTTTTGATTCAAAAGAAAAAAACACAATGCAAATATTCCCCCGGCAGGTTCTGCTCAATGTTTGCAGCTCAGCAGGGCCTCGTGACACCTGACTGAGTAAAATTCCCAGTGGGAGACCCACACTCGCCCTGCCAGCAGGGCATGGGCACCTGCAGCAGCTCAGAAAGCAAAGCTGAAGATTAAAGAGGCAGGAAGGTCCCATGGAATAAGCCCTTTACTGATTTCCATAGTCCATAGTGTAAGAGGAGAGTATTAAAAGGTAAAATCAAAAGAAATGTTGCATTGGCTCTGTTGTGGTTTAACCCAGCAGGTGGCTGAGCACCACACAGTCATTTGCTCACCCTCCTCCCCCTTCCCAATGGGATGGAGGAGAGGATCAAGAAAAATAAAGTAGAACTTGAGTGTTGAGAGAAAACTGTTTACTAGGATAGAGAAAAAGAAAGGGGTGATTATTGTCACACACACACACACACACACACACACACAATTGCATAACAAGTGATGCACAAGTAATTGCTTATCACCCCTGAAATGATGCCCAGCTAGACCCTGAGCAGCAGAGGAGAGAGAGATGAACTCCCAACCGCTTCAAAATTCTTTCCACTAGATGTCATGTGGTATGGAAAATATCCCTTTGGCCACTTTAAGTCAGCTGTTCTGTTTCCTTTTAACTCATTAGGCCCTTCTCTGAGAACTGCCTTGGCTCCGTACAGCACTGCTTAGCAGCAGCTATAATCATTGGGGTATTATCATTGTTATTTTTCTTCCAAAACCAAAACACATCATTATACCAGACTCCCTGAAGAAAACAATTCTGTCCCAGTTGAAACTAAGACAAACTCCTATAACATTTTAGCAGTACTATTGCTGCTTTGGAGTGTTTTAAAGAAGAGCCAAAGATGGATGGTCAGATTGCAAAGATTGCTTGTTCAGTTGCCTTACCAAGCAATTACTGCTGCTTGATTGAAATGCGTAAATGCTCAGGCTGCCTTCGTCTTTTATTCAGCCTTTCCTGAAAAAGTTTTACTCTAGTTTCAATGTGCAAGATTAAAAAACTGAATCAATTTTATTTCTGCTTTGTAGCTGATGTTTATCCCTTTAAAATGCATTCAGAAATTTGTGTGCAGTTATTCCACAAAACCAAAATTGTATCTTGCCTGCTTTTTGATGATCTGGAGTATTGGTACTGGCCTGTGAAACTCACTGGTCTCCGGTTGAACTAATCATAAAATACTATGTAAACATTTCCTTGCATCATGGATATATATTAAGTTACATTCCACACAGACAATGTGAAATGCAAATATTGTAACTTAGAAATGGGTATCTAAAACAAACGTTATTAATGTACCTCCCAAAGACTGCTCAGAGGCAAAGGTGACCACAGGGGCGGAGGTAGATGGCTACAGGCTGCCTTCTCTAACATCTGTGTAAATAGTGGAGAGGTGGCCCCTTGAAGTTACAAGGGCTGCAGTTTCAAATATTAAACTACAAAAAGGTCTGTCTGACTGTACTGAAGAAATTGCCTCTAGTATCTTTTTTTCTTCTTGGCTGCTGGTATTAAGAAAAATATCAGAAGACCACCAAGGAAGAAGGGGGTAGGAAAAGGACATGGGCATAATGAATGTCGGGGTTTAATTGATGCAGTAGCAGCTCATATTGTCTATTCCCTTTGTGGAGCTGTTTTCTTCCACATGCTGATAACAGTGATCTAAAGAACTGTATTAACTCATAACATTCCCTGCAAAAGTTTTCCAGAAATAAACTTTTTTATGGAAGAAAAATACTTTCCACAAAGCCAAATATCTTGTGTTAAAACAGCTGAGTGTTCAGAATAAATTTTGATATTGAGGAGAGGCAATTAATTGTTAAAAATAATCTTAAGATATTCTTCTGTGTCTAGGTGTACAAATTCAACAGGTAATAGTAGTCTACAGAAGGGTGGGTAGGTTGGTGGTGTACAGTGAGAAATTAGGTCACTGAAGTCCTATGTTTCATTTGCTTTTCTGATTTTTCTTCTAAGTCTTCCCTGAAAGACAATTTTATTTGAATTAACTTATGCTTGTTTTCATGCCCACATTTAACTTCCATTTCAAAACAGGTGTCAAGGTGCCCATGTGGGAATGTAAATATCAGGGTATGTTACCATTTTTATCTTGCTGTAATGCTTGAAGGATGAATGTAAGGAAAATATTTGAGTATCGAAATAGCCTGCCATGCATGTAGAAAGATAAGGTAATGTGCTGGATATCACCAGTTCTAAATTTCGGTGTTTCCTTTTCCTCTTCAGTGGATGGAAATCTCTGGACAGTATGAGGGTTTTATGACTAGTCCAAATCCACAAATATCAGTAATAAAACTAGAAAACAGTTTTCTGTTGTAGTCAGTCATGTCAGATCAATATCAATGCCAGCTGATTACAAATGCCACTGGACTTTGCATAAAAGTAAGCAATTTTTTGCACAAAACTTCTAATGAAAAGTAAATGCTGTAGCATGTGCTGGGCTCAGTGGTCTGCTGATGTGGGGTGAGGTGTAGGACAGAGGCAGGAATGTGCTTTACTTTGAGCCTAGATGGGAGTGGAGTGCCTAAAAGTCCAGCTCTGGATGATTGAACACAAAATATGCTCAAGCCCTGGCGGAAAAACTGTGGGGAGTCTGAAAACCATAGAACAGGCAGTGGAGCAGGCTACTGCCTGAACTGCTGTCTGGAGCTTAGTGGGTGCAGGGAGCTGGCAGCTGGTTTGTGTCCTCCTCTCAGAGGAGGACTGATGGAGCAGTGCAAGCACTGTGCTGCCATTGGATGGCTCTTCCCAATGGCTGTCAAACACATAAGAGAATTTCTGCCGCCTCACTCATGGAGCAGCTGCAGAAAGCTGGCGCTAGATGAACTGCCTACTTTCAGCTGAAGTTAGAACAATATTTTCACAGTGGTATACTACTTTATTGACAAGAACATAAGCGTACTTTTTATTGTATCAGCATTTACAATTTCCCAACTTTATTTTAATTGGAAGTTAATGATGTATGTCTCTTCTAGTAACTAAATGAATATTTGAACTGTTGCAAGTTGCTTTAATAATTGTTCAGCTAATCATTTAAATTATCAAAGATCTTTACTTGTGCAATGTCATATAAATGGTAAGAATTAAAAATTAATCAACTTGATTTACGTAACTAAAAGCTGCCATCTAATGGATATTTTTCAATAAGACGACAGCAGTAATTATGCTGAAAAAAAAAATATTCGTTCCTGCAGTTTGAACGATTATAGCAATTTCCACCAGGGGATTTCGCAGTCAGGTTCCAGTTCTGGGCAACAGTGATTAATATAATGGTTATTAATGAGAATTCATTTTTGTACATCAAGGGGTGTTTGGGTGTCAGCGTTCCAAAAGCAATGTGGTTAGCATATTAATTATAAAAGATAGCATTGGACTGGTGACTAAGTAACTATATTGATTTTTTTCCCCTCATTTTCTGTGATGTGAAAGGTCAATTAGACTTATAGAAACAATGGAGCCTTTCTCAGCAGGAACTATCGTTTCTCTGTGCTGACATCTCTTTAACCGTGTACAAAGTTCATTAAATGTGCAAAGGTAGTAATGTTAAAAGGAGGAAAGTGATTGGGTCAGAGGTCACAAGCCGTGGCAAGCTGACAGCCTCTTGTGGATTACGCCATGGGAGCTAAGTAATAGTGAGAATTGCCTTTCAGGTTGCCCACTGGGACCAAGGGGAATGAAGTCACAAGCAGCTAATACTATTGGGTTAATTAAAAGGATTATTGACAGTAGCTTTGTTTTTCTCAGGCTCAATGCAGTGCTGTTAACCAAGTATTTTATTGGGTTACGTAACATTAGTGAATTTGTCACAAATAGCAGATTACCGATCTTAAAATCTACTGTGTTCCAGTAAGCAACTATTGAATCAAATGTGTCTGACACTTGTACAGTCTTCTATTTCACCATCTACCCCTGTATGACACACTGTCAGATGTGACCCATTCAAGTCATTTTCTTTTTCATGGAAGCCCACTCTCCCAGGTGTTAACATTCAGATGTTTTCACAAGAAGGCTACCATCAGCTAAAACTCTCCCTGAGATATCTTGGCTTACTAAATATAACTAGATCGCCCACTATCCTCCTGTTCATTTACTCAAGCTTTAGTACAGCTTTTATCAGTTAGCTGCTGTCTCATTGAAAATCATGATTCAAAGCATGGAAAGTAAAACAAAAATAGCAGTCCCGAGGACAAGAAGTATTGTAATTTAGAACTTGATTTGTTACTATTCTAATGATGGTAGAACAGCTGAGTAAAGCATTCTTGATCATCCTGAAGAAATTAATAGCTTTAACAGAACATCTGTGAAGATTTCAGAATTGTCACTTCTGCATGAAAATGACAGGTTTTCACACTATATATTCACAAAAATAACCCTAAATTTTTAAAGTTTTCAAAGTGTTAGTCTTTGTTGAAATGCTGAGAACATTAATTATATGCTAGATGTAACTAATTTGCTTGTAGTCCTCATCTCAGAATATCAGGGTTTTTTACTTTTCCACACACAAAAGAAAACTTGATGTGAAATCTCCATGTAGCAATGTGTCTGATTGCTTCAAATTTTGTGTGATCGTCTTTGTTGATTTCAAAATGAGCTCAGAGCTGGCAGTGCATTGAAGATGTACAGGTAGACTTCAAAGCTGACTTTCTTCTTCCATTTTCTGTTCTGACGCTACCATCCCTTTGGTCTGTTTTGCACAAGTAATACAGTCTACATTATCCAACAGTGTTAGCAAAAAATAGGAGAAGTAATTATATTTCTGCTTGCTTTGTATCTTGGTTGATAAACAGTGAAGGTGAAATTGCACTTTGCTTATACGAGACAGAAGTACTTATCAACCATGTTTGTACCATAAAAATGTAAAAGCATGTTTTATTGTTCTGTAGATGGATTGTTATGAAATAGGAATTTTTACCTTGAAAAATGCTTTAATTGCAAACTGGGGGGAATGCTGAGAATAGTAGAAGACTACGGTGCATCCACAGATTATTAGAATATCCTGTTTATGCTTGTTAGGGATTGGATGACTTAAACTGAAGAAAGAATAAATTTGACATCTGACAGAATCTGACCTTCTAACAAGATGATACTGTCTTCCTGTGCTGCTTCAATTATATACATATATAGCTGTAGAGAGCTCTGTTTTTGGTACAGTTATGCAGCTGGGAGGGTGCACATCCTGCACTTAAAGCTCTATTCAATAATGACAATCATATCAGTTCCTGCAGTTTCTCTTCTTCAATACTTTTTTGTGTTAATTTATCGATTAGATTAAATTAAATCCTTCACTGGATTTAACGGGTCCAAAGTAACGCATGATCTTTCTTTCAGATCATGCATCAGGTGAGCACTGTCTTGCACACATTTTTACGAGTGGAATTTTATAGGAATGCTCTGTAATAAATACTTTAGGTCCTTGTGTCCCACTGCAGCATCCTGATTGCAAGTGACCTGTTCTTCTGCAAGTTGCTGGTGCTACGCTGGTTGAAGTAGGGCCAACAAACAATAAAGCTTCCTCCTCCTCCTGTAAAAGCTGAATAATAATTTTTCAGCACAGAACTCAGCAGATGTAAAGAAGGTGAGATGGAAAAGCAGCTTCTGTTCCCATATACTGAATCTCTGAGATAAAGCAATATATGCATGTTCAGAGGATGAGCACTGCACTCTAGAGAGAGAGCTTGACACTTGTATTCACATCTTTCACAGTTCTTATCTGCAAGTGATAACTTTTGACACCACTGTCTGTGTGTGAAGGGTACTGATAACCAGAGTAATATACAGTCACTGTCCTCATACTGCAAGGCTGGCACCTGAAGCATGGATAACCTCTCTAATGAAATAGCACCATGGGTTTGCACTCCAAGTTTATGTGATCTAATTTGAAGGCAAGTAAGTGGGTCATATCTAGTACCTAAGCATGAGCCCTCATCATTAGTGTGCCTGTTATCCAGTGTTGTGTAGCATATCTGCAGGGGTGCAATCTTGCCTCCGGGCGTCCCTGGTATTTGTGGTTACTGATTAGTTGCTGCCACTGGTTCTTCCTGATGAATTCCGTGTGTGGAGACTAGGGCCTGCTGTAGTCTGATGTCATGAGGCATTGGAAAGGTACAACCAGTCGCTTCATCAGGAGCACTAATTTGTACACTTTCCTTTACTGCTTTTTAAAGTTATGTCTGACTGGTTGCCTGAAATTTATGCACTAAAGCAGCATTGCCTGATCTCCACCTGCAGCATGGGTTATACTTCAAAGCTGCTGCTGTTTACAAAGCATGCTTTGGTCTCTACAGTGGTTTTACACCTGAATATCAAGTTGGCTGAAAAAGCAATGGGGTGTAAAGGATTAGAAAACTAATCAGATTAATTCATCCCCTTTTTTAATGATCACAAACTATATTCTCACTTTTTTTTCCTGAAGTCATCAAAAGGTTTTGCAATAATGCATGCTAATTTGCTACAAAAGAATGTACGTATGAGCTTGGTTGTGCACACACTTCTGTAAACCAACATCATGCTTATCCTCAGCAGACAGGCATAAGCCAGCTCCAAATTACAAACTACAAACACCCGGCAGGTGTTCTGCTGTGTGCAGCACTACTGCTTCCAAACAAGATTTAGGGGTCACATATCACCTGCCTGAGACATGGATGTCTGTGTACTGGTACTTGGAGCAAGTCCCCCAGTTGTCCTATTGTGGTGGAGTGGTAGGAGAACATCAGCTGAGTTTCTGGCAAGTGAAATGCTTAAATAAGTCGTGTTATGTCTGATAAGTGTCTGATATCTGTATAAGGGTGACGACTGACATCCCACGGCAGTCTGCATTTCAAGCCCTTTGCTGATTTATTGCCCTCAGCAGCTACATTGTTTCCAAGAGGAGACTTGGGGATCTTCTGAGCTGTCTGCTCCTCCCTGCCATAATTTTGAAATTCCTTTGGAACAGAACCTTTTATTTCCTGATTCTTTGCAAAGACTTCTTGACCAGATAAGCGGAGTTATCACATAATTTTTCTGGAGATTGTCTGCTATAGATACCAAAGATTTTATCATATTTCAAAGTGTGCTTTTGGAAAAAGTGCCTTTCAGAAAGCTGAGATTACAGATCAGCAGTAATGTACAAAAACCAGACGAAAGGGTCCCTTTCGACTCAAATGATTCTTTGGTTATTAAAAAAAAAATAATTAAACAATCTTCTGCTATTTTAGACACTTGTTTTCCCATCCATGTATCTTCCGTTGTCATTCGGGCTGATGTCACAGTTTCTCAGTCCACAAGTAACTGACTTATTACAATGTTATGAGAAATGAAGCAATTATACAAGCCACCTACCCACTCTATTACATTGTCATGTGCTTGAGGACAAGCGAACTCATCTATTTGGGGAAGGTATGACATTGCAACAGATGTGAATGGCTGGCTGTTATGTTTTCATTAAAAGATAATAGTGCAAGCATAGTAGAAAGTTAGTAAATGTTTCTTAAGTTTCCATTTAAAGAATGCTTTCCTGAGGAGGGACCTTGTGAGCAATCACGTTTCATTATCCTCACTTTCTTACTGCAAGTGGTAGGATTAAAGAATGTGATTGAAGTTATTCCTGTGCCTGGTGATCATAGGCCTCTCCACCTCCTTCATAAAGCTATTGGTTGCCAACTGTTCATAGAGTATTCAGTTGTATCTACTGGGTTTTATTGCTCTCAGACTTAGCATGGCTCTTAATTGTTCAATAGAATAGGAACCAAAGTGTAGTTTCTTTGGAAAGCAAACAGTCTCCTTATTCTCCAGCAAGAAAAATGCTGGATGCTATGGCTACATTCAATTTCAAAAAGTATTGTGAATCATCTGTAATGTTGAAACAAAGTCCTATTCTCTATACCTGCTGACTATCTGATTCTAGGTTTACTCTGCTACTTTGTATAAAGGTTTGTGAAAGAAAAGTGGTGAAAATTACAAACTCAAAAGCACACAAAGCAGGAATAAAAAATGCCAGAAGTATTTTTCTTTTTGTCCACCTATATGAAAAATGTCAGAAAATTGCAATTTTGAGCCACTGGAATTTTAAAATACCTTATTTAAACTAAAATTCCTAAAAAATTTACAACTGCCGCCTTTAAATTTGAAAATTAGAACACTATCAATTACTTCCAGATAATTAAATCTGAGTACTAAGGAAAACCACCAGGCCTTTCCCCTTAATTTGTTATCCTGACTCTGACCAAGGCTGGTATTTAAAAGAAATGGCTGAGTTATGGACTAAACTGCCCATAGGGACAATTTTTCTCTAACCCTCATTATTTAGGGTTGGATTATATTCCGCAGCATGATGTTAAGTAACTAAGATACATCATCGCTGATAGGGACATCCCAATTCTGAAAAGCAACTCATTTGGTATGTTTTTCAGAACTTATAAATAAATGTGCATGTCTTAAATGGAAAAAATAGGAAATTCTGCAATGAGTTCCTCTCAAATGTATATAGTACTGCAGCATAACAATTCCATGAAAAGTAAACTTACTCTTGTTAAAGTCAGGCCTCATCTAATAGCTTCAACATACTTCAGAGTGGAAAAAAAGTTATGTACAAATGTTCTCAGTCTTCTAGAAAGGCTGTGACCTGCATGATATTTAAAGGTCCACAGGAGTATATAGGAATGAACACAGCAGTTGTTCCCTCATACTATGTTATTACAAAGAGAACTGGGGGTCAAATTGCATGAATGATAAATGGAAGGTGCTTGAAATGAGTTGGTTCTTTTTTGAACATTATACATTGACCTTGGCAGTTTTGACAATTACATCCATCATTTCTAAGAATCCATTCCAGAACACCCGTCTGTTCTCTAATGTGGCCAAGTAAACAGGATTTGTGAATATACGAATCAAAGATTGATCTCCCGTGCCTATACACTGATTAACAGTTGGTTTCTTGGTGCAACTTTTTCATTCTATGAATTATGCGAAGATCATAATTCAACATGGCACACCTGTAGACAAGCATGTTTGAATGCTTTAATCTTCCCTCACTAGGTCTCAGTGGGATCAATACTTGGCTTCTGAGTTTGATAAGTAAAATGGAATAACACCCTTAAAAAGCATATTGTACACAGCAAAAATGATATTTTATTCCACTGGTGTTTCCCCCTAGCAACAGAATGTGCTGAAGATAGAAGATGGGACAAAACAGAGTGGAAAATTTCATTTCTCTCAAACATTCCCAGACTCCTAGAAAGTGAAGATAAGCTTTTCTGTTAGGATTTTACAGCTTATCCATCTCACTCTGACCATGTAAGCATGTATTGTCATCCTAAACTGAGTTACAAGGCATGCCTATAATGCCAGAGTTTAATAGGAAGTTCTTGACAAGTATATTTTTCTTTATCAGATCTGTTTGAAGCAGTGGAGTCACTGTCTCTGGAGATGTTTACGAAAACGGTAGATGTGGTGTTTAGGGGCTTGGGTTAGCAGGCAATATTGAGTAGGTGCAGTAGGCAGAGGCTTGGTCTAGATGATCTTAGAGGTCTTTTCTAACCTTTATGATTCCACAAATAATAACGTACCATTCCCTTGCCTATGATTTAGAGTAGCTAATACAGATGCTACCTGTGATACAAGTTCTGTTCTTGTTTTTTGAATTCCATCTATCTTTACAGATTGATACTTTACTTTTTTCCATACTTATATGATGTGCTCTTAGAAAAACAAAAGCAGAACAAAAGCCAGCCAAACAAAAAACCTCACAAGAACAAAACTTACACCTGGGTAACTAGGTTTGTAATTAATTTCACGTAAGGGAAATGATTTACTATGATGACAGTAAATATCATAGTGCAGTATCTTTGTAAACCAGTCCCCCTAGCTGCCAGTCAGTTTGGAGCTTAATATGCCATTATGAGAAAAATATATAGAATATATAAAAATATATAGAATTCAGCTATGTTTCAGTGCAAGCTGTACTCTACCATGAATTTTTTAAATTTTGCTTTTAAGTATTACATATTTTTAACTTAAGACTTTGTGTATATCTGGCTCCAGTTTGAAGAGAGAAATATCTTAGTGCAAGTTATTTAAAATATTAGTGTACAATAATCTTCTGAATGTTCTTCCATAGTTTTCCAGACTTGTGTTTTCTTATCATGGGCGACCTTTTCTTCGGTTTCAAAAACCCCCCGCAAAACTTAAATGTGCCCTTACTCTGATCACATGAAATGAGAGTCCTCGCCTAAATCAATAGGGTTTGACAATATCCATGATTTCCAGGATTTCTTCTCTCATTATATATATTTGAAACCAATTCTTTCCAGTGGTACATGTGACAATTAGTCATGGTAACATCAAGAATTACAGTGACTATGTGAACGCTTACTTTACTGGATGTGCTTTGCAACGAGACATTGGGCCATCCTTCACTCTTCTCATCAATCTCTTTGGAAGCATCTAGTAACACCTTAATTAGGTCATGAACCCTTAATGTGGCTGTTGGTGGATAAACTATCTTGCAACACATAGGTGGGCTTGCAACACAGAGGTTGAATTTGGTGAGTCTGAATATTCCACGCACTCTATAATGTGAACATATCTTTTAGGTACATTTTGCTTTGGGACAACTTAAAGGAAACATACAAGAAGAATGACTTTCTATGTAAAACTGTTATCTCTTGCTCCTGAGGAATAATACTAGATAAGCATAAAATTGCTTTTCAAAATGTTTTAATGGCCTTTTCTTTTCTTTTCTTTTTTTTTTTTTTTGGGGGGGGGGGGGGGTGGAGCACAGTGGGGGAAAGGGCAGGAATAAAAATTAGGATTATTGAACTGCACTCCTGTTTGTGTAGGATGCTGCCTCCCATAACGTCTAATCAGGTAGAGTTCTTTCATGCTCTGTAATGGCACAAGAGTATTCATTTTCACACATGGTTCTCAATTTCTTTTCCTGCTTCAGTTTCAAAACAAAATTAGTAATGTTTTATATTTAGGGGTCTAAAGTATATCACTTTGATTTCAGAGTGAATCAACAACTCATAGTGTATGTACCAAACAGAAACATCTCCCTACGCTGGCTGGTAATCTTGCAAGCTGTAAGGGTAATTTCATAACATACAAATGATGGGAAGTAGCATCAGTGATGTCCTCTGTCACTTACTGTAAAAAAGCTGAAATGTCTGTGGGACAAAGAATTAGGGATTGCAGCAGTTGATGCCATGGCAGCCTGCTTAATTCCTGTTGACATAGTCTGTATCTCAGCGATAGAGTGGTGGAGATTCCCTGAATGCTGGTCAGAACTGGTGGTGGGAGAGACAGATTAATGGTTCTTGCTCAAGACAAGAGCCTATTACAGGGGATTATTATTAGTGGAATTAGGCATCTTGGAACAGAACACAGCTCCATCAAATTGAGTGTCATGTGACAAGAAGAGGCATCTGCTACACATTAAATGAAAGTCTGTGGCATTCCCTTGTATCATTCCCTTGTATCTCTCTTTATAAAGGCAAGATGGTCAAATCTGTGTTCTCTCCCTCTCCTGGACTGATGGAGGAATTTCTTCAACAGTCTGCTTACAGCTGGCTAATTCAATAATGAAAAAGTTCTAGTTGAGATGAGCTACGTGTAGTTCTTTGTCAGGGGCAAACTGCTCTCAAACATGGGACAGAGCTGCTGAATTCAGACTATAAGGCTCTGGTTGGAAGCATCAGATGTTGGTGCACAATGGACATGCATGGAGCCCTCCTACAAGATAGAGTGCTTTGCTAATCAGTTAAATCTGCTTTAGTTGATCTTTTCATAGCACAGATGGAATCTTGCAGTTTGATGATTGCTGGGGGACGGTGTAGGGAAGATGATTATCTCCTGGGGCTGGTCATCCTTACCTCCTCTGTGTGCCCACCCTAAACTGTGTAGGTTCAAAAAGGATGGAGAAAATGCCCCCAAAACACATGTCAAGGAATGTTCTCAAAGTGTAATTTAAATACAGTCAGGCAGTCTTCATTTTTAGATCTGAGTGCTTATAGCATTACCTAGAGTGTAATTCACTTATATAATATGTTCATGAGATATAAGTACTCTGTTTTAAATGGATTGTGCTTTGTAGAATGGTTTTTTTTCCTGTTAGATCTAGACTAAATCAAACCTACTTATAGGCGCAAATGTTATGCATGTTAATCCTTTCTGCATAAATTAGGCTATGTGCCTTTCTGTACATTGAACACAGTCAATGCACCAGAGGGTGTTAAAGTAGTCAAAAACAATGCTGAGTTCTAAACACTAAACATCAAAGTGAGCTTTATTAATATTACCTCTTCACTAATAATGAAGTATCTCTTGAACTAAGGGCAACTCTGCACAGCAGGCACATGTGCAAGTGCAGAAGGACGTGATCTCTTCTATTTGTTTCCTGAACTAAATGCAGATCTATTCCAGCTTGAGGACACATGGCCATGCCGGTGTGGTGTAGCACTGAAATGTGCCAACCCAGGAGCACTAGTTATTCAGTTTGGTGCAGCCTGGTAGTGTCATAGGTTACACAGTTGTGGACTGGTGTAGATGGTGTGAATAGCTGGGGGAAGCCAAGCCCTATCTCTACATTGTGGTGTTTCAATTTTACATTAACGCTTGCAGAGCCTTTTCATTTCTTTTCTTTTTGCTTTTTAGTAGCACTTTTTATCTCTTTCAAGAGAGTATTTAAGTACTTATTAATAAGTAGAAATCTCTTTTACTAATTAAAAATTATCAACTTAATGTTCCCTAATAAATGGGAACTGGGTTTGCAAAGAGTGGGAAAAGTCTTAAATATCTAATTCTGTTAACTGTTAAAAGTATATCTATACTGATGCGGTAAAACTAATATGGCTAAAGTATTATTGGATCTATTTCCAAGTACAACTTGCTGAAGATCTCTGATATCAAACTTGGTGTATGTTGACAATTCCAGCATTTGGTGTCTCAGACTGTGTTTTCTATTAGCAGTTTTAAAAATTTTGCCTGTGTGCACTCCAGTGCCAAGTCAGTTGGTGGGCAGATGTGAATTAAGCAAAAATGTATATAACTTCTTTTTTGCTTATGAAAGAACCAGTGACTTTATATAGAAATTGAAGGCCTGATTTCCCATTCGATTTATGCATATACTGTCTGCTTTTTAAAGTCTGTCATTTGTGTGCTTCTATGATAGTGGCTCAATACAGCATGTAGATGCTACTTTTTCTTGGTTACCTGTATATGCATAAGGCTGGATTTTGCTGAAACCTATGCATAAATGATCACTTCATGGCTTTCACATTCCTTGGTAAGAGGCATAAAAATGAATGTGGAGTGTTTTTTTTTTAATGTCTAGAGGCTTAATGTGTGGAGACAATTTACTGTCATATACAACTATTGCAACATAAAGAAAATTCTTTGCCTGGTAAATGGCACACCTTACATTAACAGAATAGTTTTCATACTTTTATGATGATACCTTATGAGAGAGTGTGAAGGGAAGCATAAAATATTTACTTTTTTTTTTTTCTATTAACTCACTGTAAATGTTAGAGTACCTGGAGCATTCAAGTACACAAGGGGCATTTCCCTGCAGAAGGATTTTCTGAAATTTTTGCAGGAAGACACAGGTTTTATATCTCTGCCAGTCTGTACTTTGTGAATGTTAGATGTTGTTTCCCATTTACCTGCGTTGCAGTGGTACTGACAGCTGGAAATGAAGTTTTAGGGTGTCAGAGAGATTTAGATGTATCACCTCACATACATAAGTTTAAAATTTATTGGCCCAAGCCCCTGCAGTGCCACTGGGCAGTGACTAGTACTACAGTGTGTACATAGTTCCCATCTTGAAATAGCCCTGATAATTTGATCTTCACCATGTTTCTTATTTGAAAAGAATAGCTCTCTAACTTTCTCTACTCACTAGTAATTATCTATACATATATGGCTATCTATATGGATATAGATCCTAATATGATTTAATTATCAATTTCTAAATACATAGCATATCTGGGGTCTAAATATATTTGAAGCCCAGTAAGCAATGATTGTTATGCTATAGAACATTTTCATCAAATCTGGATGTCTCAGTTTGAAATGACAACCAAAAAAATGGTCATGGTATTGCTTAACAGATAACAGTTCAAGACATAAAAATCCATGTAACGTTATCTTAGATTAATAGTTATCTTAGATTAATAGATATTTTATTGCAGTATTTAATCTCATTCTGCTTAAATTAGTGATTTCCTCTCAACATGCACACACTGCATAAATTCTTGTTCAGGTTAGCCACTCAGCTGCTGTGTGATTGCATAGCTTAGCTAAACCGGATGATGACATGAAATTAATAATTTAGACAGAAACTGCTGTTGTAACAGTGCATGCATGACTCTCAAAAACAAATTCCAAGCAGGTTTCTTCTTTCACTGAAGCAGTCAGTTACCATGGTGATGGGGAGTGTATAAAACTAGAAGAGGCAGAACAATGCATAACTTCAAAGTACTCTCCTACCCACCAAAAATGTCATTGCTCCCCATTCCCCAGCAATTCTTACACATCAAATGCTCTATGCCAGGGACAGTCAAGATGTCCTAAAAATGCCTGTGCACAAGCAGAGAGAATAGCCCTATCTTCTATTAAATGAGTTTTTCTGTCCTTGTGTCTTTTAAAATCTTCCAATGTCTTAGAAAGACTTCAGCCAAAACCAACTATCTTTATTCAGAAATCAGAATTGCTGTTACCCGATGCTTGCTGAGTTACAATTTTAAATTGCTCAGAATAATAGAATGGTTAATACAAAGACAACATAGCACAGGATAAAAGAAAACAATCTAGTTTTTGTTTTGGGACTTTATCCATCCTGTTCTGTTAGCTAATGCTCAGATAAAATGTAGTGTTAATGATAAAACTATGTGGGACGAATACTTGATCATAAAATAATGTTTTCACATAGAATTTTAGGACCAGTTTGTCTCTACTCTCACCAAGAATGACGTCACAGGGGAAGCAGTATGATGCAAGTCAGGGTAGAGATTGCCTCAGGAGAAGCTTTGAACAAATACATGAGGCCTGGAGCCTCACAACAAAGAAAGAAATGCCTGTGGACAGCGTGGGTCCCCAAAGGCAATGGCAGACATGGAATTACATTCCAATATAAAAGCCATGGACTCTTGGAAAGGTTGTGTGGGAATGGAGTAGTTATGTTCTCTTCCACTTTGATTCCTACCAACAGTGGGAACAGATGGTGCATTACATCTCCTCCCCAAAAAGAACCATCATCTGCGTACCCTAACCAATCTCAGCACTGCAAAAGAGGCAGGGACCTTGGAACAGAGTTCTTTCATGCTGATTTCGTGTTGCTTTATTTTCACTGACATGATTTGCATAACACTAATAGAATACAGCTAAAAAATAATCATGTTGTCTTAAGAAGGAAGGAGTCTCAGGGGACATATGGAAAAGCATATTAAAGATGAATCCAATTCTAGAAACTGAAACTAGTTAAAGCAGTACTCAAAACAATCTTGAAATATTGCTGTAGTAGAGTAACCTACATAAGGGAAAACGCATCTGTATAAATCAAGCAAAATCCCTCGAGGACACTGTTTTATAACATGTATTCTTGAATACCAAAGAAGTCAAAGCCATTCACCAGTTCCTCCATAAAGAAGTACCTCCCAGACTTTAATAGGAATATTATGCTAGATGTATGCTTCTGTCCACCTCATGAAATTATACTGACCACGACGTTGGCTAGGTTGGAAGTAAGCTGAATCAAGGGTCATTAAAATTGATGTGAATATACTGACACAGACTTCTGAGACTTTGATAATACGCCAAGTGAGCACCTAACCAATGTAAACAGAGGTATTGTATATGCTCTGCAGCATTTGGGCAAAGTAAAACTGCTGTTGAGGAATCTTTCCGGTTCTGTGGTACCTAGAGTTGGATTTATTTTTTTAATACTTCAAAATCTTGTATTATCCAGAACTGTCTTTGTTTTAAGGAGATTCTTGCAGTTACTGCTTTTCCATTTGCATATCAGTGTTTTTTGGTCAACTTGTTCTCCATATTTCTGTTTTTGTATGTTTGTGTGATACCAGGTAAAAACAAAACAAGCAATATCAGAAGAGCAATATTACAGGAAATGCCTAGCAAATAATAAGCAAGTTAGTTTTTGGTTTATCTATTTTGACTTTATACAGCCACAAAGTGAAAATAAACATCAGATAAACACTTGCCCTGTGTATGAAAATGAAGTGCAGATTAGCAACTGGCTATTTAACAGGCAAAAAGCAAACTAATCATTGCCTTTGTTAATGCTTTCCTATTGTTTTCTTTAGCCAAGCTTGCTTAGCTGAATGTAAAAGATATCTTTGCACAATTTGGAGTTGTACAATGGGTGTAGAGCACCCTCTACTTTCTTTTGATCAAATAACATTCCTGGGCTTGAAGAGAAGGGTGTGCAGAAGGAACGTAGATGCTGTTTTTCTGCAGATTTTTGTACTGAAATCAGAAGAAAGAATTTGTCTATAGGGTTCATTAACTGTTGGCCTCTGCTGGCAGTAACCCATGTTATATAGGCCACCATTGTGACATCCTCAAAAGAACTCCCTGAAGGAGGCAAAGTCTAGAAGGAGAATATCTACTCTGAAGTTTCCCACCTTCCCTGAACTATATCTGCTGAGCCACCCCAGGAGGGGAGAATGTGGCTTTGAAAAATAACACCTTTGTTATTCCAAGTGTTAGAGATGAAGCAGAGTTTTCAGATGGCCCCAAGGTTTTTGCACCCTTCACCAAACACAGATGGAAACTGGACTCTTTGAACTGCTTTGAAAATCTGTTACCATGCATTGCTGTGGGGCCTGGGAAGCAGCCATTGCTAACTTCTGTCTGCCTGCAATTTTTATGGCCATGTGATGACAAGGATTAAATAGCTTCATTTTAGCAGCAGACAGCTTTTAAATGTAAAAATGAAAAACAAAATAAAACAAAAAGCCCAATAATTCTTTGCTCAAGGCAAAACCTTAATAGACATTGAGGTAACATTTCAATGAATGAGGTGAATTCTGAAGCAAAAATAAAAGCAGTTTAGAATTTAGAATTGTATCTTAGGCAATAGTTGCAAAACCTTTATAACATTAAGATCTCAGTATGTTGGAATCCAGAAAATAAAGATTATCCCTTGTTCCCTTGTTTAGGAATGTATTGGAATTACAGTATATGATACCATGACTGTTTCTTGTGGTGTTTTATATTTAGTGCCTGTAATTTACATGGAATTATGGAGGTGCTGAAAAATTGTCAATTCACGTAATGAACGATTCTTTGACTCATCTGAATTAATTGTGCTGTTGATGGCAAATAGCATAGTTTTCTATAAGAAAATATGTCCTTTAAGATTTCTATTGCATCTTATTCATTATTCAGACTATCAGAAATGTACTGCTTATTACAACTGCTCTTGGTTTATTGAAAGTGGTCTATTGAAAGCAGTTTTTTTTCTGCCATTATTCAATATATTGAATTTAAATAGCAGTAGATTGTCTTGTATTTTCATCTTTTTTTATTCCACAAGTATTTAGTTTGTATGCTAGAAAAATGTTTTTCATTCATAGATGAAAAACAAAACAATTGCTTTATTAGTTTGCCCAATCTCAGATATATCTGTCAGGAGAAACACCATGCTGCAGACTTCATCCACTTTTCATGAGGACTTTGGGTAAATTCGATAGCGTGCAATGCAGCTTCTGGTGTCTTTGTCAGTCAGTACAACCTGTGCTGTATTCCTTTTATCCATTATAGATGCATAACTCATGTACAGCAGCTTTGCTGGTGGAACAGCTTTGGAAGAGACGAAAGTGTGATGTTTTCTTCAAGTTCTGCCTTTGCATTGGTACTGCAGTGGGCTCGGGAGCTTCCAGGCTGAAGCTTCTCTGAAGTCTCTTGTCTCCAGATACTCGCCTGGATACTGATCTCTTCATTAAGACATGAGGATTGGCTTTTTCTCAGCCAAGATCCTCTTCAGAAGTTGGTTTAATGATCTGATGTTCTGTCTGGAAGGTGAATCTATCCAGGAAGACTGAGGCTGTAGTGAGGCTGTAGAGTTCACCACGGATTTGCTCTGTATTCCATCCATCTTAAACGTGTGTGTGTGTGTGTATGTATATAAATATATATATTTTTTCCCTGTGTGTATATATATATATATATATATATATGAAAAAAGTGTGTTCTGCATATACTGCAACCCCATCAAACATGAGATTTTATTCCAGCTCAAGGATTTTTAATTATGAGCTGCATTGTCGTGGCTGCGTTTTACATGGAATGGAGCTTTCAACAAATATGTTGTGTTTTAGAATTTCCTCATTAGAATTATCATTTTCTGCCTTATTTTATAATACTCTACAAAAGAATTCAGACACAGTCTTAGACCTTACCCTTTTCCTGTCAACTAATGTGCAAAAACAGAGTATGTGTATAGAGTAAGGATAACTTCAGTTATTCCTGAAGAAAGTATATCTTGATAGAAATGGAGAAAAACTTATCACAGAAGTATGTCATATTTCACTTGCTAATGAAGATATGGATGGTTAAAGCTGCAAGTAGGATAACCAGTAAAATGAAATGTGAAGACCCAGGATCAGTGTGAGCAATGATAAGCTTGTAACTAATCTGTAGTTCTTGGTGGCCATTAATCTTGCTGAAATTCCTTTATCCATTAATTGTAATGTTTCTTCTAGTTCAGTGAGTTTTGACCTTTAGCACAAATCATTTTATTTCTGAGGAAAGCTCAAGACTATTTTAATATTTAATCATGATTTAAAACTAATACTGGAAACATAGGGGGGCATTTTTTTTTTTTTAGAAGCCCTACAAAAGTTAATAGAAAGGAATAAATTTTCAGTACGTTTTAAAGTAGGAATATAACACCCAGCAGAATTCTGATGAGCAATTTAAACACTAAATTCTTTAAAATATATAGATCTTCAAAGAAAATTTTCTAGCTTGCTTTTTTATCTCCATAAACAGTAACATCACTTGTCACCAAAATCTATAATCTGGGGTGTCAAAATATTTGGAATGAGAACAGATGCACAGACAGTGACAACACTGTCTTGTGGAAAGTTTAAGAGCTTGTTCTACACATATAAAGTGGGTTTTGACCAGACATTGCACTTTAGTGCTGATATCTTCTCAGGGAAAGCCTAATAAAAAACATTTCAGTCATTATACATGGCCATATACAAAGGCTTTTGTAAGGATGAAAGACCAGTTCACAAGCTTTCCTTTCTCTGAACTGCATGCGTGTTAGTCCTGCCTGTCTTTGCAGTATAACTACATTGATCACATCTAAATACTGGATCAATTGATTGTTTCTTTCAGTAAATTATGCTCCTATCCTTCAAGCAGGAAAAGAGATCTGGTATTTGGTGTGTTGGGTTTGTAACATTGCAGTTACTAAGTCTGCAGTGTGCTCTGGGGCAGGGGCAGGCCTGTGCTTCTCTTTGTTCAACTTTGGTTTTTCTCTCATAGCAGAATTATCTAAGATGCTTTGAAACAGACTTTGGACTTATAAAAGGTCGTATTAAGGCAACTTGGCTGGTAATAGGTGCAAGCTGCTGAGCTGGATGGCTTGACTACAAAGGGACAATTGGGGGAGGCTTAGTTTAATAAGCTAAAAGTATCTTATTAATGCACATAACTGCAATCCCTTCTCTCTTGTGAATATCTCATTCAGAGTAAATTGATTTTGGTTACTATAGCTTTGTCCTCCTCTTGGGCCCTGACACAAATAGGATCATACAAAGTACAACATGCCTTCGATTCTGTGTGCTGACCCTCAGTTTGCTCCTGAACATCTTCCTACGTGTCTTCCTGTACTGGGGATGTGCTGCCTGTTCAAAGCAGATTGCTATGCAAAAACCATTACCTTCCACCTTTACTCTTGGGCGGGGACTGATTCTTCTCTTTTTGCAGTCAAGAAAGTTGTTTTGCTGCTTGGTTGTAGCAAGAAATTCAAGAGTAGCTTCATGGGACATCCTGACTGCTTGGTTGGAGTGGTGCTCACATACTAGCCTTGTGCTGTGTCAGCTGCTGAGCAATGTAAGGCACGGTTAATCATTTATTATAATCAATCTGCACAGCTTAGCAGATGTGTGGGGAAACTATACATAAATTGCATATATATATATTTAAAATGAAGGGCATACATGCTCAGAAGTTTTTTTTGATGAGGAATGTTGGATGAATAGAACCTCAATCTGCTGAGTGTCCTTTTGTGGCCTTCATTTTTTTCCATATTTTTGCATAGTGCAATTGTAGTTCAGTATCTCATTTTTCATGTTTTTGATATTGAATTCTTAGTTATTCCTTTGATGCACTCTTCTCTTGGAGCACACTGGAGTGCTACATCCACAGCTGGTAGGAGCTGCTGAGCTTCCTGTTGTTCCACCATATTCAGCTTTATTTATTCACCTTGGAATCAGGGCCTGAAGTTATGTTTTTTTAAGTATGAACATAATATGTAAATGTTCTGGCATATATTAATGCTAAAGGTCACCTGGCTGATTTTGTTCTTTCTTTGAATTGCAGCAACCGTTTGAAGAATGTTAATTGATTGTAATTGTTTTAGTTAATCAATTTCAGGGTATCAGGAGCCTATTTTGCATGCAGGAGTTGTTTGCTTTCAGGCAGTTCACAGAAGTGGTGAAAACTATCCTAGGTCAATTGTTTCTTTGCAGGAGATTATTTTGTATGTATGACTGTAGCTATGAGGGTAGTATGCCTCCAAGTTGAAGAAAACTGTTCTCTGACAATAATTGCTAAAATGATTTAACACTTTAAGTTTACTCTGAGAATAACAAGTCAAAGGTATGGAGAGCATTACTGTGACTCTTCTGGATTCAACTTCTCTAAAAATGATTTATTCTGGTTTTTTTTTTTTTTTTTTTTTTTTTTTTTTAAGTTGAAGAACAGTGAAAGTAGAAAAGAGGAATTCTCTCCACCTTGTTTCTTCTAACATTTAAGGCTATTTCACTGGTGCAAACATCAGTGGTTTACCAGATTTAAATCATCAGTCTTGTTCCTTAGTGGAAATCTGCCGATCTCAAAATGCCTTCATTGGAAATCCAAAAGATTTCTGTACAAAAATGTACTTAGCCATGCAGAGCTGTTTATTTGCATAGGAATACACATGAAAGATTTTGCAATGTGTTTGTGAAGTACAGCCAGGTAATAAACTCTAGGGGTGAGTCTTTGATAAGCAGATTTAATCTATTCCATCTGTTAGTCTAACATTTTTTGGGATAGAGCAAAAATATTCTTTCCTACTTTTCCATTGCATTTTCCCTGTCTACAAGTCAAAGTGTGTTGGCTGAGAGAGAAGAGGCTAACTAAAGCACATTGAAAGTAGCATTGTATATGAAATTAAATAGAGCTTCATTGTAATTGGAGAGTGATATTGCCTTTAGAAGTCTTCGGTATGTGAACACTTCCATCTATCAAAGATACTTATCCCATGAAAATAGGATGAACTTCTTGGTTTCTGTATTTTTATTGAAGTCCATAATGTAACCAAACAGTCTTTATGCCTCAGGCTGGAATTATGTACCTTAGTTTATTTTTTTATTTGTGTGAAGCTGACACTCATTTAATAAAAAGCAAATAAGCTGTTTTCTCCTTTTCCAAGTTTTCATTCATAGTTCTTTCTTTTTCCCATGACTTTTGTTATCTCTGTAGTGGCTTTCCAAACTGGCAGATGAATTAAACACCAAAATTCTGGAGGGAAACAAAAGCTTCTGACAGAAGTATGGGTGGCTCACTGAGGGGCATGCTATTAGTAGAAAATGAGAAGGAAGGTAGTTAATGTGAATCCCAGATTTCTGGTAGGAAGAGAAAAACAGAAGTATCAATGGAATGAAATTACCCAGATACAGAAATCTTCAATGGGTAGGCAGAATAGCATAAATATCATGAAAGGGGGACTACATACAAACGTACAGGTAGGTAAGTGCAAATTTGACTACGTAATTGGGAATCCCACACATGAAAGTGGGGGAAGATACAGAAAGGATTTACATTCTCTTTAAGATAATGAGTAGAATTGAAAGGTATGTACTACTGTGTAGTAAAGGAGATGGCAGTGGGTACGTTTTCTAGAGCTGCTGAATCCCTTGTTCTCCTCGGACTGCTGTGGCCACAAGGCCCAGGGGCTGGGCAGAAGCTGAGCCTGGAAGTGTGCATGTTGAAGAAAGGAATGGCTGTACCTGGGACTCATCTTGGTCTTTTTATAGGAAAAAAAATACTATGTTTTATGGGGGAAAAAAAAAAATTAAACTGCCTCTAGTCTGCTAACTTTCTGCAACAAACATGAGTTACAGCAAACCTTCTGTATGTTCTCAATTTGTCTGCCTCAAACAGTCTCAGGTGCCGGACTCATTTTTATATACCTTTCTGTTTTTAAGACAGGCAGGAAATTCAAGAACAACATAATTGTCAGTATGATAAATGAGAAGGCAAAATACTCTTGAGCAGTAGAGGACACCGGGTGTTATTATGGCCTATTGTTGCTATGAATAGCACCACCCAGACACCAATTAACATCTCATTGCTATGATTACTTGCCATAGTATCTATTCCACTAATCAAACTTGCACCTTTTTAGTCCATATTTTGATTTCAAAAAGTTATACTAAGAACAGATTACATTTATCTCAAATGCAAATAAATGTGAAGCTTAAGAAGCTAATTAAGTTTATAACCACTGAGAATAACATTAAAAAGAAAATTAAATTGCTTAGTTTGGAGGAAAACCTTTTAGGAAACATTTGTTGAATAAACATAAAAGAAATTCTCTTAATGTACTCTTATGCAAATAGTGTTCTGTTTATATTTTTCCATATGCCAATCATATATAACTCATATAATTTTTCCTTCAGTAAGCATTCTTCTTTATAGGAATATTTGCTATCAAATACACAATATATAGTAAGTATGAGAGCTACATGACAGCAATCTGCTCCGGATTCCCAAACTTTCTGAGAAAACAGCATCAGAAATATTTAGCAAATAATTGCTGTAGGCAGGGGGACAGAAATGATGTTGAAAGCACGTGAGATATTTCTTCTCTCATTTTTCTCTTTTTTTTACTGGTCATAAAAGGTACTAAATTGAAAGCCCTGGAGGAAGGAAATGCTTTTTATGCATAGCACACATAGCAGTACCACAAAATTTCTTGGGCTGGGCTCCATCTTTTGAAGTGCTGCGATGTTGATAGCCTATTAGCTTGCTGAGGTGCATCTACCAAGTCTCTGAAGTCAGTAGGAAAACAAGAGTAGTTGAGCAGACCGGGGTGTTAGTAGGTTGTGCTGCTGCTCTGCCCCAGGACCTATGCCTTCTGCTGGGAGCAGTCCTGGCAGGCACAGCTTTGGCAGCAGCTTGCTGCCCAGGGGACTTGGCTGAGCACCCAGTGCTGCTCTCATCCCAAATGGATTAGCTGCTTTCAGGAAAGAAACTTCTGCTTACAAATCATTCCTCCACCTGCTTTGAGGACAAAAGGAGAAATAGTAATTCATATTCCAAAAAACCAGAAACCAGGATTGTTTTGATTTCTCCTTGAAGAACTCTTCTGTCAAGGATATCGACTCTCCTGTTGCTCCTATTCCTTATTTCTCACTGCAGATAAAATATGTGCAGTGTGCACCCCTTCTTTACAGAAAGGAGCAAAGCAAGGCTTCTGTGTTGTCTTTGTGAGACTAAATCCCAGGAGGCCAGGATATACTTTCCATCTTGTCCCTATGTACTGGTTTAAGATTTTTTGGCAGCAGAGTTGGTCTCAAGGAGAGATAGCAGTACATCTGGCTTGTCATATGGGGCCTGGGTGACCTGATGAGCTAGGAGGTAGTTCTACCCTCTGCTGATAACATCTTCATTTTTGTGAACTGAGCCCTATGCATACTGAGAGGAGAATGTTATGATGGTAGTGGTGATTTTCATTACAGAGGACTTGAAATTATTGTTTTGTTAATTCTTAACACATGAATTTAGCCTGCTGGTGCACAAATAGCATTCCTTTCACTGAGAAGATTTCAATTGTAACTGGAAAATATTATATTTTGAAATGAGCCCCTAATGGTCCACCACTACCATTTTTAAAGCTTTGGACATGGAAGACCAATGTTGAACTTGGAGCTTGGATGTAGGTATAACTTTTTTATAAAGCAGCTGACAAGTTTGCTGGATTAGTGTTTATAAAACTTATTGACATCCCATGATACCTTTCCATAGCTGAGCAGAGTTTAGATTGACTCTGGAGTATTAGTACTTGATGAAGGTAATCTGTTTCCTTGGCTGAAGCTAACAAACAAAGCAGTTAAATCCCCATTACAAATGGCTAAACAGGGACCCATTAAACTTCTTATAGGCTTGTCTCATTTCTATAGCCCCTGAAACATTTATAAAGGGCACTGTTAAAAATTTACAGAACCTTGAGATAGTTTCTTAAGCAAAGCTATTCTTTGTGTATTACCTGAAATATGCAGTCTTTCCTTAACGAATAAAATAGAAGTCGTTAAGAAAAACTTTTTCCCTCTATCCTTTAATCTGCAGTAACTGTTTTGGCTTTTAATGCTTTATTTTAAAAGTTTCATAGAAAAATGTCTTGCAGGTAGAAAAGGCCAATTCATGCTGAAGATATCATAGGAAGCAGTGGTTATTGGGATTGGTTATAGATAATCAAACTGTCTTTGCTAATGTTTATTTCAATTATTACTTTTTCAATCACCCTTCGTATGGAAGTCACTGGAAATTGTTGGCACCGAATTTGTGATGAATATGGTAATAGTGCATGTATCATGTTAATGAGAATTCTCATATTAAAAAGTATAAGAGACATTATTTTTATGATTCTACTGGCATCAAACCATGGAAGCCATAGAGTTGTTATATGTTGTTTTTTTTTTTTTTTTTTTAATAAATCAATCCCCACAGGACTACAATAATTGTGTTAAAATTGTTTGTTTGTTTTTTAAATTATTCTGGTAAAAGACAACCCCAATTTGAAATTATATTTTCACTGTTTTAGTCAATGTTTTGCAATGACAATACTAGGTATTCTGTAAACCTCAAAAGACAGAAAATGCTTTGCAGAGCTCTGAAGTGGGGAGGTTGATTCAGGCCTCCCAATGCATGTCAATAAAGAGGTGATAATTAGAGAGAGAGAAAGCTAAGCCTTCATTAGGCCCCAGATTATTTGAGTTGCATGGGCAAACTGTCAAATTGAGCTCACCAGGGATGAGAATATCTTGTGAGACAGCCTGTACCTTAGCATGTGGGGATAGTGGCATTTGTTTGTGTAATGGGGACATGCTACTGGGAAGGGGGAGAGGATGGCCAAGGATAGAAAAGCACTATTGTCTCGTTTGGGTCATAATACTTCTATTCTGGTCATCCTTTCTGAGAGCTTAAACTTCTGTTCAACTATTTTTAAAAATAAATAAGCAAAAGATTCTGTCTTTCTAAATATGGGAGGTGATGCAGGAGGGTAGGGAATAATGAAACCACACTGTGTATATATTTTCTAGTTCCTGTGAATTTTGATAATTTCCAGATGGTGACTTGTAGGCATATTCATCAAATGCGAAGAATGGTTTTACAGACCACAATATGTATTCTAAGAAACCTCTAAAATGTTCAGAAACTTTGAATCTTTAGGAGCTGTTTTTCTCCCTACCCAACCACTGTTGTTGCAAGGAATAATAAAGAAGTGAATATGATAGCGTACTTTTACATGGATCCTGAAAATATATGCTAAGCCATCTGCAGCATCTGCTCCAGTGAGGTCAAAGACCCAGCTGTACAAGCTTTAGGAGTAAGTATTGTAGAACTGATATTTTGTATGGGATGTAGTTGGTGTTTAAAGTGATTTAAAGCAAGCTTTTCACAGAGTTCAGGGATGCAGATAATGCATGCTAGTCTGTTCCTTCTTGTGACATCTTGGTAGAAAAATAACAGACCTCGTTACCAGGTCCCTTAAGGAAAATGCTAAGAAGTCTACATGTGATGCAAGCTGAGAGATTAAAGTGTCTTGTTCCCTTCACAGTATGTAAGGAGGGATCTGCTGGTCCAGATAGTCATCTAAATGACCATCTTCACTTAACAGAGTAATCTTATAGTTGAACAGCTTCTACATGCCCATCTCCAGAATACAGACCAGTTCAAAATGCAGACCCGTGCTGAATTCTTTTCATTTTGTGCTGATCTCTGTCAATCGCTCATTAGCCAAGCACAAGACACTAATGAATTATACAAGCCCTTACAGTGCTTATATTTGTTCCAGGTACTTGTTTCATCCCTGTCCTTTCAAGTAGATAAGTCAGGCAAAGTCATCAGACAGAGGACAAAAAATATAGGAAATTAGTATCAGCATCAACTAAAAAGATCCATTTTGACTATCCATTTTGACTTTGGCCTAGGAGAGTTAAATGTCCTAGAATATTCTAAGCAGCTAAGCTAAGCAGCTTGTGTTATTTTGACTCTTCTGAATATTTTAGGGTATAAGGCACAAAGAAACAATCACAGTACTACACACCAGTTAGATCTTTTATACTGTCTTGAGTAGCTAACATCCTAGAGGAACCTCTTCTCATGTTGCTTTTACTTTCAGAAGTTTAGTGACCCCAAATACTTTTTTCTAGAATGGTGAAGTACTTTTAACTAGAAGAATATTTCCGCAAGAGCATCATAGCCTTGTAGACGGTCTATAATAATAAGCACTTCTTGAGAATTTGACAGTTGTAAGTAAAATTAAAAGGGTTAATCTCCTGTTCTCCCACAGACTTTGTGACTTCTCAAGTTTTTCTCAAACATCAGCTTTCAACTCCAGAATTTAGAGGAAAGTCAGAAAAGCTCATCCATTTCTATATATCTCCTCAAGTGGGCACTCATAGATATCACCAAGCATGTCAGTGGCTATGTCTGGCAGTCTACATTTGAAGGCAATGATGAAAACAGCAATGAAAATACAAACAGAATTTAGAAATAGTACTGAGGGAGAGGCAGGGAAAAGAGCCCTCACATACCACAGCTTTATTGTTCTGTCTGTTTAGCAGTTATGCCAAGTGCCAATATGACATACCAGAATGTTTCAATCATCAAATTATTATTGTTATTACCGAATAAAGAATTTTAAAACCATGGCTTGCACTACTTCTTGAAATGTCATCATAATTGCGTATCTGATGAAGTGCTATTGGTTTTGTACTTGCAGGGCCTTACTTAGACAAACACTTCTGGGAGCTGAGACTGCCCTTTGGAGCACTATTTTGGTACCAGTAGTAGTTTGAAATAACCCACTAGAGTCCTCTGTGCATTCTTCTGCAAATCAAATTACCTACTAGCTGACTGAGAGAGCAATAACAGAAGGCAATTTGTCTGAAGAAAAAGACATAGAGAATGATGGGTGAAAGGTACTTGGATTTTAGAGATCAATCAGAACTTTCAATCCATTGTTTAAATTTCATGTCAGAAGTGAATTTCCAAAAATTACAGTTACAATGATGCTTTTCAAAAAACCTTTGTGCCTCTAGAATGGAGTTTCAGGAGAACTGACAGTGCTGTCCCAGAAGGTAATTTCCCACATGGTTTGCCCTCCTTTTCAGGAGGAAGAGACAGCTCTTCAGATCCCTCTCTTCCACCTTAAGTTAGGAGCTAGACTGAGAGTTCTTAATGTCTCTTGTATTGCACCCTTTGAGCAGATAAAAAGTGACAAAAACAGGTGTAATCACTTTGTTTCTCCTAGGATTCCAAAATTCTAGGCCTACCCAGAGTAGGAATAGCTCTGTGGATGTGCCCAGGCAATGGTCAGGTTTCCTTTTTTGTCTGTTTGGCAGAGATGTTGATGTTCAAGCCCTTACAAGTCAAGAAAATTATTTCCTATGAAAATTATTTCCTGTGTTCATGTTGCTCTTTTTCAATAGGAAATAACACATTCACAACTGAGTTTCTATGAAACAGTTCTCCTTAATGCAATTCTCTATTTGGGGAAAGGGGAGAGGAGAGGATGTAGTGACACCTGGCTTAGCTTGTTACTGGAAGATTCTCAAAAATAGCGTAGTGGGAACACTCAAAGTATGGTGTAAGTTACTGTAAATTTTGTGGTTGTGCCTGCAGTCTACTAGAAAATATCCCAAGACTCCCAGCCTGTGAATTTTTACTGCTGTACTCTGATTAGTATTGTTAGTTGCCATGAGGATTTTGCCTCGGTTGTAAGTTGATCTCAGGCTTCAGAGAGCCCACAGTCTGGGTGCTGAGTGAGTTGGACTGGCTAAACCCCTCTGTCACAGCCCCAGGGAACACAAGCAGGTGCCAGGTGCATTGGTGGTTTACAAACTGATGCTAAGGACCCATGTTGCTGGGTGAGGGCTAACACGTGCTCACCCAGCCTTGAGCATCTTTCTGCACTTTAGGGTGTATTTTTCTGCCTTTTTTTTTTTTTTTTCCTGTTGTACAGGGCATGCTCGCTTGACATTACCCTAGTGCACAAGTGATTGATTTGTGTGGATGTAGTTAACTTCTTTTCATTTGCCATTCTTCTCAATTTTCTAGATATTTCAGAATCCTTTACAAGTACAACAAGAATTTCCATTTCCCAATTCATGACTGCACATGCTGTGAAGAAGTAGGGGCTTTTTCTGGTTATAAGATACCTACTTGTATGAGAAATGTGTATCTTTGGCAGGCTGCTAAAGATTGCTGCTTAAATCTATTACAAGGAAGCACAATTTTCTGTAACTTAATTTCCCAAGCCTAATGAACCTAGTAAATTTCCTTTGATGTCTTCCCAAGTTAATATGTTAAATCTAATTTATTTGGCAAAAATTGGACAAATTTCCTCATAATTGAATTAACCTAAAAAAAAATGTATTGTTATGGTAATCTGTGACTAATAATTCCTGGGTTTGGTTCAATTCATTTACTAGCTTGCAATTGCTATTTTGTGAGCTGTAATTTAAATGACTGATCCAAATATGTATTTGAAAAGTTTGATAGATGATTCTGAATTACTTATTGCAACTTAATGTTGCAGAAGGTTTTCTGTCCTACATCATTATTTACGTACTTAGTCAATATTTTGTTCACTCATTGATTTTCTTGACGTGTTACTGGTATTTTGTGGGCAGTGCTAATGATCTGATGATACACTTTCATCAGCACTAACACATTTTTAGTGCAGAGAGAATTCCATCTGTTTGGCTTAATTTTTTAAAAAGCGTTGAGCAGTTCCATCAAAAGCTGAGGCAAAACTACAACTGTGAGAATGTCCTGGGCAAGGTTCAGTGGCAAGACAAAATATGAGCTTGTCTATACATCCTTACTTTGATGTTTTGTGAAGCGAGTATATATCAAATAAGAGTTCTTTTCTTCTGGAAGGTGATTCATAGTCTTCATGCCAACAACGATGCTCCTCCTTTCCTGCCACTCATTTGTTATGTGTGAAGTACGATATGATGTAAGCAGTAGAGCCAAACATCTGACAAATGTGTTCCACGGGCCAATAATGAGTGCAAATCCATGTATAACCTTTAGAGATTTGTGCAGCTGTTTCCACCCTCAGATGTAGCTCATGCTGAAGGAATCTTGATACCTGATGGTACAAAATGACTAGGTATATCAAAAGAATAGGGCTGGTTTATTTTGTTTGTATGTTTCTGCCAATTTCAAAATTGCTCAGGACAGAGTTTGGCTTTAAAATCACAGGCCAAAGATCTTCCTAAGTCTTGTATTTTAAATTGAATCTTAGTGATATCCAGTAATATTTTTAAATGGCCCAGGAGTGTTTCTGCTGTAAATGTTTACCCTGATGCTTATCTTTTTCAGCACATCTGCAATTGCATGAAAAATAGTCAACAAGCTGCAATAGTAAGGTCAACAGTTTTAGTATTAAAATCAGTTTACAGTATGTTTGCTTGAAGAGCACATAAATTCAAAGAGGCAATAAGTATAAACAGAATAGCTGATTTCTTGGATGCACTCCAATATAATTATAGCTATTCACCCTTGTGACTATTTGTGCGTGTAGCTTAAAGCTATTTGCCTGCCCTAAGGTACAGTAGCAGTATTTTTATACATCTTTGTATCTGATTGAAATGCAAAATTCAGTAAACCTGGAAAGGATGCTAACAAGCTTAAAGAAATGCATGAGTAAAATGAACCGGCAGATTGACGGTGCGTTTTGGTGTTTGTTAGCAGCATCACCTAGTTCTTGGTGCAGGTACCTCTCATTCGCTTCAGTTTTGTAACTGAGATATCCCTAAAGGATTTGTTACCAAAATAGTGTATTTCTAATAGGCAATTATGAAAAAAAAAATCATCATCAATCACATTTATTGCAAACATCTCATATAAAGTAAAACATTTATGCGGCTATGGAAGGCAAATATGATGCCATGTAATATACTAAGATTTGCATATAAAGAACAGCAGGCAGCAAACAAGTATCTTTTCCTTTCTTATTCCATTTATATGAGCGCCTTTGATGCAATGCATCTATTTAATTCACATCAAAACATTATAGCTGCAACACCTGAGTGATATTAACTGCCATTAGGTCTGGGAAGCACGCAACATGGAGGTGGCTGGTAGCGCTGCTCTCTGCAGGTAAGGTCCATCAGGCACATTGCACCTTGTCACAGCCTGTTTATCACCGAGCAGGCAGGGTTTTGTCTCAAGCTGATGTGCACCTGTCAGGGATTTTTCTCATTTTTGCTCTCTCCCTCCCACAGTGTCTCCAAGGATCATTCCTGTCAGGATTTTGTTTTCAGGCTAATTCCAAGGCTATTGGGACGCTGCGTTGTTTCCATGTGAATAAGAATAAAATGTAGGTGCTTGGAAAGACACAGGTCTTGATTTGGGGTTGGGGGAAGCTTATGGCAACTGACTGTCAATACCAGGATCCACTAATCCCCCCTGTAATCATGCGTGCCGCGTGCTCACAAACACTCAGAAATCATTTTCCTGAAACTTTTTTTAATAGCGCAGAGTGCGTCTACTGCAGTGCTGTATGATACAAAATGACTACTAAAATGTGAGGTTATTTGTGTGTCAGAGCTGGTAACAACTGTCTTTATCTGTTGTGTTTTTTGTTTCTTGTTTTTTTTTTTTCCTGCGAGCCTCAAGGCAAAATGAAGCAGGCAGAAAAGAGAAATGAATGACATCACATTGTATAAATCTGTGGGATTTTTTGACATTTGACTTTCAACTATCATTTTAAAAAATTCTGCCTTCTATTTACTTGTCAGAGCCGGATTTAATTCTTATATGCTGCAAGGAATTCGCCATGTTAAGATATTGATATAACAAATTGCTGAATGTTTTAGAGATTGATTCTTGCTGACCAAAATGGGCTTTCAGATTGGAAGTCTTTTTTTCTAGAAGACACCTGCTGAGATAGAAGTCTGAATGCTACACAAAAGAAATATATGGTTTGTTTAGTCTGCTTCTATCTAGCAATTTAAGGATGCTATCAGAAATTGCATTTTTTAATGAAAATTACCTAAGGATTTGGCAAAGACCCTTGGTTAAAATGGATGGAATAGCCAGTGCCAGGTGAGTATTAACATACTGATTGGTTGTTACTGCTGTCAATCTTGCTGCAAAATTATGACAGGCCACACAGCAGGGAGCAAATGATCATTAATACTTCATCCTCCGGGACACAAACTGCCATTCACTTGCATACAAATAAAATACATAATGCTTGTCAGGCAAGATGACAGAAAAAAATGTTTTCTCAAAATGATTTATACTACAATGGGATGTGATCATTTAAGACATATTTTTATATTGTACGGTGTATGATCTTGGTAGCAGAATATTTGAATTTGTTCCATTCAAAAAATATCCTTTCGTTCTATTTCCCGGTGTTTATTTCATTAGAAGACCGCATGATTTTGGACAGTGTTCTCAGCTGTACAGTGGAAAGTTAACAATACCTCTTGTAGACAGCAATGTTTCTGTATTCAACTCAGTTTCCGAAATAATCCAGACTCTATATGTGTGTTTGTGTATGCAAAGTGAATGCAAAGTCTGATGCCAAAGTTGCCAAATAGAACAGATATTTCCAAACCAAAAGAGGCTGTTCTGAACTTGAATAAGCTGTTTCCACAATATTTTCAGTAACAAAAAAAAAGGGGGGGGGAAAAAAAGGGCTGTATTATATTCTCGGTAAGGACTAGAATTTGAGGTATTTGTTTGGCCTGTGCTTCCAGTAATGCTGCTTCTGTTCTGGGAAGTGCAATGAGAGAAGATAATTACTGATTTATGAGGAGATTTTGCATGTTCTGCCTATAGCATTTTCTGTTTTGCAGTTTTTTGACACATCCAGCAATGAATTATTAGGTGGTTACTGCACTGAAAGTTTTGTGCAAGCAAAAGGCAAAGGATTGCTTAACCAGGCAGTGTGGAGCCTGGTAATCTCACAGTATTGGAAGGAATTCCTTAAAATTTGTTAGAAAAAAACAAGTTCTCTCACACACTTTTAATGTTTCAACCCATTTTCCTGCTTTAGTACTTCCTGTAACTCACCTAAGGTGAGCATTTGATGGAATGTTTCAGAGTTAGCTTCTGCTTGGGGTTTTCTTCTCCTGGTCTAAATGGCAGAAGTTTCACTAATGAATGCTCTCTTTTGATGGTAATAGAAGAAAGAAGTATTGAAAGTTTCACATGAATGCTTTGCAGATCTGTTCGTGTTCTCTTGGATTTCTGCTCCTTCTATGTTCCTGTTAGTGTTTCAGTGTCACCTATGTTAAGATGCAATATGACAAAATGCTGATGAATGATGATGAGTGTTAGCACCTGAGAATCAAGCATGTGTGCCACCGGAAGGGATAGTGAGGAATCTCCCAATATTGCTGAGATAGAAAAAGTTAGATGTTATTGAATCCAGAGGGTAGTGTTGTTATGTGTGGTTGGGCAGGCAAGGAAAACAAAAATAGAAAAATACTTCTTATATCACTTGTGTAACTTCTCTAGATCCAGTTTTTGGATTAAATTCTGAGAATGAAGCAGCAAAACTAAATAGCACTCTGGAAAAAAAAGGTGGATAAAACTGTGATGCAGTGTGGTTTTTTTTTGTTGTTTTTGCCTGGTAAGTACATGCATTGAGTGCTTGTGGGTTGTTGTGTTTCTGTTATTTAGAAACAGAAAAATGCTCAATAGTCTCAAAGAGGAAAATAAACCACCTGTTTTGGTAGAACGTTATCCTTTATATAGACTTTTTAATATGTCCTGATATTTAAATTCAAAGTCTATATTAAAGGGTAAGCTCCACAGTGCAAACTGCAAGACTAAGAGCAGGCTATCTGAATTTTTTTATGATATGTTATTAAATATCATGGTTCATATTGCTTGGAGTTTATGAAGTTCAAATGAAATCAGTATTTTTTTTGGCACAGTAATTTCCCTTCACCTTTCTTGTGTCCTATTGCTTCTGGTTTGTGCATGCAGAAGCATGAAAGTTAGGACTGATGAGCTCGACTGGCACTGCAAAATCCCAAGAAAAATACTACTGTTAATGAGAATTGTGCAGATAACCACCTGCGTACTACAATGACAATTCACTCCCTATGACTCTGTCAAACATTGCAAAAAATAAATAAACCTCATAACTCAATAATAAATAGCTCAAGACACTTTAAAGAAAACTTTAAAATGCAATAGCCTAAAATCCTCATCCTGGCTGAATCCTCCTCTCTGACTGAGTTCAAGGCAGATAAACTGATTTACAGTGGCTAGGGAATTAGCTGGTTGTGAGTCAGACTGCAAAGTATGCAAAGGTTTTGGGAAATTCAGTTGAAACATGGATGGAAATGAATATGGGGGTTTCAAATGTTAAAACAAAGCACCCTTAAACTACTTCTTGAAAATCCTGAACTACTACTGCATATGTTCCAGTAATTTGTTCAGCCATGCATTATGCTGTATTCACTGAACGAAGGAAACTTCTCATGAGAATGTTTGAAATGTCACTGAAGTTCAGTGTGGATCAGAGTGCAGGTGGCTCTACAAAGGCTTTGCGGAGAGGATGTGTTTATACAGTTGCTGCTGACGGATGGTATTGATTGGTTAGGCAACTAATAAAACAAGCCACTTCACTTTCATCTTTGTGGTTTCTGTTCCTTCAGTACATAGAAAAGTGGTTTTAATTATTCACATCATCCATTTTAATATATATTTTTATTCTTATCTACCCACTGTCTTCCAATCAAGTCATGTTCTTCTGATTATTGAATGAAACTTTCAAAAGGGTGGGGAGACAGATAATGCGTTTTAAGGAATAGGAACTTTTGCAGCCTTGTTGGTAAGGTGAGCAGAAATCTGCTCACCATGAGATCATTTGGGCAAGCTGTAGGATGGCAGCTCTTGACAGCAACATGGATTTTGGTATCACTGTAGGTTCTCAAGTGTTTGGTGTATTTGTGACTTGTATTTTAAGTCTCATGGCTCTACATCTAAAACCATTTCTTCCATAATATAGCATGTTTTTCAGCTTTCATGCAACTTGGGAGTTGCGTACAGGAAGGTGAGGTCACTCAGTGTTCTTGGGTTTTGCAATGTCTGGTTATCTTCAGAATAGAAAGATGTGATCCATATCAGAAAGGGTATTGGAGACTTTCAGCTTTAAATGTCCATTCTTTCATGAAGTAATGGCTACTGAGGAGGAGACATTAATGTGCACATGTGCAAACCAGCAGAAAATGTCCTTTATTTGTTCACATTTTTTTTTAGTAAAAAGGTGAATATATTCCTTTAATGTTTATAGATGATAACATTATCACTATTATCTTGAATAAAACAATTTATGGGCTGATTTACATCTGTCAGCTTTAGTTAATGTTGATGTTTATCATCATCAGAACCTGCAGGTTTTAATCATCTTCACAGACAGTCTTAGATGGAGCAGAGCATGCACATGGTGGTTAGGGCAACTCGCTGGTTCTGTGGTACAGTGGACCTGAGTTAGACTGTCTAATGGAAGAGCACTTAAAATCTGAGGTTTTCATACTTTGCACATATACATTTCCCTGCTAAAAATAAATAAGTAAATGCATTTATTGGAGCACGGAGCTAAAGCACAGTTGATTTTTTTTTTTATAAATATTTTATATAAATACAGGCTTTTCAAAGTTTCAAAATTCTTGCTGCTCTCTGGGTTTTTAAAAGACAAATGAGTGAAGTAAATAAATATGATAAGCCTTGTTGACAGCTCCAGGAAAAGGAAAAGCAGAAGAGAAAGAGCATTACAGTCTCTGAAATGGCCCAGCAGAGCTCTGAAGAGATTTCTATCAATGAGCATCTGAGATACATAACATAAAAATACACAATTATGCACCAGTTCAGAAAAAACATATGGTGTATGTTAGAGCTGCCTTTTAAGCACCTTGGACTTATTTCCCTGCTAATTATTGTTTTTGGTACACTTTTTGTCCATAAATCTAAGTGCTAGGATAAGGCTTTCTGTCTACTGTTCTCTTGCACAACAAGTAAAAAGAGAAAGCATAGGTGGGAGAGTTCCTTACTCAACTGGAAAGGATTGTTGGAAAGGATTGTTTGGAGAAAGCACTGCAGTGGTGACCCTTTCTTTTTTCTTTTTGAGATGTTCATTTTTCCTTCAAGCTAATTTTAACTTTAAAACATCTGTGATTATTTTCTTTTTAAATCAAATTGGGCTGTATGGGGAAGGAAGGTGGGGAAATGAAGCCCCAGGGCTGAGAGATAGTGTCTCTCCCACTGCAACAGCCATTGGTGGGCACAGGGCTGGAGGGGTCACCGATGGATGGATGGATGGCAGCACAAGCTGTCTCAGCCTTCCTGTGACAAACATGGAAACAAAAGGGCAAGCAAAACCTTGTTTTCTGCTTCCTTCATATTTAGAAGCTTAATCTTGAGTTTACTGGTAGCAGTTCACACTAAGTGCATATTCCTTTTATGCTTTTGTTTCCTCTGTAGCATCAGCCTGTCTCTCAGAAGTAATAATTTGAATGTGGAAGAAAGAGCTGAGTTGATTGCAGAGGATGCATACTCCCTATCCTCAGTAAAATAAACTAGGAACCCATGGAAATGAGGCATACAATTTAAAATGAATTGGGCTGATCATGATAATGTGTTCGAATGTGTCTCCCAAAGTTCATTAACTTAATGTAATATACAGCGGCAAGTATGACACCTATGATTACTCCAATTCAAATGATAGTTCTGTACTTTTCCATGATGCAAGGTAATGCTGTGAGAATAATGAAACACCTCATGAATGGCACCCAGCTGCACAACTGGCAAAGTGAATCTTCCAGCTTGTCCCACAAAGCATTGGGAATGATAGGAGTATGGGCTGTGGTTGGGTGCTGTTAGAGCACAGCAACACCAAGGCAATACACCTGTGATAACGTTCAACAAGTTTTTAAAACACATAGGGAAACATGAAAATATAAACTCTTAAATGGAAGTAAAAGAATAAAGCAAATAGAATTAAATATACCACTAAGAGAAGGCTGTAAGCAAGAGAGGAGTGCTCACCATCCTGCTCAAAGGAAGTGCAGGATTAAAGCCTTGCTCTGTTTTGAGCTCACTGCTTATTAATAAAGAGTGGATGGGAACTGAAGAGATGAAGAGACTGTATTGTGAGACACCGCAGAGCACTGAGTATGTGATGTTCCTTCTGAAGCCATAATAACCATTTGATTTCTGACCCTGAGGTGAATTTTGTATACTCATATGCATGAAGGAGGTGAAGGGATGTGCACTGAGATATGCCCTTCCTTCCTAACGGTGTTTTTAGAAGTGACATAATTGAGGTATAAATAAAATAACAAAGAAGCCTTTTTCATACATATATGATTATTTCAAACTACCAACAGTTGTCTTCACATTCGCTGGTATTTTAGAGTCCTGAATTTTAAATGGCACAGCTCTACTTTACCAGTTCTTGGAAAATGCACTCAATAGAGAATGCATCTTAAGGGAAATCAGGTCTATAAGGAACAGTTCTCATAAGTTTGCTGGAGTTCCCTGCTTGTCTCCTATTCGTCCTGTGGCATCTCTGATAAAGAATACAGAGCCCTAAAACTGGCACTTGACAACAGGCGAGTCTGTATCCTTTCCCCAAAATTAGAGAGGGGACCTAGTGCATGGTAGTTGTTTAAAGTGTCTGCCATTATGTGAGATGCCAAGAGCCCCCCCCCTGCTGTTTTCCATTCAGATGAATAGGAAACCTATGGATAAATTACCACCTGCAGCGCGTGATAGCGGACATTGTAGCAGCTGTCACTGTAGCTCTGTAATTATGCAAGTATTCTTCCAATATTATACTATTAGATGGCCCCATCTCTCTTTCTTTCTCTTGATAATGTTTTTGTAGGTGTCAAGAGCACTGAACTCTCTCCTTTTTCGTTCACTTAAGCCTTGGTGCAGTACACCCAGCACTTTGCTGATGTCCTTAGTTGGCAAGCCTGAGATTGTTTTCTGCTGCATTTTCAGTACTGCATCACATTTTTGCATTGTGAGACAGATGAAAATCATTGAAATAACTGGCAAAGAAGTTGTACCTTACCTTTGTGAGAGATACTGGGCAACATTGGCTGACAGAAGCATGCAGCTGGCTTTATCCTTGTTCAGCAGAAACTTCTTGGAAGCACCTTTTGCTGAAGCGGGTTGTGGGAGATGGACCAAAGAATATTGGTGCCTTGTTTATGTGTTTGAGAGGTTTCGAGCTGAAAGGACAGGGGAACTGGCTGGTACAGCACAAAGGTACTTTTTCCAAAGTAACAAAATAGAGTTCAGTTCTCAGCTGGGGGAGCCATCTCATTAGCAAATGGTTAGTTTGTTCCTTGAAGCTGGGCAAGAAAGCATGTTTTACTACAGAGTGCTTGTCTTTCTCATTATACTCTCCTGTTCCTTTCCTTAGAATGCCAGACTATAATTAATGATGAGCTTATGAATAATAAAAACGCATTTTTCTCAAGATTGTTGTTAAAAATGGCAGTTATTTCTATTTTTCCCCACCTCTCCTGCCATGTTTCAATCTCGTACTTTTGATTTTGTCCATTTCTTCTGTTTTGTGTTTTTGCAAGTCTTTATTTGAACAAGGAGGTGTGGAGATTTCTTGAGGCTGCGCAGAATATAGATTTCCATCCTCAAGGGGTGGTCGTCTTTCTGCAAGGGTCTAAATATTTATTGTTAAATCAATCTAAGAAATCTGCTGAATTTTTGTCTCCTATGCCATTTAACCTAATGGAAGTCTGTTACAATAGATGTGGATTTGTTCTCTGGTGCAGTCAGCCTTTATTTTTTTGTTGTTATTATACTGAAGTCTAAGGTGATTTTAGATTCAGCATCAAAGTTGGTGATTAGTACTTTTTTTTTTTTTTTTTTTAACCTAACTTTGGACTATGTCCCAAAGAACATTTCATCTGAAAGCCTTCCTTTTTGCTCCCTTAAAAAAAATTCCAATTAACAAAAATCGTGAGCTAATTCTGAAACTGTCTTTATTTCTGCTGCTTATAAGACCCTCAAAAACTTGTCTCTGCAGAAAGCATGCAAAGATTATTAAACTGGACTCCTGAAGCAGCTGTGTCGATTAACACATTAACCCCCCCACACACTGACATGGCACCCAGCTGTGTGCTGTACAGCCAGCTCTAGTGCAGGCTCAGAAAGGTTGTACTGAAAGTACTGATGGTACAGGGCTGTGCTCAGTGCTGGTTACACAGCTGTAGGAGAAGAGAACAGGGATAGTGATGTTCCAGATCACTGTGTAGGAACAAATGTGTGTCCCTGCCTAAAGCCACCCAGAGTGTGTCCTGCTGTGAATCCCTGGGGTTTGTGCTAGAGGTGGTGAGTGCTCACACGTGGTGGTCGCAGAGCCAGAGGGATGGCTGCAAGCAGATGACAAAGGAAAAGCAAAGGAGGTTGGATGAGGCTTTGGGCAGCCTGATATTGTGTGGCAATCCTGTCCTCGGCAGGGGAATGGAACTGGATGGTCTTTAAGGACCCCTCCAGCCCACGCCATTCTATACCTCTGTGATTCTATGTTGCAGGCTGCAGGTTCTCCTGCTTGTGCTGTTCAAAGGCACAGGTAGATCAGGGCTATCTCACTCCTTCCCACCATTGGAGGTGCTGCTCTTCTCAAGGCAACAGTGAGGGGAAATACTCTCATGCTGTGATATTGCTTTTTTATCTCTTTCCATGAATTAGTCTCTGGCTTGCTTTGTACATTCACTCAACATCTGTTTTACAGATTGATCTATTTATGTTAGAGTATGTAAACAGATCTTAATTAAGTTGCAGATAAGAAGAAAGAGTGGATATCCCATGTTTTGGGTCCCATGCAAAGGATATCTTAAAAAGCAGGATATGTAGAGTATAATTTCTGCATTTATTTATTGAGTTTATGTAAATAAATATAAGGTATGTAGAATGATGAATCTGATGATAACAGAGCATCATCCCAAACTGATATATTAGAAGAAACCACGGTAACATAATGCCCCCTATGGTTTACAAAGCAGTATGTACAAGAGTAAGAGGAATGCTTCCTTACTTTCCTTCAGCTGAATCAGAGTTCCTCAGCTACAGAGGAAAAACAGCTGGCTAGTTTTTCCAATAAAGAGGTCAAATGCTGCTAATTTAGGAGCTCTGATTCTCCTCCTCCTTTTTGCAGACTGAAGGCAGTCGAGATCAAAAAATGTCTGTAAGTGGTGGCACAGCCTGCAGCATCTGGGCAATACATTTAGGTACCGGCCAGGGGTCTGATGGAAGAAAGCTGAATGCTTGCCCCAGTGGGAGGATGCTCTGTAATTGAGTGAATGGCCACTTGATGGCAACATTTTACCACGCATAAGCAAAGCCAGCAGAATTTGACAGTAGAAACTATAAACCTGAACAAAAAAAAAACAAAACAAAACAAAAAAAAAAAACCCAATTAACCAAGCAAAAAACACCACCACCAAAATGTGTTTCCTCAAGACTCAATTAAAAAGCTCCAGATATTCATACAGCACTGCTTTCTAACATCTTCTGCAAGTAAGACCTTTTTACCCACCATATCTTGTACACCTCACAGCTACGTGTCCTTGTGTTTCCTTCTTAGAAGACCTCGTTTGGCAAGTCTGTGTTTCCTTCAGCAAGCAAGCCCTTTCAAGCAGAAGTAGGTATACCATTAGTCACTTCGCAGCTTCAGCAAACTTAAGTTGGCTGATTCAGCAGAAAGTGTATTTAGAACTCGAGAGGTTCACTTCACTGACAGATTACAGCATGAATCCCCTGGCTTCCTCTCAGTACCAGTGCATGTTGGAGTGGTAAGTGCCCCTCTCCTTTCCTTCTCCTGCAACACCTGCTTATCTATTGGACAGGGACCGACACCCACTGAATTCACTGCTAAATTTGCCACAGCTAAGGTTAAACAAAAGGTCATTTGTTATTTTGGCTAATCATCCAATGGTGTACGTACAGTTAATATTTAAATTCCACAAAAATACATATGCAAGAGGCTTGTGAAAAATGAGGCAGTTTTCATCCCCCGTGATGGCAGGGATCTCAAATGAGTTGTGCTGTCAATGGGAGCACAAGAGGTTATCCAGTTTTCCATAATCTATAAAGCTTCTTCAGAATCATGTCATTAGCTTTCCTGTGGTAGCACGCAGCAGAGCTAATAATGCAATTATGGTTCATGTAGTTAAACTATGCTATTGATATTTTTTTTTCCCAGGAGGCCTTCATTTCTAGCAATTCTAATCATCTTCGTTGTGCAGCTGTATGGATTCCACTTTCACTATGAGGGAAATAAAATTGCAAATAAATACTATCTTTCCTAATGTCTCTGTAAATGCCAGATTTAGTAACCATTAACCAAATGTTAGAGTCTATAAAATGTATAATTCTTTGTCTAAAAAAATATAGAAGAGACTACATTCATATCCTAGTCACCAGAAACGAACTGTTTTGCTGGAGTAAGTGAGAGTGGAATTTCATCCAATACTTGATTATTCTCATTTTTTGCTGTTATGATTCATTAAATTTTTCTAGTTCTTCGTATCCTAACTTTTCCCCTCTCTATTGTATTTAAAATGTAAGTATTAGAATAAATTAGCATGATTACTGTGTGAAAAAAGCACTTCTGTTCTTCAGTAAAGTGGGGAAAATATTCAGCCTGTCAATTTCAAACCTGTCTAAACAAAATGCTACTCAGATGTACCAATTGGACAAGTTGTGCATAACTTACTGCTGGCCTCTCTTGCTCTGGTTCGGTAACCAGTCAGAACTGCTGAAATCACCCAGTCCAACCATCAGCCCAATGCCACCGTGTTCGCTAACCACACACCTCAGTGTGCTAAGTGAAAGGACAAACAGCTCTGAAATGGTGAGCATCCATTTCACCTGTGCAGAATTTTTCTTATTTTGCTAACGTAAACCTTTGGGAGTTAGCTAATGTTTTCTTCTCCCTTCTTGTTTCATGTAACAGAAATCTGAAAAGAGCTTCACAGTTATCTAAAGTACATATTTATCACTTCTGGCAACTGGAGAAAAAATGGGAAATGCTCTGATTTTCCACCAGTGAGTGAATTATGATACAAAAAGACAGAAACATAAAACGATTTAGGGAGAAAAAGATTCAGTTCTCCATATCTATTGCTGATTTGTGCAGAAGAGTGGATTAGCATGCGTAAAAGTGTGATTTGAGCCTTAGCGTGGCAGCCTTGGTGACCATCAGATGGCCCAGGTAACCCGAGCTGCAAAACATCATCTGAGAAGCTTGTAGAATTTTGTAAGTGCTGTTTTGTGAGTTTGTTGGAAAGAAAGCAGTAAAGAAGGACTTTTAAAAATCCATGGCTTATCAGCTTTAATAGTAGGAAATAATATGAGAAATGAAAATAACTGTTATCCCACAAGAACTATTTTTTTTGGTAAGCAGGCCGTTGTTATCCCTTCAATAGTCAGAGCGTAAGAAAAACAGTGAATGAAAAACCCAAAGGTTTTCAAATTTAAAATTTGAGCAATAGTTTTGCTGTAGCATTGGATAAAAAACTTAAATGTTGCTACTAAATGTAGAAGAAAAATTGAATGAGGTCCTTAATTTCTTTTATTCTTTTTACATTATGAAAAGCTTTATTAGAAATAAGTTCGTCTGAAACCTATTATTCTAATTAATAGAGCAGGATTGTGAATTTATTAATTAAAATAAGATACCTCGGGGAAACTGAAATTAATTTTGATGTCCTAATAGAGTTACTGTTATGTCATTCAATTCTATGGGTATCTTATCCCTTTCTCTTCTTCTCTGTTCCCTCCTAAAAGTGAAAAAAAAACACCACATTTGATTTAATTTGAATTTGGAATTAGAATGTTGAGTAGTGACTTCCTAAAGATGCAGTGGAGATAATCTTACGATGTATCATTTTAATTTTACTGATAATTTTACAATAGCTGCACCCCTTGAGAGGGTGCCAGAGCTACACACCTAATAAACACTGAGCGTGCTCTAAAGGAGTTTGGTACAAGGTACCTTTAGGTCTTCCATGCTACCCATTTATTGACTTATTTTTGCTTAAATCACATCAGTCTGCTTAAATAAACCAACATCTTCATGGTCACATTTTCTTAACCACGTTTAATAGGATTCAAACTGAAATATTTGGCTCTGCTGTTGAGCTCAGTCTTTTCCATATATTGGGTCAATATATGAGTATGGAAGCTACTTGACAAATTTCTAGTTGGTTACTGTATTTGCTGGCATCTAGGTTTGCTAACATCTATGCTTGGATTCTGACCCACATCAACACGTGCTGGGGGTAGCATTAAAATTTCTAATACACATTTTTCAGTGCAGAGTGTAATACTATGTAAAAATCTGCAGGTTGGAGCTTACTGCACAGTTACATTTGATTCTTGCGCTCATGCAGTGTTTCTTCTTATGCTAAAGGGTAATCTAAGAAAGATGGAAGGTCACGTAATTTCCTATAAAAATGGAAAATGACAATGTAAAGCATTAAAGCTGGTGACAATAGATATTTTAGGGAAAGGAAACTTAAAATTGAAATTGGCATTAGTTATTCCTTTTCCTAGCAGTCAGGAAGCTCTGGAATTGCTGGCAGTGCAGTCTGAACTGATGTGAATAGGCAAGAACCCTGCAGTCTGCTCTTGGATGGCACAGCATGCCTTGACCTCCAGAAACAAACAGCTTTCTCTCATACTCTAAATCTTGCTGCTGTCTCCTATTTTTCTCCCAGCACTTTGGCCTGGTGGTCACAGCCTGTGAATGTGTTGCAGGTGTCCAGCACCATCACCCAGAAGAAGGGAGCATGCTCTGTTCCTATTATTCAGTCTCCCTGCAGTAGAACAAATGTAGGCAGTGATCCCAATGTCTTCAGTGGGGTGCGATAAGGCTGAACTCAGTGTCTTGGCAGAAATTGGGTGTTGCCATTCAGCTTGTGGAATTCCTTAAAAGTCAGCTAGAATTAGTTGTATGTGATTAGTTGTCTGTATGTCCCTCCCTTGCTTGTAGTTTTTCCCTATGTGTTTTTAAATAGCACCAAAGGATGGCTGCATTTGTGGATAAATACGATTAAGATTTCTGTTCCTGCAGTCCTCAGTGAGGCTGCCTTTAATCACAGCTGGAGCAGATTTAGACCAACATGTGGGTGCTTAATAAAAAAAAATAAACTGAGATTAAATAACACAATTTTAATTGTAAAGACTTATCTCAATGCAGGATTCGTTTTCAGATCCTGCAGAAATCAATTGATACAATCTACTGGAATGATTGTTTCAGTCTAAAACAATAAGGTAAGAAGGGGGCATTGTGAAAGATATGGAAATTTGTGAAAGCAATGAAAAAAAAACAACCAAACAAACACAGAAAATATACTTCAAGCCAAGTTTTATGTCTTCCTATTACCCACTTACTGCAATTTTGTGAATAATGCCAAGAAATGAGTTCTTTGGGGCAGAAACACTCCAGAGAAATGTTAATTTCATGAGCAGTGGAAAACTGAAGCTTGACTTCTGCTCACATCTGGACCTGCCCCTGCTACCATAGTGCTCCTGGAAAGAGCCCACACATGTGCCTCAGCTCTGCTCTCCTTTCCACTGCCCACTGTCCAGGTCAGGGATCCCGCTGCAGGCACAGTGTGTTGGTGGGGACAGGCTTGAGCATTGTTTGGAGCTCTCAGAAAATGCTCTGTGAATATTTGAAGCCTTTTTCTTCAGTATATATCTCTTAGCATGTGGGGGTTTTTTTTGTATTGGGCACATTTCTCTAACTGCCCTCCTCTTGTTTTATGCATTGACAAAAGTACTGGGATGTTTCTGGAGTGGTTTTCCAAGAGGCAAAGCAAACTATTTTCCTTGTTAAGGTTGGGTGACTGTTGTACCCAAGCTGCCTTTTGATATTTTTCATCCACCACTTTCAAAGTTACGTTTGAAAAGTTTATGATATTTACCTGGGGCTTTTCCTCTCCCTTTCTTCTTCAGGGAGTTTGCTGGAGCTCTGTGCCTGCTCCCCAGGTTAGATCTTCTGCTCTGAAGAAGCACATCTTTGACAAGGAGAAAGAAGCAAAAACTTCTAGTCATTCCTAGTCTTTATCTCCTGTGATGGGAAACTTCTTCCCAATCTGAAAGGATTTGTTCAGTGCAGAGTTGTTCAGCAACCAAATTTCCCATGTCTGTGAATAGGGCTGCACTGCTCCGTGACTCCTCAGTGCCCAATGACAAGCTCCCAGGCAGTTTTACACAGCCAATTTTTCACATGTTCCACTGTGGGCTTTGCATTTACTAATAAACTCAATACAAATTGTGTTCCTTCTTGCACGTATTCTTTTAGAGATCCTCATCAGTATCTCCCTGAGCTGCGCCCTCCAGAGATATAAATCTGCTCGGTGTGCTTCTGTGGACTGCTCCCAAGTGTCAGGACCTGCAGCAGCAGAGTAGAAATGCTCCCCAACACCTCGCCCTGCTCCTCCGTGAGCTCTGCTTAGGCTCTGCCATTTTGCAGCCATGCATCATATCTGTCTGCGGCTCACATGTGCATGATCTCCATGGCGACTTGGGCACTCGAGGTAGAAATACGAGCTGGTAAGTCAAGGTTATCCTCCCTCCTCCCTCTTTGCTCTCGGTGCAATGCGGGTAATTGTGCGTTACGTGTTGGCATGGACGATGCTTGCCCGCAGCAGGACGCAGACAGCCCGTTTCACTTTCCATGTCTGTTTAAGCACTTCTCAGTGATCAGCAGTGAAGCCCAAGGGGTGTGGAGGGGCTGCATGGAGCTGTTCCCAGGGGTGAAGTCCTGGGGAGGGGAGACTGAGCCCCACAGGGAAGTGCAGGGAAAAAGTCCACACAGCCCATTCTGTTTCGAGCACGAGATGTGTTGTGTGGGTGCCAGCAGTGGGAAGATGCAGCTAACATCTCCTCTGTCCTTGCAGCATACCTGCAGAAATCAAAACATAAATATTGAATTATAAAGGCAGAATTTGTATTGTAGCAGAATACATACATACATTATAAAGTGGAGTTGCAGCTTTAATGCGTTCTGTTTCCCAGTGGGTACATCGAAGTTTTACCTCTTTGTATGCACAAAACACTTCTTCCTCTTTCCATTGGTGCAAACGACTTGAAATGAATAATGTTTTTCTTGTTTGCTAGCATCATCTCCCCCTGTTGTCCATCGACATAAAATGCAGTGTTCTGGAACATGAGAAAGGCAATACGTTTCCTCCAGTTCTTTGTAAGCTGATATGAAGTAGACAGACACCTTCTGAAGTTTTGTGCATGCTGTGCTCTTTTTTTCTTTGCTGCAACAAGAAAAGCCTTTTCTTTTAACCTGGCTTCCTTTGAAGAAGTAACTCAGGAAGCTTCATGGCCTCTCAAGGTAAGTGCATCTATAGTCCTTATTTTTAGATCATGTTTACAGAAAACTACAGTCTTGTACATTTCCAGCAATCAGCAGTCTGATGAAATGAGAGTTTCAGGCTAAAACCACAGCAGCCAAAGCACGGTTGTTTGGGCTTCTTTTAATTTTTTAGTATTCAAGAGGCTCCTAAGGAGACTAAAATCTATTCTGGAGTGTTATTTGAATAAAGTGCATTACAAAATGTTTGCATCTACATTCAGTCAGGAAATGGTGCTTGTATCTTTGTGCTTAAACCTGTCAGTATGGTCTGCATGGGAAGGGCACATTCTGATCCAAGATTCACACAGATTTCGCACTTCTTTCCTATTCCACTCTGAAAATATGAAATCAGAAAATGCTTTTCACTTTCAAAACTGACTAGAGTTTTGCTGGAAAAATAAATATCTGAAGAATAAATGAATGCAACCAGATTACTTCTTTCTAGGTTAATTTCTGTCACGTATTGTCTTTGAGCTGCAGCGCTTGGCTGTTGAGGGCTGTAGATAAACACGGGAATACGCTGCTCTCACAAGCCATCAGCATTCATTTTTTTCCATGCAGTCAAATCCAAAAGCTAAGCAGAAGGGCACAAATCTGTTTTTTCTTAGCTGAATGCAACCCCACAGGGATTGCCCTGGTGTGACGTACGGAGGCAGATGCTGGCCCAGGGAGCTCCAGCAAAGTAATACTTATCCCTTTATTTCCCCACCAGATACTTCAGACATTTCAGTATTTATAGCACTAGAAGTTATGCAGCAGGAAACGGATTTTAGAGCATTGTTGTACTCTTGGAATATACGTTTTTCCCCGAAGGGAAAAGTATACGTTTTGCTTATATTTAGCCATGTAAAAGAGATCTGGTTCTGTATATTTTAATGCACAGTACTTAACAAGAGCAACAAAATAGTCATGTTCTGTAATACAGTTTTCATAACGAAGGAACTTGGTAATATGCTTCTGTTAGGAACCAGTACCTCTGCAGATTGCTCACTGCATCATGTCGTAACTTTTAAGTTCTCCCGCACTGTAAATGAAGTAGGAAGCAGCCATGAAAATAGACAAAGCCTCAAAGTAGCTTAGGTTGTCATCAATATTTAATGCATTTACGTTTGATTTTTGTATAGCTTAAAATTTGACAGGTAGAACTGCAATTTGTTGTCTTTTTTCCTTTTTATTATCTGAGAATAACACTAACACTCGGCCACTTCGTGGCATTTCATGTAACAACAAGAGTTACGGCAGTAACAGAACCCTGTGAGGTAAAATGATGCAGAAGAGCATATAAAATATTTATCTGCCAGTTATACATTTTTAAAAGCCAGCTACAAATTCAAAGGGGTTTCTTCTTCCTCCTGTGGTCTCTGGCTTTGAAGGAAAGCAGTGGCTGCAAAGGCAAATTAAGATCAAAATATGATTAAACGATGAATCAGCCACAGTGGGTTCAAATAAAGCTAAAGGACCTCAATTAAACACACAACTGCAAAAGGCAGCTTCAGACCTAAACCCAAAATTCCTTCTGGAGCTCAGTCCATGCTATGCCTGAGTATTGTCACGTAGGAGATAAAGATGGTTTGGTGACTGTTTGCTGCCGAGGCGGAGGGGCTTGGTTAATGCGAGGACTTACCATAGATGTACTGAGAGCTGCAGCTGGCACGTGGTGCACGAGCAGAGCCAGTGTTATTGCAGCGGTGGGAAGGTGCTGGCACTGAGACCAGCTTGCAGCAGACAGCCAAGGTGCTTGCTGCTCATCTGAGCTTAGATGCTGGTATAGGCACAGGCAGAATGTGATGCTGGTGTCCCAGTTCTACCGGCTGCTGTTTGGCACTGCTCATTTCTTTTTTTTTTTCTTCTTCTTCTTTTTTTTTTTCCCCCCTGCAGAATCTGAAGGACAAACAAACCCAGTCTTTAAGGACTACCTCCCTGGTTCTTCTGACCTGTCAGAGCAGGACAAGCCTGCTGAGCCTGCAGGCCCCTGGAAGCAAGCCTCACACACGCATAACTTACCACCTGGATTGGAGTACCTGAACCAGGTCCAGAATCTTTCCCAATGCTGGAACTGTTCTGTTTCATCATGGACTCCTTTGGTAGTTGAGGGGTGGGAGTGTTTGAGTTTTTTTCTTGGGGAGGGGAAACTGGATATGGAGAGGCTTTTCTGTTGTTTGACATTTACTATAAGATAAAGAATGTACAAATTATAAGCTCTTCTTTCATTGCTGCTATTCATCTCTGCACAAATCCATTTGCTGTGCATGCAGCTCTCCTTGCCCCCAGACATGATTTTCTTCTCTCTAGGACTTTTCCTAAGTCATACTATGACCCCTCTCATTGTCCCTCCAGTTTCTTTCCAGCTCCTTAAGGGAAACCAGTGCCAAATTCCTGGCTGACTTCAGAATTTGTTTGGTTGATTAAAACCAGCAGTGTGTGAGGGAATCACACCCCTCTCCCTGAGGAACATGGAGGTCTTTGGAGCAAATTCCTCGTGCCCACAAGGACAATGCTCTCCAACTGAGAGGGAGAAACAAGTTCTCAAGTTGACGAAGAGAAAGCCTGAGCAGCTGCAAACTTGCACCTCTGTTTTGGGCTGTGAGGCAGAAAAGGGGCAGTGCCCAAACAGTGTACAGCAGAAAAGAGGGAGCTGAGGAGTAGTTATGAGGCTGTAATTCTGATGCATGACTTGAGGGTTGTATTTAAAATATGCTTTTCTGTAGTTTTGTATAGAGGCAGAAATTGAATGCATTTTCTATTTGGAACATAAGACAGTTAACAAAAGTGGGAGACCTTTCAGAAACCATCTTTCATGTGGAGTTATGATTTTCATTTCATGGAGCCTGTGCACAAAATGATATGTGTTGTCAATTACAGGAGCATTTGTTCACAGACTGTGGAGCTACATTTTTTAGTTGAAAAGTGATTGTGATAGTCAATACTTGGCAGGTAACACATTCAGCTTTCTGCATGAACACGAATTACACCTTACCTTTATCTGTACAACGTGGGTAAGCAAATTCTATTACTCCATTTTATGAAAGGATTACATCTGACATAAAGTCTTCATTCTCAACTCAATAACCATGTCTCTGTGCTGCAGCCCTTACTAATTACTCTCAATTCACTCCTGAGATGACTCCTGGTCCTTGTGTGTTTGGGTCCCTGTGAGACTGCATTTGTGAAGGTAGGGCATCAGCCTGGCCCTCAGTGTCCCCTTTTCTGGCCAGAGGAAGACCTGGAAACCCACGGTCTGCACCAGAACTTGCAGGCAGAACCTCTCATGTAAATGGTGGAAAGTATTTCTAGCTGAACTGGGGATTTTTAATGGAGCATACCATGTTTGCTTCTGGTTTTGTGTGCATTATGGATGTGGGTTCCCAATTGGAGCAGGCACAGAGAAGTGCCATCTAAAGGGCACAGGGAATAGAGAACTTGCTTTAAAACAGGACTGCAATTTTTTCATTTTTATCTAAAAATAAAATTCTATCAGAGAAGGAACTCTGACAGCTGTCATCCCTGGAAGAGAAAACAACCTGTGCGGGAAAAAAAAAAAAAGGCATTGTTTTAAAGAATGATTTCAACAGAAGAAGGATTATATAGAAAGTGGCTGTGAATAAATAGAAGATAACAAATAGAAATGAGGTTCTGGGATTATCTCCAGCAGGAGCAGGGAAGATAGCTGGATAGATTTATTTGAGAAAGTTGAATATATTTCTTAATAAGGCCATAACATACTTGCCTCTGAAAGCAGGATCCAGCCCCAGTGAATCTCATAGAGATCCCCACAGCGTTATGCTAAACAGGAACTCTAGGGCACAGCGTGTAGCACTGGGTGAGAGGAACAGAAAACTGTCACTATGCAAATGCACACTGAAGTCAGTCGGGCTGAGGAGCGATGGGTTTGGCTCTTTGAGGTGCTTCAGAGCCTGGCGATAAACTGCCTCTGCCCTGCTGAACTTGCTTTCTATAATCATCACAAATGTGTCGCTCTAAATAATTTACTACAAAACAGGTTACCCGAAAAAACGTGATTAACTTCCAGATTGAAGCTGTAGTTCTGGGAATTGTGTGGGATCCACCTCAAAAGTGATGGATCACCCTTTGCCCAGAGAAGGAATAGATAGAAGAGACCTGAGAATTTTCCAAGCAGCTCAACCTTGTGTTGTGCAATAATTCAGGCTTTACCAGTTTTGTAAGAAGCTTCTTAGTTTAGACTTGGTCAGACTGATGTTTTGTAAATTTAGTGCGCACAAAACTAAATGCTAAGAGTTAGCTTTGCATAAGGAATTTTAGCACATTAGAGCTCAAGAGTACTGAGACCTATGTAAAGCAAAGGGCTTTCCATGCTTTCAAATACAAACGCAGAATTTCCTTAATCCACGAGTGCCTCAGTGAAAGATGCATCAGAATGGTTGCCTTGCAGAAACAAGGCAAAACAAACAAGTCAAACAAATGGTGCTGCCTGTTGGCTAAACATTGCCTATGCTTTGTTCACAACAAACTGATATGCAGTGCAAAATCACTCTAAGTTTTTAGCAGTTCAAGCTCATTATTTTTCTTTCCTCCATGAAAGCCTGTGTGGGGGAAAGAAATCCATATTAAAATCAATACTAAAATATTAAAATAGCTCTGCCATCTTTAACCTGTTTATTCATTTTTCATCAGCAGAGCTCTGCACTAACTTCCCATGAGCTCCAAGGCTTCTCATATCTCATGAAATCTAAATGACAAACAGCAAAGCTTCTTGGGAGAAGATTTTTAAGTCCAAATATTTTTTATTATTTCAATTACTGGCATGCACATTTTAGAGATTAATGAAAGGGATCTGGAAGTTTATTTATTACCAGCTTTTCTTTGCTGTCTAAACTAGCTGCAGGAGATGACTGGAACTGATAAATTGCTACAACAGTTTGAATGTGTACAAGACAATATTTATCAATTGTGAAATATACATATGCTGGAGAGCTGTGACATGCAGGTCTGAGATGTCTGTCATGAGCTTTCTGTCTTCAGCTGTGAGTAATGGCAAAATTCAGCATTAGGCGTCTGATGCCCATCTGGAATTTAAGGAGAAGAAACCAGCAAAGCCTAAAATGTCACATAAAACATACATTAAAAAGTCACATAACGTTGGGAGGTAGGCTGAAATTAAGGTTTCGCAATACTAATTATTATTTTCTAAAGCAGAGCATGTCGGAGGGACAGTAAGCACAGAAAAGTGGCAGTTTGTAACCAAATGACAGGTGAGGATGGTTTCAAGCAGAGGGTTTCTTTGGGGAACTCTGGAAGGAATGGAATGCAAAGAGACAGGTGATCACCAGCAGCCCCAGACCTTCTAACACCCACTAGCTTATATTTTTGTTCTTTCTTTTTGAAACAGCTTGACCGGATCATTATTCATCAGCAGGTGGAGCTCCTTGAAGGTATGCTGTTAATAACTCTTGTACTCCAACTACTGCTGTCTCTAAAGGGCTTCCAAGCCCAGCTTCATGCTGACCTTCCATCAGGCTTCCAGCATGGTGTTAGTGTGGTGAGATGAAGAGAGGAAAGTTACAGTGCCCAAGCCCTAAAATCCTTCCCTCAAAGTTACTAGAGATTCAATTTTTTCCATGGATTGGAAAGATGGTTATTGTCTTAAACAATGATGAATGTGCTACGAGTGAAGAAAGTAAGGAAGATCAGAAAGCATTAAATACAGCATAATAGTTTGATTTACATGGTTCTGCAAAATTTCACGTTCAACAATTAAAACACCTTAAAATGTATTCCTCAGTTGTATTTCTCCTATTCGAGAAGTTTTGGCCTGATTCTTGGGCACCTCTCTGAGTGAAAGTTGTGTCACTGAAGTGGGATAACCTTGTATCAATGTTTTTCACAGTGTGCAGACTAAGAAAAGCCAAAACCAAAACTCAGTGTATGAATTCTGTTTTGTGATATGTACTGCAGTTTACAGCAGATTAAAGTATTTGATCTAAATGTTCTTTCAAAATAGAACTTGACATGATTATTTCATTATTATCATACATTTTCTTTATGTCACCATTTAAAAACAATTTTTAAACAGTCTCTGTTCATAGTTTTTTAGAGTAAATACCACAGAGAAGACTGCAGCTGTAAATATGTATGCAGAGCAGAATTCGGTGAGTCTTGGCAGAGGCTCTTTGTAATCTAATCTTATGCTAAGGTAACATCCAACTTGTTTGGCTTTTTTAGCCATACTTGGCACAGAGACCTGCAGCAAATATGAGATTAAAAACCATTTGGGACAAAGAGTTTACTTTGCAGTGGAAGAAAATGGTTGCTTCAATCGTAACTTGTGTTCACCTATAAGGTCTTTCACCATAAGGATTGCTGATAACACTGGCCGAGAGGTGATTACAGTGAATAGACCCTTGAGATGCAACAGCTGCTGGTTCCCTTGCTTCCTGCAAGAGGTGAGTGTTGCCTAATTGCCTTTTGTTCGAGCATCTCACTGCATGTGCTCTGCATTAATTAAGCCTTGCATGACCTCAGTGAGGATGGCAGGAAGGAATTCCCAGCTGTGACCTAGCCTGGGCTGCATGGAGGCAGCTTCTTTTTTTGCTTCTGCACTTGCTGATGCAACACTTTGAGTGAGAGAAGAACCCAAAGACTTTCCTTTAGAAGCGATTATTGATAAACAAGGCCCTTTGTGAAGTAATTTAGAAGTAACGTGCCACGCATGCCTCTCATGGGCATCCCAAATAGACTCCTGCATCTGATAACACAGATCTCCCTCTGTTTAGGGCGGCCCTGAGCCGCTGCTCACCCAGCTTAGACTGACATCACTTAGTGCTGTGGATGTGCATCACTCACTGCAAGCACAGAGTGGGAAGGAGGGACTTTTCCTGGGGCTGGCAGTGCAGGCTGGCCTGGGAAGCAGCTCTCAGGAGAAGCTGGTGTATTGTGTCAGGGCTCCACCTCTCCAAGGCCATGGAAAATTGCAAAAATCAGCTGCTTTGAGTGAAAAACAGATCCTATCAAGAATAAGATCTTTTCTCCTTAATTTTGATTTGCATTCATAGATATTATTTTATGAAAATGTTTTGTAGAGAGACTTTTTACCTACATTTTCAGTTCTGCATCCAGATTTTCAGAAGAAAGAATCCTGGGTAGCACAATTACTGCAGAAAATAGCCTATGGGATACTCACACATTACAGGCTTTTTGTTTTTCACCACAGTGTATAACTTCTATGAAATCTTACGTTTGATTCAAAATGATAGCTTCTAGTGCAGCTTTTGAGTTCTCTATTGTTCACTGTATTTAAAAGCACCTTAGATGTCCTGTTCGTGATTTGGTAAAAATTATACACAACTGCATTAAATGAATAGTTTGTAATTGCATAAATGATAAAGTATTATGGAAAAACATGCTAATATAAAATTAGTTTATAAGATTTTATTCTGTTTTGTTTGCTAGTTAGAAGTTCAATCCCCACCAGGTACAGTAGCTGGTTACGTTGTACAGAACTGGGACCCGTTTCTGCCTAAGTTTACAATACAGAATGAAAGTAAAGAAGATGTACTAAAAATAATTGGTCCATATGCAACTTGTGGCTGTTTTGAAGATGTTGACTTTGAGGTATGTTACTTATGAGTGTTAAGAATTTTACGGTTTTGCTGCTTTGAATGAAATTTTTAATCAAAAACCCTGTCATTCTACTCTTAAAGACATTACGTATGTTGCAATAACTTGGGAACAGAATCACAACCATGTGCACTGGAGTTCCAAACTTCTACATGCAGATTTCTGCAGATGTCTTCTGGATGGGATTGACAATTCTGCATCCATTTATCTTCATTTGTCAGGACAAAAAAAAAAAAAAAGTAATTTGGAAGAGCCTTTGAGATACTTAGGGTATGAAAGAGAATGAGAGACTGTTGAAAAAACTGTGAACAGTTTTCTGATGTAAACAAAGCTCTTCCTCTTAGTTACATAATCATAAGAGAACTTCTGTGTTTCTAGCCACATCAGAAGACTTAAATAGGTAATGTTCCTAATTTTGTTATTGTGTGAGGAATTTGCAATCAAGAACATATCTGTCAGTTGTAGGAGACAGCAGACCACAGCAGTGCTGCTGCTGTGACTTGGAGCATATCTGAATCTGAAAAAAAAAAAATCCTCGTGAAAGAAGAGCAAAAGTGGTGTAAACTTGCTTCCCCCCATTTTTCTGTCAGCTCTGACGATTCTGATGTCTCCAAATTTGCAAGAAAGATTCTTTCTTGTATGCCATCCCTATAGTCAAATCTGACACTCGTAGAGCATTTCAACGACAAGAAGAAAAGAACAGCCTGACAACTATAGAGTACTCTGCATGTCAGGACAGAGTCATTAATTCTGTGGAGATATAATCAGTGCGTATTTGATTTATTTACATCTAGGCTTATTCCTTTTATTTTATTTTATTTTTAAATTGGTGCAGGTAAAAGCCCTCAATGAAATGTCGACGATTGGCAAAATTTCCAAGTACTGGTCTGGATTTGTAAACAATGTCTTTACCAACACTGCCAACTTTGGGATCCAGGTCCCAGTAGATCTTGACGTGAAAATCAAGGCAGTGATGATCGGTGCATGCTTTCTCATCGTAAGTATGAAAAATCAAGAGGTAGTCAAGAGCTGGACAGACTGCGACCAAAGAGGTCCTTGCTGTTGGCTGTGACCTGACAAAGGCATACACGCAGTGAAAAGTCAAACCATTGCCTAAAAAGAGCTTGTGCTGCTTTTGACGCTAACATGTTAATATTCATGTGCAATGGTTTCAGCCGTCTAGGATTTGTACAACACAAAATATACATAAAAGGGCAAACCTACTTAAATTACTCACTGCTCTAGAATACCAGCAACCTATATATTTTGGATTTATTAGGTTAAAAACATAACTCGTGTTACTAAAGATTTTTGGATTGTCTTCTGACATTCTTATTGCTCAGTGGCAGAATAATAGAAAATGATTGACTAATCTAATTAATTTATGTAACAAAAGCCTACAAGCACGACTTCTGATATTAATTGTTGCATTTTTGTACTTTCGTTACCATTCACTATTTGTTTACTTGTAGGACTTAATGTTCTTTGAAAACTCTCTGGATGGCTTCTAACAAGATGACAGAAACAATAAAATATGCAGAATGTGTTTCAGTAAGTAAAAATGAACATAAATTGATCTTCTTGCTTTGAAGACTTATATGTTAGATACTTTCTAATTCTTTTTCATTTTCTTCCAGAAATCTCTTGAGCTTTGGACATGATTTTGAACTGCACAAATCCTTGTTCCTTATAGGAAAAGAAAGGGAGCTAATGATGTTGTTTATTAAAATATATCTCTTGTAAATAATAATTTCCCACTTACATTTTACACGCGTTGTAGCTAAACATATACTTTTCCCACAGAGCACTGTTCCAAAGGAACAGTGCTATTCTCTTCTTTCTCTTTTGATCTTCCTGCATGGGAAATCATGAAAGATTAGACGAAGCCTTGCAGCGTCACTGATGAAAGTCTCTGTTTAAAGAACTCTTTGATGCTCTGTGAGTGCTGGTACCAGTTACTAACCACATGAGGGTGTGTTGTGAGGGATTTGGTTTAGCTTTTTCATAATTTTAGAAGTCATTTTCGGATTTGTTATTTAATTAATAGTAACAAACTGAGTTTGAAAGCAACAAATATAAAGACATCACCCAATGGGAAGTTCAACATGGTATCTATTTCAGTGAGTTGAAAGAAGGGATGTTTGCTTGCAATTTATTTTATGGCAAAGATTTATTTAATGAGCTGTGGCCAGAAATTAGGCTTCCAATAGTAGATGGGGGAACTTAAACTCCATTCAGAAAATGTGGACTTTTGCTGTCTGTATTGAAGGCAGGCAGTATGGTTTGAGAAAGTCCCCTATGTGAACACGAATCACTTAGCTTTTGACCTATCTAATGTGAAGCATTTGTGCTCCTCTCCACTCAAGAATTTCATTTAGAAGTTGTTTTTTTTTTCCCGCTCTTTGTAATATCTGATGGTTGATAACTTCTCAATTGGCCTTGTCTGAGGCCATCCAAGAGCAAACACCTCCTTGGAACAGAATTATCTTTTCTCTTTGGCAAGCTCAGGTATTCTCTATGGTAAAACTGTGCAATAGGAGTTTTCTCTGTTAGGTAAGTTTTACATAACTGCTCGCTCCTGCAGTCACAGTATTTCATAATACTGTTCCTAAGCATTCATGCCAACACGGGCTCTTAGGGACAACCCGGGGATTAGGTCCAACCAGCACAGATTCATGAAAGGCAGGTCCTGCTTGACCAACTTGATCTCCTTCTTTGATCAGGTGACCCACCTACTGGATAAGGGAAAAAGTTTTGATGTAGTCTACCCAGGCTTTAGCCACTGTTTAGACACTGTTTCCCACAGCATTCTCCTGCAGGAGATGGCAGCCCATAGCCTGAACAGGTGTGCTCTTCTCTGGGTAAAAAAACTGGCTGGATGGCCAGGCCCAGAAAGTGGTGGTGAATGGCATTGAATTCAGATGCTCCTCAGGAGTCAGTTTTGGGGCCAGCCCTGTTTCAAGTCTTTACTGATTATCTGGATGAGGGGATTGAATGGATCATCACTAAGTTTACAGATGCCACTAAGTTTTGGGGAAGTGTTCATTTGCTTGAGGGTAGGAAGACCCTACAGAGGAATCTGGGTAGGCTGGTTTGATGGACTGAGGCCAGCATTCATTATATACATGCAAGACATAAACAAAAACATTTTGTTGCAAAGTATTTCCTGTATGAATTTACTTATGCTTCTCTCAAAAACTTCAATGAGTTCTTCAAGAAGCAGAGAAGTACCGTAAAATAATCGTGGTAAGAACAGTTTCCAAGGGGAACACCTTACAAATCACCTGGAATGCTAGATTTTGAAACACAAACTGGTAATTCAATTCTTGTAAATAACCAAACACATCAACGGAAGGGAGAGGAGATGATGAATAATTCATAACAATGAAAAAGAGCTAAATTTATCAGGTGATTAATTCTCAACAAATATTTAGACTAATTTTAATTTAATGTTCATGGGTATGAATTCAAACACAGTAAATCCAGGAAGCTGCAACTAACGTTCCCATAGTGAAATTAACTCGGGAACGTTCATAGATTTAAGCAGTATGTTTTAGATTATATACCACACTTAGGTATTTATACACATTTACATATGTCTTGAAAATAACTGCGGTTAACAAGCTCTGACAATCATCATTATTTGTTAACCGTTTCACTACCAGCTGTCGCTGTAATTCCTAGCAGCGCTCAGGCGGGGAGCGCTGCTGTTTCCTTTCCCTGCGCGCTAGCAGTGGGCTTCGTGGGCAAGAAGCTCCCTCCTGTGGAAATATATGGTTTTGCAGAAGGACACAGGTGACGCCAATTTGCTTTTCTCACTAATGTAATTCCGTTGAATTCAGTCCTTTCACTCCTAAATTCCCCTAATTCAAATTGAGAAAAAGAACCAGATTCCTATTTTATTTTATCCTTTGAAATCGCTTTGCTACCTTAGACACGAGCAGCTGTCCTTTCAGCCACAGTCTTGCTTCTTACACCAAACCATGCTCTTGCACTGATGCTGCGCACAGCCAAATGCAGTGCCTGCTGAGACCAGCAGCTCCCTTGTTCTTTGCCACTTTTCACTCCCAATGTCCAGCCTTCTGATATCCCTTAACAAGCCAAAAACATCTCTGAAACAAACGTGTCCAATTCACATTGAATTTAATAGAGCTGTCTTTACCCACAGGGCCATCAATGTCCTTGTAGGTTAGCAATGTGTGCTTGCACATGTTTTCTTCTATATTGCAACCAGATGATGGAATTGTAGTTCTTGCACTTACTGATTTGGTTGCTGTTTTTGTGTGTTAGTCTGGAAACTTGGAAACAAACAAACAAACAACACCACTTGCATATGTGTATGTATGAATGCCACGTTCAAACCCAGTGGCAGCCTCTGGTATGATCCAGAACTGCCTCCGTCTCTGGACAAAGCAAAGCATGGGGACTGTGACAGCTCTTCCTACCAAGGAGAACTTCCTTGGCAGCCTGCTTGGCTTTAGTCCTACCCCTCAGTATCCTGGAAGAAATACAGTGCCAATGCCAGCACTTTTTCAACTAGAAACTCCCTACTTATATGAGGATGAGAATTCAGGTTCACCAAAGATGGAGTTTGATGTGATATCACCAAAGAAAATTAACATTATTTTAAAAAAAATAAAATCTGCAGCTGTGCAAGCTTTCTTACTAACAGCAATGTATTTCATATTTTGGGTGCTCTTTACAAAACTCACATTTCTCAGTTCCCCAGTGGCTCCAATCCCCAAAGAAGAATTCAGTACTTCCCACAGGCACAGGTACAGTCTAAAGTAAAAGCACGTCCTGAACTTCTATACAGAAATACTTTTGTTCTAGTGAAAACCTTAATTCAGCCAAGTGACCAGTTTCCCGCTCCATAGCTAGCTGCTGTGTTGATCTGTGTGATATGCAGTTTTTGTGCTCAGTAGATGGCAGCAACAGTTCATTAATAGAATGGCTTTCACAGACCACAAGGTGTACTCAGGACACTGATTAAAGACCAACACACTTTTAACCTCTTATTTCTCCCTTAACTGAAGATTTTTTTTTCTTTGTTGCCTGATATGAAACCTTTGGTACAAGATGCTGGCTTGTTCTTATCACCTGCTTTTTATAGCTGGATTACAGGTGACAAATATCTCATGAGGTAACATGGGCAGGAGCCAGTCTATGTCAAAGAGAGCATTTCCTTTGGTCAGCCTCAAACCTATCTTCTGCACCTGGAATATCTCTCTATCTTCCTCGGGTGGAGGGAAAAGCTCTGATTCCAGGGCACTCCCCACCTTCTGCAGAAACAAAATGCTGTGTCTAAAAGCAGCTGCTTTGTGGTTTGCTCCCTAGAAGAACGGGGACTTTCTATGGGTAAAATACCTTTGTTCCTGTCCCATATCATCATGGTGCCTTGCAGTGTGCTGTCCTGGGGCAGAGGATGGAAACCCCCAGTACTGCCACAACCCCAGATGACAACGGTACCTGGGAAGAGAGTGGCAACACAGCATCTCTGTAAGCTCTGAGATCTTCTGGTTATCTAATATATTGGGGATATGAAAGTATGTCTCTTTGAAGATGTTGTACAATCAAAAAAAAAAAAAAAAAAACTTTTTAATTTCCTTGTTCTATAATTAGACAAATGTGGAAATGATCCCAACGCAATGTTTTCTAATTGAGGTAAGTGCTTCCTGTATTGAGAGGAAAAAAAAATAATAATTCTTCCTATTTGACTCTCTTCTTAGTTGTATTGCTTTCTTTTCAATTAGGATGATATATTCTAAGTTAGAATCATGCATATTACTTTAACTCAAAGAGCAGCTACAGGTTTTTATGTGTACTTTTCTTTCCTGAAAAGTAGCACCCTTGGTGGGGCAGGGGGAGCTAAAGCTTTAGATCCTTAGGAAAAGTTAGTCCATATTCTGTGAAAGGAGATTTGTTATTTTTTCTGGAATGCAAGATGTTTCGTTAAAAACCTCTCTTAGGAATGGCATCTTCAAAAGCAAATCGCTCCCATTAGCAATTGCCATGAGACTGACTTGTTTATTTATCAGCAGTTAATTCCTTCGCTCCTCTCACATGAAGCTAAGAAATCAGTTTGCAAAAGAGATGAATACTTATTTTTTGGACTGAGACAGCCCAGGCTAGATACAATTTCCTGCTTTCCTTTCCATATTTGTTAATGTTCTTTTATTAGCACAATACTAACCTTTCACAAAATAAAGTTCAGATGGGCAGGTTGATGCATGCCCAGTGATTGTACCCCGAGTACATCAATTCCTTTAACTCAAAGGATAGGAAATTTTTGGGATTGTGAAAAGAGACCTGTAGGTGACTTCCTGATTGCGCATCTCCAGAATTGCCGCTGAAAATTAAGCTAAATTCACAATTAGGTCTTGCATTCCACTCTCTTGCAAAAATGATAACAGAGACCTCTCATCCCCATTATCTTCTGTTTTCTCCTGGCAAAGGATTAGTATTTCTGTAGGAATCAGAGCCTTGTCCTCATGTATCCTGATAGCCTCAAAGTCTACTTGAAAGCTTCAGATTTGCATTGAACTCTCTATGCTACAAGTCATGTCAACAGGATGTGTTACCTTGGTGTGTTTCTCCACGCTGAGATACTTCAGGGACTTTTTCACTCTGTGACAACCACATCAGGTAAGTGCTCTACTTGCAGTGCAGTTATTTTGTATTAAAAAAAAAAAAAAAGACATAAGCTACCATTGCTCCATACAGAAATACTTCCTGGCCAGAAATTGCTAGATACCAGCAAGCAGAGTGAAGGAGTAACTTGAACAATTCAGACAAAAATGTAAGAGACCAGAAAAAAACTGGAAATGGGAAAGGAACTGTAGGGAACAGTGTCAGTGTAAACGGGCAGGGTGTGTCTTCTGGCATGCTTTGTTCCTAACAGTGGAGAACCTGGGGCTGACGCTGACATGAAGCGTGCCAGTAAGCATTACACCTGAAGAAAGGGTACATATGCAAGTCACAAAAGCTTTTGTAAGCTAAAATTGTTTGCTTTAGCTGCAGGAAGCAGAACTGGTGGCAGAAAGCCATTTTGCCTTGATTTTCAACAGAAAAGTCATCTCCTCTAACAGCTGTGTGCATGTGAGTCCTGCTCTGAAACAGGCTGGAATGCTGTTGGCATAAGAAGATGCAGTTATATGGCTAGGAGAAAGAATCAACATACATCAGACTTGACCCCATAGTGACCTGCTTGCACAAGCAGCCTCAGCTTTCTCTGAAGCTTTTAGGTCAATTGTTCTGTCTGCCCTTGTCAGAACTGGGTTTGGCACGTTTTAGGAACAGTGTGTTTAGTTTGAGCTGTCACCACCCTGGTTAGCATTGTCCCAATGTTATGAAAGGTGGAATGACTAGGAAGCCAGAGAAGCACTTGACGAAGATGAGTAATTATGAAACAATAGTGTAACTTTCAGGAAAGACTGAGACCATCGCAGAACAGAGCGGACATGGAGTGAAGAAGGACAAGGTGAGAATGAAATATTTATGGCAAAAGTAAAAGAATGCTTTCAACTACTTGTTAAGTCTAATTACATCCTTAAAAATATAAGCTCAGTGGAAAAAATATGGCAGAGATTCATTACAGAACAAACATCTGCTTGGTGAAGTCATTTTTCTAGTGCACTGCTGATCTGTTCAAGCCATAATACTCTGCTCTTTTGTAGTTAAGAAATATCGCTGAGAGAAGATGATGAAGAAAGAAAAAATGTTTTAAGAAAATCATTGACTACTCGCAGCTCTATTATACTCAAGAATTGAATCAGGAACTGGATGGCAAATACAATTTATCACACCACGTATTGAACAAGTCCATCAGAAATGTGAGTAACAAATCTGACATTCTTAGTTTAAGAACTAATAGGACTAAGTTTAAATCTCCTGAAAACTGTGCTCAGGATTTCTAAAGAACAGTCCCAGAGTGAGAGAGAGGTTTCTGCTTTGATAAACAAGTGGAGAGTTGTTAGAGTTAGGGTAGTATGGTTAGGTTGTGGTTGGACTCGATGATCTTCAAGGTCTTTTCCAACCTGAGCGATTCTACGATTCTGTGATAAACAATCTCTTCATGTGTAATTACTCCACATCCAAAGTAATTAATGAGATAAGGGAGTTCACTGTACCTGATGTTGACATCTAAGTAAGACTTAATATTAAATAGAGTTTATGTCTGATGTAAATATCTGTTTTCCTTTTCCAATGTTTTCCCCTTTCCGGCCTCCTGTATCTCCTAGTTCTTGTCCTGGGTTTCCTTGAAACATTCTTAATTGACCTGTCGGTCTGCATCATAAACCTTTGCAGATCTAGTGTCCCTTTTACCTTCACAACCTCCTAATTAATCTACTTCATTAATGAAATCCTCAATGATGCCAGAACATTCTTATCAGATGAGTCACTTATGCAAAAATGTGCACTCTGTTCTCCGTCTGGCTATGTGTTCAGGTATTGTAAAATTCGCACTCAGGCTGATAAGAAGTGAGTGCACAGTGTACCTCATGGCACAGCCCTAATAGCACCCTTTGTGACTCTTCCATGTTTCAGCACCTCTCTTACTGACCTATGGCACCTGATTAACTATCACATCATATAATAAAATCACTGACCAGTTTGGGTTAGATGGATCTTAAAGCCATCTACTTACCAAACCCTGCCATGGGCTGGCTGCTCCCCCGACAGCTCAGCTGCCCAGGGCTTGAGCACCTCAAGGGAGGGTGGAGCATCTACTGCTTCTCTGGGCAGCAGTGCCAGGGCCTCACCACCTTCTAAGTAAAGAATTTCTTCTTAATATCTAAATTTCTAATCCAAACGTCCCCTGATTTATTTAACAACAGTAAAGTCAAAGTGAAGTGGTTTTTTTTTTTTCAAAAGCTCAAATTCAAAAACAATGCTAGGATGTATAAGACTAGCTAACTGTAAATAAAAACAGATGTGGGGCTGAGTGCTTTCAGATACTCTTTGTTGTACTGGAACAAAGTGAGGCTGGGCAGTGGAGGAGACCAATATGTAGACCCCTTCATGCCTAACACCAACCTATTCACTACAGCCATGCAGCCATGTGGTGTGGATGGCTGCTGTCTGCAGTGCTTTATTTCCACGTGGCTTTCAAAAATGGAGGTAAATGCAATTGAAGGCCCCAGGCAGCCTAACAGAATTGACCAGCTGCGATTCCCTGTTTATGCACTGGCAGGGATGCTGGGTCTGGAAGTATCTGAATGGCAGCAGGGCAGCATGCAGGGCCACAGGGGCGCAGGCATCTTGTCAGTGCTGGGAACTCTAAGGCTGCCTACAACAGAGCCTAAACGCAAGACCCTGATGGTGAAATAAGCTTAAACACAAATGCGAGCAGCTCTAGACTGCTTGGAAAGCTGGAGTGTGCACTTTGACACACACACTGTGTGCCTGCAGGATAGGGAACAGGAGCTGGCTGGAGCTGACTTTCCTGATTTATTCTTAAGCCTGAATTACTTATGCTTTTTAGGTAAAAAATCATGCCTATGGGAACGTTGCTCATAAATACCTATTTGCCGGATAAGGAACACTTCAGCAGAAAACAGGATTTACTCAAGCTGCATTTAACATTTGTAGTATCCCAGTTAATCCTAAATGTTGCAAGCTGTAGCATAGTATTTCTTTTTGCCTAGTTGTTCTTTTCCACTCTATATCCTGATTTCCTACTCTAAAGCAGCTTATGCTCATTCATTTGCAATGCTGGCATTCAAAATTTTGTCTGGCTGGCAGCAGCAAAACTTCATTTAGCCTTCTCCTCAGTGTAAGAAATGGGTTTGGCAGAAAAACATTTAGTAGCAAAATCCAGTATGTTGTGTTGATTCTTTCATTGTTCTATTGTTTTTCCCCTTCTGTTCCAACATTTTGAGAAAAGATACACACCAACACTTGCTTGTTCACTCTGGGAATTGCTTTTCCTATTTAAATGACTGTCCCTGTCTGCCTAAGTGGACACCTAGCAGGTCAACATGGAAGAACCAAGCAATTCAGAATTCTTATCCATACCACTCTGTTACTAGAATGCTGATTTAACAAAAAATGCAATGGTATTAAAACTATTTTCTTCATTTCCCTTCCCAAAGGAGAACCTGAAAGTCAGTAGTCAGGCTGCAAGCTTGATGCTGACTTGACATTGTTAAATGAAATCAAATAAGCTAACAGTCCTGTTACCACAGCTACAAATCTTTAATACTGACTTATTGTGTCAGCTGTGTCTTCTAGTTTTGTGAATACATCTTTTATTATCTTAGTTAAGGCCTAGTTACTGAACCAAAAACAGAGCACAACTGGGATGTGGAAGACATCGGCTCATTTCTCTGTCTGTCAGCTGTTGCTGCGAAGGAATCTGTTTGCCCCAGTTCCATACCAGAGAAATAAGAATAGTAATTTATCTATTTTTCATATGTTTAGATTTAAGCTGCTTTTTGCTACATGTTCATCATCCCTGACACAGTGGTGGTGATCTGATGTTACTCTCGCCATGTTTCATCAACAGGATTGAGGTCTCATCATCGCGGTTGGATGCTACAGGATCCACCAAGGTGCCAGAGTTTAGGAGGACTGGAGGTTGAAGTGGCTGTGATATTCTAAGCACTCTGAATGCACGCAACATATCTCAAAAATGGGATCAGGAATCTACAAATAATGTTTAATTCCAGTTAAACATGATAAACCTGAGGAAGGAGCGTGGTGCCTTTCTCACTTCTTTTGAAGCAATTCCAACTTTTCTCTCAAATGTTTAAGGCACTGATTAAATCTGCTCTCTGGGGCAAATAAAGAGGCACTATGTGATCTGACTGACAGCCTGTTGTGACTCCAGTGATCTCAGTTGGAGAAAACAAGCTGGGTATTGTTCTGTTTGGCAGGCTGGCCATTTACTTAGTGTTGTGTAAAACATGGCATATTTCTTCTGCCCCTGCAGGTGAGTAGGTTTCTTCCAGAAAAATGTCTGAGAGAAAAAGGAAGGATATGCTGCTGTTCTCCTTGACAGGACAAAGATATCCTTATGCAGGAAACAACATTCATCCCTATGTCAAACAAGCATGTTTGTTGAAATAGAGTATTTAAATCTTTGCACGTAAGTCGAACTAGCTAACAACTTCATTCCTGTTGAAAAGGAAAAATATTATCATATACTACCATGTATTTCTGATTTTCCAACCATATGAAAATATACATTTATCTATTCCTGACAAAAATTGGTGCCCAGTATTAATTCTCTTAGTGGACTCAGTGCAGATATGCGGAATAATGACAACTCCAGATTAGATTTGTATGTAGCTGGTAGAACCACCAAAATAAAATCCCCAAATCTCTGACATGCCCATTGTCTAGATGAAATTCAAAATATGGCCAGAATAATATATATATATTTATTTATTTATAAAAGTTGAATATTCAGATGAAGACTTTATTTTGGGAGATAGAAAAGGGCAGCTGTAGAATATATAAGGTTACAAAGTGACCTTCATTTACTCATTTCTCTTTTGTCTGGTAAGGATTCTAATTTAATTTGCAGTCTTGGGATTCATGCATGCACAAATTACTGCAATTAGATGTGTCTGTTTTAGATTAAGTGCAGCTTGCTTTCCAGAGATATAGATGGAAAACAGCAGCCCTAGCATGGACTACAAGATCTATAGATCATCCTGAGTGCAATCACACGACATGTGCAAGACAATCAGGGAATTAAGCCCTGCCAGCATAGGTTCATGAAAGGCAGGTTGTGCTTGACCAGCCTCATCTTCTCCTATGACGAGACGACCCACCTGGTTCAGCAAGACCAAGTGCCATGTCCTGCACTTTGGCTACAACAAACCCAAGCAAAAGTATAGGTTAGGGGCAGACTGTCTGGAAGGCTATGTGGAGAAAAAGGATCTGGAGGTCTTAGTTGATATTCAACTGAACATGAGCCAGAAGTGTGTTCAGGTGGCCAAGAAGGCCAATAGCATCCAGGGTTGCATCAGAAATAGAGCAGCCAGCAAGAGCAGGGAAGTGATCTTCCCTCTCTTAGTTCTGGTGAGGCTGCATCTTAAGTACCGAGTTCAGCTTTGGGCCCTGACTGTAATCATGTCACTGAGGCCACTGAGACCCTGAGCGGTCTCCTGGAGCATGTCCAGAGCGTGGCAGTGAAGCTGTGAAGGGTCTGTAGCACAAGTCTTAGGGGGAGCAGCTGAGGGAACTGGGATTGTTCAGTCTGGAGAAGAGGAGGCACGGGGGAGACCTTTTCACCCTCTACAACTCCTGAAAGTAGGCTGTGACATGGTGGGAGTCGCTCTCTTCTCCCAGGTAACGATAGGATGAGAGGGAATGGCCTCAAGTTGTTCTAGGGGAGGTTCATTAGGAAAATATTTGAAAAGAGTGGTGAGGTACTGGCACAGGCTGCTCAGGGAAGTGGTGGAGTCACTGTCCATGGAGGTGTTCAAGAACCATGGAGATGTGGTACTTAGGAACATCGTTTAGTGGGCATTATTAGTGGTAAGTTGGGCTAGATGATTTTACAGGTCTTTTCCAACCATTGTGATTCAATGATTACATGAATGTATAAAGAAAAGGAAGTAGAAGGTGATTTCACCAACACTGCCATCAGCATGTGGGCCACACTGCTGCAAGGGATTTCTTTCCTTAACAATTCACTGTTTCTTTTTTTGTTGTTCTTGCCATGACTGAAAGTACACAAGTTTGTGTGTATATATATATAATATATATATAAAAATAATATATATATATAATATTATATATATATATATCTTTTTTTCTCCAAGGAAAAAAAAAAATAAAATTTCAGCTATCATTTATTTCAGTTCTGATGTGGGCATACAGCATGGAATTATTATCCGTACTTAAAAACACATGGCCCATAGGTGCTGCAAAATTGTTCAGAGCTGTGAGATCTGACAAAGTGACTGTTGTGCTACTGAGGTGATGATGATGCCATATGTAATATATTTCAGAATAGTGCTACTACTTATTACCTCCTAGACACAGTGAAAAATCAGTTTTAAGAATCAGTTAGCCAGTCGTTAACATAAAGGTGCAGAATATCTTTTTCCTTCTTGTGAAAATGCATTTTTTGTTTCTAGTGATTTATCAAAGAGTTGCTTTCTATTATTACTTGTCTGAAAATACTCTTAAGCTTTCTGAAGTAGGAATGTATGATGAAAGAAAAGGATCGCAGCAGCCTAGAGATGGAAATATCTATGTATGCTGCATGCAGGCTCTTGTTTGTTGCTGATGAAAATGCACAGCTGATGGTGGTGTCTGTGCTGAAAAATAGTGTTCCATAGCTGAGAACTTGCTCTATCAAACAGTGTTATTGTGCTTTTTGTTCCTCTTATAGTTTTCACAGCAGTAAATACTTTGAGTGACCTATGTACAACAACCCTTATAAAACCAGGCCTTTCAATAAAATACATCCCTAGCTTATCTATGTGACATGGATATTAACTGCATCTTTGGGTAATCTTTAACCTGAAAACATATGGAACATACATGTTTCTACGAAGCAGCTTCTACAAAAGTAGCTGAGCTGTAAGGAAGTATTTAACGCTTTACTGTCTAGGTCATCCATTAACAAATTTTGATGAAATATAATTGATTTCTTCCTTCTTTCTTCTTCCTCTTTTTATTTTTATTTTTTTTAATTTAAATATAGGCATAGGCCTTTGGGCCCCAAACTACAGCTGCTCTTATCTGATAGACCACTAGTAGCTCTCCTGGTACTCTTTTTGAGCTTTCCCATTCTCCATCACCAATGGGCTGCTTATGGATTAAGGATGGTGAGCGGTTCCCCAGGGTCTAGATGGAAAGCGCAAGAATTCAGGACAGCTTTAAAAATTACAGGACAGTTTCCAATTGTCTCAATCTGCTCAGACTTAAGAACAGCATTCCTCCGAGCAGTATGGATCCTCTGTGCTGTCTGTATTTCTCCAACTGGTACCATTGTATCGGTAAGCATTAAAGTGTTACTTATCAGATATCAGAATGAACCAAATGCAAGCCAATCACTTCCTTAAATCAACAGTGTTTTCATAGAATGGTTTAGAATGGAAAAAACTTTAAAGATCACTCAGCTCCAAACCCCTGCTGGGAGCTAGTTGCCATCCACTAGACCCAGCTGCCCAGGGCCCATCCAACGTTAAGCATCTTCAGGGCTGGGGCATATATCGCCTTGATGTCTTTCCCACAGATATGGGTACGTGGCTATTAGGTCTCCCCACAGCCATTTTTTCTCCAAGCAGAAGAAACTCCATGTTCTCTGCCTCTTCTCACAAAGTACTGCAGCCTTGACTGTCCTGGGACCCTGAGCCGAAAGTTAGGAACCAAGGTCCTTCTGGCACAGAGCGCTCGGGGCAAAGCCAGACACAACATTCCAGCTTGAACTTTAGAATTACAAAGTATAGGAGTGCAATAACTGCCCTCCAAGGACTGCTGTTAGAACAACTCAAGATGCTCAGAGCTTTTTTTCCAGTTTTCGGGAAACTGTGCACAAACTGCATCCAGGATAAGCACTAATCAAAAGCAGTTTCATTTTGTTTTCTTCCTGAGCAATGCTTCCCATAAACCAGCTGGTTTTGCCAAATAGCGTTTGAAACAAGTAGCTGAACAGCCAAACTCCTTAAAGAGCACCTGCATTACTTCAGTTCCAGAAGTTGTACCGGGGGAGCCATTACCACTTTAAATTTCGAGCCGTGCAAGGCCTTCTAGAAATACTCAGGGCTTTTTTAGTGCTCGCCCTCGCACTCCGCCACCAGCGCCGAGCTCGGGTCAGCGGCGGGCTGAGGCCGCTCCGCGAGGGAGCCGCGGGCGGGGCCGTGACGCACGCCGGGCTCCGCGCTCCCGTGGCCGTGCCCCTTCCCGGCCGCGCCGGTCTCTGCTTTGCTCGGGGGCGGTGGCGCTTCCCGGCCGCACCCGCCCCGCTGGGCTAAGAGCCGCGCTGAGCGCTGCTGCAGTGCGGAGCGGTCTCCAGGTGCTGGCGGGGCGTGTGCTCGCCGCGTAGGATTTCCTCCGGGTGCTTCTGAAGGTATCTGTATTTTTGTCACGGGGATGCTTCATGATCAGAAGGGCCACGTTTTTCACGGGGGGATTGTGCGGTGAAATAGAGAATCTCTCTCTTCGAGGATAGCCGGCTGATAGAAGTGGCACAGTAACTCCTTCCGAAGGTGGGCTTATGGGGAGATCTCGTTTCTGGCAGTGCTGAGGTTGCGTGGTGGTCTTGGTGGCACTGGGGGCTCGGTGGTACCCGGGTGGGGCTGAGCCGGGATGCTCTGCACGATGCCCCCAGGGCTGTAAGCAGGGCCCTGGGGATCAGGGAGGTCTGTGTAAGGGAGGAGGTATGTCGCTGCACCAGGAAATAATTTTGTGTCACTTGCAGGTCATTAAATTCCTTCTTGAAAAGCTATTTTGTTAATTTTGACCAAAAAAAAAAAAACAAAACAAAAAAACACCTGTTTAATTAAGTAAACAGGGTTAAAGTCTAAGCAGTCAAGGTTAAAATCCAGCGTTTGAACAGTCTGAAATAATGAGCGATAGAAAGAGGTGCTATAAAGCTAGCTGGGGTGAACTAATGCTTGCCTTACGGCTATTTGACTCCTCCTGTCTGTTTTCTAAACCACGTGCTTTCTCAGAAAGGGCCTGTTTGGGTCTGTAAGTGGCACTGTGCATAGTGTTTGTGTCTGGGGACACGTGTTAATGTGCTCTTGGCAGCATTGTGCACAGCTGGGTCGGAGATGGAGCTGGTGGTCACGAATGGAAGCAGTGCTGCTTTTCAGATAGAAAGCAGAAGCCCAGCAATGAAGTGAATTAAGGGGTCTTGAAAGCAGTGCATCATCGCTTCAGACGTGCATCGGGGTAAGATCTAGAAACTGAGGCTGTGTAATGCAGTTCTGAGAAGAGTAAGGGGTGGAAAAGCAGCATGGGCATTGTGTGGCCCATTGAAAGGGGTTGGTCTCAGGGCAGTGTTCCCATACTGTTCGCTAAACTGGAACTGCTTTGTTCTGACTTCCTTCAGAACAGATAATTCCACAATTTCCTTTCCAAAAGTTTTTTGCTGACCTTAGGTGCCTGGGCTCTAACTTCCCCGAGAGGGAAAAATGCAGCGCCTTGCACCTCAGTGCCACTTCTGTGGTACTTGTTAATGATTTGAGAAAATAAAGAACAGGTTGGGTGTGTTGTTGTTGTTGGTTGACAGAGTTTAAGCTGTGGAAGGCCCTGAATGCAGCATGTCAGAGCAGAGGGAGAAGCCTGGGAGCTCCTGCTGTGCAGGCAGGTGGGCAGCACAGTGCTTCCAGGCAGGGGCAGTGGGTGAGGCTGCTGGGCCTGGTCTCTTTCACTCCTGAAGGCACAGAGCCTCTTCCCTTCCACCTTTGCTTGGTGGCAGGGCTGGCTCTGCCTGGAAATGTCAGGTTTCCCAGTGATCCAGAAACCATTTCATGAGTGTCATTACTGGAGCCTGCCAGCAAAATCACTCCTGCTTTTCTCCGAGTAAACTGAACCCTGAGAGGTCTCTCCTCTACCAGGGGAGGGTATTTATATCCCCTGTGAGCCCAGAGCTATGAAATCCCATGGGAATCTCAGCCAGGAAAGGGCAGTGCTTGACCAGAACGGAAGACGTCTTCCGGGCACATGGTCCTATTCCCATCCCTGACCCCAAATAGCTACAGTGTGGGGCAGGCCCAGAGCCCCAGCCAGGTCCTCTCCACAGGGATGTGCCATCAGCGGGGCTTTGTGGCACCCAGCATGGCATCTGAAGGATCCTTACAATCCTGGCATAACTTGGGTTGGAAAGGTTTAAAGCAACTGGTCTGCTCATTGCTACGTTTTCATCACCGGGTGGGAATTTCCCCATGCATATGAGAATGGCTGAACAATCTATTGTGTAACACAATTGAGAAAAAATGAGATTTTGTTCCTTGTTCCTGTGGTACTTCAGAATTTTACATTATTTCACAATCGATGAAATCACACGGATGAAAAGCAAGGTGTGACTGGCAGTGCTGTGACATAGTAGCTGAATCACAGGTGGCAGGAGTCTGGATAAAAGCAATAGAGAAATAACGTTAGTGAAAGAAATAATGTCAACACTAGTGTCGTGTCTGATGAAATGGGAGGTGAATGTTGTAAAGTCTTTACTAGCTGTAGAGCACATCTCAGTATTTCTGAATCTTCAGTCACACAGAGGAGTGTGCGAGTGGCTGTAGGGAGAGAAAATACTCTGGGCTAATATAAAGGCTTTTTGTTGCATAAATCCTATGGTTCTGTCTCTGCTTGACCTTTACTAAAGGGTTCAGTTGTAATTCTTAGTACCTTTCAGAAGTTCAGGTATGCAGAACATCTCACAGTGTGAGCTGATATATTGAAACTTGCAAAAGATCCATTTACGTAAATATTTAAATCATCTTGAATTTGTGTGTTCCCACAAGCTGGAAGTTTTGTCAGCATATTTTAATATGGTCATATATTAAATGTGACACACCAGATTATCATCAGCAAGGACAAGGTTTAATTATGTAGTTTTAATGCATTATTTCAGATTTTTTCTTTTATTTTTGAAGACGCGTTTTTTTAGATTACTTTTTCTTTTTTTTTTAAATCTATACACATACTGAACTAGAATCCAATTAAAATACATAAAGCAGCATGGTATTTCTGTTAGCAGGGTATGCAAGTAAAGAAGAAAAAGGATATAGAGAAGATCACTTTTAAAACTAATTTATTAAACAAAGAGGATGTTGTGTTAAGCTGGGCAGTGAGCTGGATGCCACATTGTCCCACAGCCATTCAGCATCCTCTTATGACACTAGCTTTTGCTGTGAGAATGAGAAACAGGAAATAACTGCTTTCAGATTAAATTCCCAGTTTTGTGTCTTTGCTGAACTTGACTAGCTGGATGAACTGTAACAGACAAAATATATCTCTAGGTTTTGCTACATTCTTTTGCTTATTCAAGTCCTTTTGGAAGCCCTAGAACAATAGAAAAAGGCAAACAGCTGGCCCTTTTGCTGGCCCAGTCTGCTGTGGATGCTCACTCGCATGTGCTAGCCCACCTCTTATCATATATGCAATTTTTGTCTTCATGTATAATATCTAGCAGGGCCACTTGAAAAGTGAAATAGCGTGGAGATTTATTAGTGGCAGCTGCTTCAAGATTTACCCAAGCAGGTTTTGTTGGACGCATGGATAACTAAACTAATTGCTCTGAAATTACTGTTATACTCGATCATATGAATTGCACGATGACTTTGGATAGTTGCACAATGTCATCCTGTGTTGCAGTTGAATAACCGATGCTTTCCAACGAATTGAGCATGGTTTCAGGATACACAAAGCAGGAGTGCAGCAGGCAAAGGCAATGCAGGGTTATTTCGTGGTGGCCTGGCCCAGGAGGAAGCTGAGATATTCAGTTATTTTAGCTTCTATTTGTAATTCAACAGTTCCATATAATTTAGACATTCATATATCTTTTACTGCTAATTAATAGAAAATGGTGAGTGGCCTTTCTGTGAAATTGTATATTCAAAAACCAATAAATAAATATGTTGTTTTGCAGAACGGTTACAAGCAGATCCATAGCAATGCAAGGTGAGTAAAACAGACCAGTGTTGTCTTGTGTTATAGTAAAGATAATATTCTTTCTTAAGTATTCAAGCAATGTTAGTTTAAACTGATATAAATTTGCCTAATAATTTTAGGAAAGATGTCTGAATGTTTGGATTCAAATGTCAAAATTTAATAATTTACACAATGTTTTCAAATCTTGAATCATCTTGAAACACAGGCTACTGCTGCTTACATGCTGATGTCGGTAAATGTTACTAAATTCATAACTCTGAAGTCAGCAGGTTAGCTGACAAATTAGCACATTACTAGCAAGAAGAACTTGGGAGAAAATTTTTATGTAGTGGAGAAGGAGTTGTAGTTGACCAGTCTGTTCTGTACTGGAGTGCAGCCTGTCAGTTCTGGGACAATTCTTTGCATTGAAGCTTCCTGTGAATGTGAATGAACAAATGTCCCTGTGGTGCAGATGGACAGTGAGCTGACCCTGCTTGGCAGGGCTTGGCTAGGTGACCTCTGGGTGTGGCTTCCAGCTAAACAGTTCGAATCCCAGTTCTGTTATTCTGTGATATTCTTCGTGATAGGCATGACAGTGCAGTAACTGTCCTTTTTTAAGCATGCTAAGAATCAGAACCCCTTTGAATTATGTCATGCTGTAATACACGTGTTTTCAATAGATAAAATACAAGCTCATTTTGCTGTTCAGGAAACAGCAGCTTAATTTCTGTACACCTACTCTGAAAAAGAAGGCGGTGTTAGGGACCTTTTCCCCTGTGTGTGAGAGGAGTACTCAAAGCGTATATGTTGCATTCTTACAGCAAATAACCCAGCACCAGCACCTGGATTCTCCAATACTGGCTATGCACCAGGAAACCAGGCCCCATATGGCCACCCGCAGTATGCAGCTGGGAACTTCTACGGTAGGTTGCCTGGCTACAGATCTGCTGTTTGGTTATGAGGTGTGCATGGGAAGCAGGAGGTTCCATCAAAGCAGCCATCTCCGATTTACAATTCTGTATTAATTCTGTAACGTTTCTGTTAATATCTGTTCTGGTGGAAAGTCAGACTCTTTCCTTCTTGGTGTTACATGTTTATGTGTGCTGCGCAGTCCAGCAGTGGAGGAAGTCTGCAATGCTGGCTGTTCCTCAGTGGTTGCTGGGGGTGAGCTTAGTAGGGAAGTGCTACTGATGCAACACAATTAATGTGTGGCATCTTCTTGCTGATGATCAGATTTTTTTTTTAAATGTTATTTCAGTTCTTCAGTTTCTTTTTCTCTAGTAATCCAGAAGTGAAGGATTGTTTTCCTATCACAGTTCTGTCGTTTGCATAGATCCTATTTCTGTTTCTTTTCCTGCTGCTGTACTTTGCATGTGGTTGTACCTTCCATTTATTTCCTCTTTTTAATCTCATTTTCTGCTCCCCATTCAGAACAGAGCACTCACAAATAGCTTATCACTCTGGCAGCAAACTGCTTTCTGAAGAGCCAGATCAGCTGAACAGTATCTAACAGGCTCCAGGCATAAATTATTTATAAAGTGCAAAATGTTTGGCTTAAGTTTCTGTGCTGTGTGTACATTAAACCTTGTGCGTCTTTCAGCTAGGAAATCCGAGTTCTGTGAGTACGCCTTCAAGGAACGAGCACGTGCTCCCTGTGCTCAAGGCCAGGGAGCGGCTGTGTTACCCGAATGCTGCATGTAACACACGCTGATAGCCGTCAGCTCTGCAGGAGGGTGGGTCCTTATCTGCGGTGGGCGGTGCTGCTGTTGCGGGGCTGTACGCCGCGCCTGCATGCGCTGTATGGTTTATGGCCGCAGCGTCACCTTTCACGTGAACCAGTGTGTTTTATAACAGAATGAGGCACTGGTGCAAAGGTTAACCACGACGTCTATGAGGCAACATCTCTGGAACCACTCGTCTTGGGACTTTCTACTAAAGTATTCATGCTGGTTTCTCCTCGCAAGCTCCTGCGTGCTTCTGAGCAAAATACAGAACTGTGCATCTGACTGGAGCTGTCACCAGCCTGCCGTAACGGTAAACGGGGGCAGCTCGCCCTTCCCGTTCCGCAGCTGCTGGTGACGAAGTCAGAGCTCTCCCGGCACGGGGCTGCTGGCGCCACCTAGCGGTACGCCGCAGGACTCCCTGCTGCGGAGGTGCTGCGACCCGCTGCCGCACGGGAGGGAGTCCTTCGAACAGTTCTAACTAATCTCCGTGTGAATAGTATAGTGAATACTATGCTCAAGAGAGACGCATTTGTTTATTTCATTTAGTTTTGTCTGGTGTGATCAGAGCATCCCAATCCGGCATAACTTCCTTCATGACAGTTGTAATATCCCTAACTGAAATACGCTGTAGATATGAGAATCTGCGTAGTTCAAAATAATTTATATGTTCTTTTCTTCTGAAGGTCCACGATACAATTCTTTTTTCAAGACCTCAGTTCCCTAACTGCGTCTCTCCTGTCTCTTCGCCAGGCACTCCTGCACCAGGGCCCTATGCTTACCAGGCACATCCCATGGGAAACCCACCCGGAGCTGCTGTTCCACCCATCCAGAACCAGCCTCCCGGGACCATCTGGATGCCCATCCCTCCTCCTATTCCCAACTGCCCTCCTGGACTGGAATATCTCACACAGGTACCTGCACCCTTTATCCTTCCCCAGGAAACATGTGGTCACCTGAGAAGCAGCCTGCACCTGGGAGAAAGCAAGAAAACACATCTGTCTTTACTGCAGCTGCATGAGTTGCTGCTTTTAGGCTGCTGTGTGGGGCCTCTTGATGAGTGATGCACATGTGAGTGTGGAAGTGCCTGTTATGGCCAGAGCACTTTGAGGGATACCCACTCCTTCTGAGTGTGATGCTAAAGGACAGTGGGCACAGAGCAATTGCATATCTTTCCCATTTCTGAAGCTACTGTTTGAGAGATGTAATGCAATTTGTCAAGATGCATTACATTTATATGTATACATATACAAGCACCTGTAGCACAATATATGAGCTTGCTTTCTTACATGATGCTTTCTCAGTGTCTCTAATCAAATGTAACAAACTTAGAAAATGTTCGCAGCAAAATGAAAATTGCTCCCATGTTGCAGTATATATCACAGGAAACACCCTTTGACTCTAAAAGTGTAGTTTATGTCATCACTGGAGTAAATACAAAGGCCTTATGCTGATGTTTATGGATGTGCATATTTCTCAGAAAATAAACCAATACCAAACTTGGTGTTTCCTTAGTTTCACTCAGAACTGAGCAGTAGCTGAGGTTCTGCTTTAAAATTTTTGAATTTCCTCCTAATGGTTCCTGCTTTTCTCTGTGCAGATTCCTGAGGCAGGCATCTGACATGGGGATTTCAGACTCTGTAGTGTTACGGAGTCACACCAAGTTGTGAAAGTAGTACGTTAGACCTGCATGCCTGTAGCCAGACCAGTCTGGTACAGCTTCCATCATCTGCTCTGGTGCTTGTAACACTGTTCTGCTAAAATGAGAGAGAGACATGAGTCATGTCTGCAGCTTTACTGATAGATATCAATCTCTGACAAATGTATTGACATTAACATTGTATTCTGAAATGAAACAATGTTTCTTAAAACTGGTATATCCTAGTTACAACTTGCTAACTATTTATTCTGTTTTATTTTTCAACCATGAACAGATTGACCAGATACTAATTCATCAGCAAATTGAACTTCTTGAGAGTAAGTGAAATGTTTTTATAGCAGATTGGCTTATATGATTGACTCTTGACATCTTATATTTGTTTAGCTATGAATCCTGATTGTGAGGCCTTTTTGTGGCTTTCTGAATATGAAGTTAACTGTGCCCTCTGGAGCCCTTTTCTGCTTCACCATACCTTCTGCTGTTCCCTAAGAAACTTCCCGCTGTGTGGCTAGGAATGGTAATGCTTGCTCTTGCAGCAGGCACCCATGACTGGAGGGAGGGGAACTGATGGACGTCTCCATACTCTTTCAGTATCACCATGTTCGTAGTGCTTGCTTGTCCTTTTTGAACTTCTGTTGGGCTGCTCTGCTTGAGGGCCCTTCCCCACTGCTCCCTCTATCAGAGCTGCCTCTGATGGTCTCCAAATGAGGCTTTTCCAAGCAGTAGGTTAGGGTTAGCTTGGTACTTTTATTATTTGTTGTTCATGCAGATGCACCTCAGGAACTAACAGTTCTGTTACTTTTTTCAGTTTTTATTGGATTGGAATCAAACAACAAATATGAAATCAAGAATTCATTGGGACAAAGGGTGTACTTTGCAGCAGAGGACACTGATTGCTGCACAAGGAACTGCTGTGGGCCAGCACGACCTTTCACTATGAAGATTATGGACAATCTGGGTCATGAGGTGATAAGGCTGGAGAGACCCCTCAGGTGTTCGTCATGTTTTTTCCCCTGCTGCTTGCAGGAGGTGAGTCACTTCTCACTGTGAGGGATAAGATCTTCTTTAATATTAATGAATCTCAGGTGATGATTATGGACGGAGTCTCAAATCTGAGCCTTCTCAGAGCTCTTACTGACAGATGTGTAGTAGCTGCACCCTATGAGGCCTTGACTTTCAGGATGCTTAGAATCTTTCCTTCACATACATTGATCTTTGCAGTTTAGACCCATAGCTTATATGTTTTGTAGCTCAGGAGTATGCTGTTGATTTCAGTGAAGGTTGAAGTTGCGTATTGGTTTTGGAATATGTGTTCAGCTTTCTGAAATTGTTTGCAGAAAACCTAGTGCGGCTTCATTGGAAAGCTGGGTTGTTATGGAAGAATAAGTTGTGTTCAGTTTGCATATTACTGTGTTTTTTTTGTCTAATGAATATCTTCAAGCGTATAAAACTGCTTCACGTGGGGATTTTCTTTTTCCTCTGAAGATAGAAATTCAGGCACCTCCAGGAACACCGGTAGGTTATGTTGTCCAGAATTGGCATCCCTGCTTGCCCAAGTTTACTGTTCAGGATGAGAAAAGAATGGATGTACTGAAAATTAGTGGCCCTTGTGTCGTCTGCAGCTGTTGTGAAGATGTTAATTTTGAGGTATGTAATGCTAAGAATTGTTTGTATATATCTCCTTTCAAACAGTATTTTGATAGTAGTCTGTTGCTTCTCTTATTACAATTATACTGTGGTATATACAAAATAATTAGAACGTAATCTTTTAATGCTAATATAGTCAATTCAGTTCTCTAGGTAGGTAGATCATTCTGGAAAAGCCTGGCAAACTTCCAGAAATCACATATGAAAGACACTCATCTGAGACCTGATTCCTTGTGATTGCATGCAAATCTCTTAATGGAAATTTAGAAGCAAAATCTTTTTTAATCCATGGTGTTACTCCCAAACAGGAAAAAAAAAAGTCATTATCAGTTGTATTAGCTGTTTATTAAGATGATTTTCCACAACCACTCATCCAATCATTTAATAGTCATTCACTAACCAAGTAAGTAATAATTTGGACCTAAAATATACACTGGAATGACAGAAGAATTACAGCTTTTATTTAAAAACAATACTGGTTAATGCATTAGCATTTTCATACAAATTAACTAGTAGATAAACTAAGTAAACTTTGTTTAAAATGATGTTGTAAATTGCTGAAGCAAGTTTAGTCTGATTTTATTTTGGGAGATTACGCTTTCACAGAACTATGAACACTGTGTAACTTTAGGAAACAATGTTAAGAAAGGGCTAACCTCTCTTTTGGAACAAGAGAATGTTTGCTTTTCCCTTGAGCTGTTCCTGGTGCGTGGCAGGATGTACTAATTCACTCCGTTGGCTAAAAGACAACACTCCCAACACAGTGTGTGTGTACATGCATGCGTGCATGTTTGCATGCAGTAGCTGACTTCCAATACCATTAAAACATTGAATTCCAGTCAGATGTAGAATTAAGTTGATGCCTGTGTTACTTCACTCTGACTTTCTGATGGTCTGGTTTGTCTTTCAGTACCAATAGTTGCATTCAGTGACTGCATTAATTTAATAACACAATTTAAAGCTTTCAAATGGATCTATTATGAAAAGAATTTGGGGATTCTTGAACAACTTCTTTTTTAATTTTCTGTTAAAACAGGTGAAGACTTTGGATGAGGCTTCTAATATTGGGAGGATTTCTAAGCAGTGGTCTGGGTTTTTGAAAGAAGCATTTACAGATACTGATAACTTTGGAATCTCATTTCCAATGGACCTTGATGTAAAAATGAAAGCTGTCATGCTCGGCGCTTGCTTCCTTATCGTAAGTCTGTAGCTTACTGATATTTGAATATGAACTGACTTCATCTCAGTGTTTAAATTGTGCTGATAAAGGTTTTGATTATAGGCTTCTCAAAGTGTTTGAGAGCTTTTGCTGGATTTCTTGCGTGTAAAGCTAACCCTGGAGGGAATATTTTGGATATTAAGCTTATTCGAGGCTACGTGAAGTGCTGAATATATTAAGAAGAACTTTTCACAATCAGATTAACAAACCCTGTAAAAGACAACTCTACAGACTCATAAGCAGAGGCAAGCATGTTTATGTGGGTGGTGAGACAGACACGTACAGAACAGCATTAGCCAGGAGGCCCAACTAATGCCAGAACAGCTGAGTGAGGTGGTGGACTGGACAGATAGGTGCTGCATCCAGCTCCTCCTGATCCTTCTTCTTGGAAATACATGAAGCACCAAGATGAGTAGGACTAAATGCTCTCAGAGGAGTTATTTCTATGGGCAGAGACTTCTGTGGGGGGCAAAGTACACCTGACTTCATGCCATTGTTGTCAGCACTCTGAGTCTGTCATGCTTGTGTTTCCAATTAACCTGTGTACTTCAGCATCAGGTACTGCTTCAAAAGTGCACTCTTCCTGTGTTGGTCAGGCTCCAGAAAGGGAGGAAACAGGCTTATGCAGCATCTGAGTTTGGAAAGTTCTTGCCAGCTTTTATTGCCCTGCATATGGACTAAGTTTTCCTTAACTGTGTGTTTTTAGGTGCACGGATGTAGGTGAAGAGTAGGGAATATGAAGAAGCAAGGACTTCAGGCACAGAATACGGATCTCCCATATGTAAAGTAAAGATAGTGACCTTTATGGTAGAATCCAATTTGAGGTAAAATAGAAGGGACTTGAGTCAGGCTAAAGGAAGTTAGGATGGAAATCCTAAGTAAAGGAAGCATGCCTTCTGATAATGATAAAGTTAAACATCCCAGTCTTCCACCACTTTTTTCTCTTTTTGTGAATGCCTTGTTTTCTCACAAGAGACTCAGGGATTAGGTTGGAGAGAGGTACTTCCAGCTGCTTCTCATCACATAAAGTTTCTGGGAGGAATTGCTTTGAATACCTTGCAAAAGAACCATCAACCAAGATCTAGATTTTAAAAGGATTTTTTGTTTCCTTTTTTTGCTTTTTATTTCCTTCCTAGGATTTCATGTTTTTTGAGAGTATTGGTGACAGCCAACAGCGAGCGGGAGTGTGGCAGTGAAATCTAGAACTTTGTATTTAGAAGGAAGAAAATAAACCACCCACTTCCCAGTGGATTACAGAGCTCCAGTGAGAATGTGAGAAGTGGAAGAAGTGGACCTCTTACTCTTGTAATTATATTTCTATAAACTAAAGGCTTTATTGTCTAGCTTCTGGTTTTGTAATCTAATGACACTGTTGTATTCAAATAAGCACCTTTTGTCTGTACAGAACAATACTGTAATGTATAGAAATATATAGCAGCCTTTTTTCCAATAAATTTGGAATTGTTGTATTAAAACCTTAATTCTTAAAAAAAGAGATCAATTTCTTTGTTCAATAATAATATAAGCAGTCAGCCTAATAAAGAAGTTCTGATTGTTTCCTATGTATCTTCTTTGGTAGTTTTGGCTTGATGTTGATATTCTGTTGTTTCCAACTTACCAAGTAAATACATTCAAAGACAAGTAACCTAAAGAAACAGAACTATCAAAATTCGCTGTAAAAATTATGATGATCTAGTGAAGTTAGAAGTTAGAGGAGACTATTAAAAGGAAGTAGCCACTGGCATTTGTTTCTAGTACTGTCTGAAAAGCATCTTGTCATCAATTTTATATCATGGGACCACTTTAAGAGTGAATGCAAATATAAGCAAGGTATTAGGAACATTGGGCTAACAGAACTTAACTGGGAGCCTATATTCATTCCTCCGTGTAACTCAAAATCTTGTGTGTATTGCTTTGCTTAGATGTTCAGTGTAAGGCCTGAAAACACCCTCAGTGCAACCTGCATGCAAAATTAGACAAAAACAATCACATCTGTCTCTCAGATCAAACTATATAGGGAAAATATTTATTATAAGAAAGAAACCCTGGCTAAGCCTCACAGATTTGCCAGAACTGGTGTAATAACAGGAAAGAACTACAGTCTTGATTCATTAAAGCACACAGGGACCACTGGACTAGGAACTTTCCATCAGATGGCTAACTGGGTAGTTATGGTGCTGGTTCCACAGCTCTTTTGCCTTGCAAGATGCTTCACAGTAGTTTTCTGTGAGGATGAAAATATTGCTTGAGAATTCATAGCTAAAGCTACCAAAGGATAACTCTCTTGTTCACCAAACAGTATGCTACCACTGTCATAATCTATTACTGTTTCCTAATGATATTTAATTGTGGAATGCTTATTCATTTATTTTTTCAAGAACTTCAAGAGACAAGTGTGTTTGTGCATTTGTGATTGTGCTAAATGCAGAATAGATCATTCTTAAAGCAGTTTGTCTGTATTTCGAAGAACCCACAGTAGCATCCATACTTGATTAAAAAAAAAACAACCAGGCTCTAGAAATTCCCACTTTCATCTATCAGACCGTAAACAAGACAATGATTTATCCCCTATCCATATTCCAGGCTTTGGAAAACATGAGAAGTTTTTCAGCACACTGCATGTTATTCAATTCCATCTAGGTTAGAGAAAACTGTTACATAAAACCTTTACAAAGGGAGATTTGCAGATGGATTTCTTGTGTTCTGTTAATGACCTTTCCATCTGTATCATCCCTGTAAGTTTTTTATCTCCAGCTGTTCAGAAGTCGCAGTCACTTAATGAAACCCTAGGGTCTATATGTCAGAGAAAAACATAATTTATATGATGTTTCTCAGTAAAATAATGTGTAGATAGTTTGGGTTTCTCAGAAAATGAAATCATAAGAAAGAGGGAAGAAAAATCATCTACCCCTTCCGAAGCCTTAAAACAAAATTGGGGTTTTGCTACTTGATCAAAGAGAATTTTGCAAACTGGAGGAGAGGAGGGCCACTGTTAAAAGATACAGTATGTTACAGCTTGTCTTCTAAAGGTGTTTGAACTCAGATGAGTTTTATAAAGGTGCTTCTGTAGACCCAAAGCCGGTCCATACATGCCTTACATACTTTGCCTTGGTTTTACTAGTGAGAATAACTTTTCTCAATGCTGAAAAACTGAGAATGGGAGCAGAGACTGAACAATAAAAGTTTTTCAGGAAAGAGAAAAGCAGTTGGTTTTCCCATCTCTTCTGAAGAAATCTAGATCATTTACTCTATTTCAGGTATAGCTTATTGGGAATGTTGGGTTGATAAAGAAAATCTTTGTTCAAGGAAACGTATTATAAAACGTCATGGCATAAATATTTGACTACTAATGGGCATTGCATGAATAAGAATGCTAATGCTGTGTGACAGAAACACATAGGAATTGATAAATGTGAATGGTGACTGGAAGATGCTGAGGAAGAAGTTTCCTGTGAGGACTCACAGGAAGGAGAGCTTGTGCAGCCAGGGCAAGGAAACAGAGACCTGCTGCGCAGAGAGAAAACTGGACCGTGAGATGAAGAAGCCAATTCAGTCAAAAAGCAATCATGTAATGGAACCTGATGTTGGAATTAGTGAGACAGGAGGTCAGAAAGATTAAAAAATAAACATAAGCAATAAACAAAAACAAAATCTGCTGCCCTTCTGGGGTGCAGCAACAAACCTAGCCAGCAGAGAGAGGTGTTGTCTTGTATCATGGCTGTGTAAGCTCTGTTCAAGCTTTCATGACACATGCCTATATATGCTGTGTCTATGGACCGGGTTGGATCACTCTAGGATTTGGATGTGCTGTTCCACGTTATGCCTTTTTTACAGTCCCCCTCCTAAACTGAGCAACAATTTAGAACCTACACCAAGACCTCAAAAAGTTGCTTCTGAACCTTCATGCCACTTGTACGTCTTCTGCTAACTAAATGTTGTTGCATTGTAGAGAAGTTAAAAACAAGTAGGCTGAGACCTAGAGCTTCTGTTGGGCCATTTGGTATAAGGCTCCTTTTGGAAAGGTATGTTACGTCATGCTTTACGCTCTCTCCTTTTTATCATCCTCTCTTTTCTTCTGTTGTTTGCTGACAGCAATATTGCAGTAACACAAAGCAAAGCTGCCTCCCAGGGGCCTCCTACCTCCCCAGCACGCACAAACACTGGAGAATCTCTGGGCCAGTGGATTGGTCATCTCTATGCATTTTGGTTCTGAATAGAAGGCAAAGAAAAGAAGGGAAGAAACCCCAAACCTCCACCTTTATACAAAACATAAAATGTAAGGCATCTTGATACTTATTTATTTTTCTCAGGACTTTTCCCAATCTTGTTTCTGTGATCATTTTGAGGAGTCCTGAGTGTCATCTGCAAGTTAAAAAAGACACCTTACAGATTTTGTCCCAGAGAAACATTACCCTGTGTTCTACAAAGACGTTCGACCAGCCACTTGGGGAGGTTTGTTTCCATTGTTTTCCCGCTAGCGCTGATACAAGCAGCCCAGCGTTCAGTAGGTGGCAGTGCCGGCGTGGAAATGGCAGCTGCAAGCCTAAGGCCGGCACAGTGAGCTTCCCTCCGGTTTTCTCTGGAAGAACTGCAGATTACACTATCTCTGAAGTATGTATTCCCTGCATGTGTGTGCAAAGCGAGATATTTCCCATCAAAGCTTAAACGTCTTCAGCTGCAAATGGAATGATGTGCCACTAGGAAAATAAAAAATGCACGTGCAAGTATGTGAGAACACACTGCCAAAAACTGTGTAATGCCTTTAAAGTTGTACTAGGCTTATAGCACATGCAAGAATTAGGGTTTGGGCTGTGATTTCTGACATAATTCATAGCTTTGCAAGAAGTTATGAATGTATCACAGCAGCGTGCATCAAAGGAGTCAGGCTTGTTTTGTTGCTGGTATAATGGCATCGACTTACCTTTGAGGTGAGTTTGGGCCTTAGACACAAGACATGGCCATGATAGAGGCTGAGCAGCCCCGGGGCCATGAACACTTGGGAAAGTGGGCAAGAGACAGGCAAGCCAGGCCAATGACTGTTTTCTTTTTAGTTTATTTGTTGGTATTTAAGCTTGCTGCTAGTGTTTCTGCTGGTTTAACCTTTAGCTGACCTAGTTATTGAACCAGAGCAGCTGGAAGCAGATGAGGAAGTCAATATTTCTCCACTGATTACTGTTTATTGAGGAGCAATCAGGCCCTGCTGAGGTGAGCAGCTAGCAGGGGCAGGCGTGCTGGATGGGAGGTACATGGTACATGAAGCTGTAACATGGGGCTGTGCTATGTGTGCCCCAGATGCCATTCTGATGATGTTTTGTAGCTGATACCCTGCTCCAAAGTACAGTCCCTTTTGTGTAACTGTTAAGTTCCATCTGAATGCTGGAACTGTGTGGCACAGCTGGCATTAGCACATCCTCCCAAAGTAACTGGACTTGCATGAATGTGGCTTTGATAGCATGAGATGGGATGGTTTCAAGTTGCTCCAGGAGAGTTTCAGCTTGGTTATTAGGAAAAACTTCTCCAAAATAGTGGCCAGGCACTGGAACAGGTTCCCCAGGGAAGATATGTAGTCACCACCCCAGGTGGTGTTCAAGAGGAGGGTAGATGTGGCACTGAGGGTTAGTGGGCAGTACTGGAGATAGATGGAGGGTTGATCTAAATGATCTTAGAGGTCTTTTCCAACCTTAATGATTCTATGCTTTCTGTTTCACTGCAGCCCATCGCATACCTGAGCTGTTGTGTGCGCTACTGAGGAGCTCAGTTCCACACCCTTTACATTTTGTTAGTGATCTTTCCCAGCCACTTGATCAACTCGAGTGCTGTCTCCAGGTTTTGCTGTGGCTTTCCAGTCACGTGGTATGAGACAGAGCAATGCCTCACCCAGGGAGCTTTGGCAAAATGAATCCTAATTATAAAGGTGCTGTGTATGTATGCCAGAAACCTAGACCTTAGCAGCTAAATCCTGTTGTCTTCCATTACTGCAGGCAGTCCTGCTTTTTAACTGATGCACAACAGTGACTTCAGTATTTTTTTTTCTTTTTAAAATGCCATTGAGTATGGCTGTACAACGGAGCAAAAGGCTTTATTGTTTCAGCAAATTTCTCATTTTTCAGGAAGCAGAATGTGTGGCTCCTGGAAAATGTAGGCCATTCAATGGACTGAGGCTAACCTTGCTGGCATTTTGTGTCTGTATCCTGCTTGTTGCCAGGCTGGGTAGAAAAGAAATACAAGCAAAGTCGTTCAACACAGACAAGGGCTCACTGTGCCCTGTCCTCTCCTTCCACTGAACAAACTTTGGAAAGGCCATGAGAGGTGGTGAGCTAACATTAAAATGCACCAAGCAATAAAGCCAGCTATTGAAATGAACAAGAACTTACCTGTGTGTTCAGCACATATTTTCCTGTTGGGGGAAAAAAAAAAAAAAAAGCAAAGAAGAAAAGAGCGAATAGTTATTTCCATGGTAGAGAAAAGAGCAGGAGACAGGAAGGTAAAATCTCTGTTGAATAAATCAACTCACTTTATGTTCGCTGTCTGTGCTCAATTTATGGCCTTAAATTGCAGAAGCAGTTTATGCAAAAGTGCATGTTAAATTTATGAAAAATAAATTATGAAATTCATCAGTGGTTATGTATGATTTGATACTACCAAGAAGTACTGAAGTAAAACATGAACTAATCAGCACCTCTTAAGCTGCAAATATGAAATCTTTACAGCAAATAGTTTTTTCCTTGGAGTTAGCAATTCAGTAATTACGTAGTGAAATTCAGCAAATGCTTTCACCGTCAGATAAACTGAAAATGAATTTGCAAACAGAAATCAGCACTAAAACTTGAGTTTTTATCTTTTTAAAGAGGTAATGAGGTGTAAACATTAATGAAATATGTTTGACCTCAAAATACTACTGAGCTCAGCAAAGTCAAAGGCAATTAACTGCTCAGCCCAGAGTACACCTAGCCTCAGCTCAGACCCAGACACACCAATAGGGATTTTAAGTTAATATAAATTTAAGATTAGTATTTGACCATTTAAAAATTCAATATACCTGCTGTCAATGGATAAGAAACAGGAGAATGTTGCTAAAAGTAAGAGAGCTTGGAATTACATATTAATCAAGCTGCAGCCTGGGACACTTAAGAGAGCAAGAGAGCGCTCTCCTTGGAGACATGCTTTGGTGCTACTTGATTACAGATATGTAGAGAATTGTCACAATTCCTGGACCTTCATCCTTTCCTTGAGGCAATTATATTCCTCTCCACCTGAGCTACCCACCTGCCATTCATACCAATTAAAGTGCTCTCTCTTCATCCAGGAGGAAGAACATGGCATATTCATGCTGGTCAGGCCATGAGAACTGATGCTGTGTGTCCTTTTTGCTGCTGAGGTAAGGCTGTACTGATAAGCTATTTGCAGATGTCTTCCCACAACATGCCTCTAATAGCTGGTGACTGCTGACAGGCTGTCAGCATGGCATCAACAGTTTAGTCAGCTGAGGGCCAAAATGAGTTAACATAACTCATCTTCTTGGCTATGGTATGAAGGTATATGAATGACATTCAGGTAATCAAATACCTCTTCTTGCATCAGAATATAAGAACTATGATTCTCCCCCAAACAAACAAACAAACAAAAAACAAAAAAATAATAATAAAAGCAAGCAAATAGAATTATGAAAGTGTTACACTCCTTTTAGCCCCACATCTTAGATTTTTACTATTTCCATGTGTCAGGGAATTCTCTAAATAATGACACTTGAATTAATGATTTCAGCAGATGTAGTTAGACAGTGGCCTCTCTCTTGGAGATCCATGTGCCTGTAGAGCAGTAACTAAGCTGGGTTCCATTAGTCCTTTGCTAATAACTAAGCATTTGGCAGTGCAAAAGGGAACTTCGAAGTGTGTGTATGTGATTCTTGGATGACATTTAGTGCAAAATTAAAAATTTATTCCATGCATTTATAATCTATTGAAGACATTTAAAGGAATCAACTATGTGAAAGCAGTATTTGCATCCTCTGTTAATACTAAGAAGGCACAGGATTCCCTATAGCATAGCTGCCAGGGGAAGACTTGGGGCACCTGAAGAGGACAATGGTGCTGTGCAGCACGGCTGTAGTGCTTTGAACAGTGATGAATGCTGTCTCCCAGTGACCTGTCATGGGCAGCCATCTCAGGCACAATATATGTGGAGGAGCAAACCCTTGCTGATAACTGTTTTCTGGATCTTTGCTGACTGCCAAATATTTTTCAGTGGGCTAGGAGGAGACCATATCACAGAGAGTTGCTCTTCCTTGCTATCAACCACTCATCATCTAAATTAGGTGTTTTTACATGTTTACTTGCTGAAATATCAAAGCCTTTCTCTGCCCAGTCATGTCTTGTTTATGGAGCCCCAAGCTGATGGGAATCACAGACTGAAGTCTGTGTGGAGTTTAAAGTGAATGGACAAACTCAGAATCAACCTTCTTGCATGATGACAGACTGATAGATCACTACTGTTCTCTTCTGCAATGCAAAGAGGCAAAAAGGAAAGGAATGACCTAATTTAGTCATAGAGATGTATGGTGTGACAGGAGAGTTTTCCTAAAAATCCAAATAAAATGTAAATCTATCTTTCCTGTAAGTGCTTGGGCAACAGCTGTCTTCTGTGACTTGCTTCAGAGAAATTCCTTGGGAAAAAGGTTAGCTTTCTCTGGGACAAAAAGTAATAGTAAATGATATAAATTGTGATAGTAAAGCAAATCCTGGCTTAGTATTCTCTGCACTGGATCAAAAGTAAGCAGAGCCAATAAAAATTCAATCACTTTAGTAAATTCACTGTCAAAGGGTATACACTCTTGCAAGCAGAGCTCTGCCTTGGAGGTCAGCCTGGGAGTGATGGTTCCTTTTAAAGGAGAGGGATTGCTGGCTGAAAATCATGAACATTTAACCAGTAGTTTTTTCCTCACTCCAATCAGACTAAAATGTGGAGTAATCTACAGTGGAGTTGTGGCCAAAATATCTTCCCCAATTGCCTGCAGGAAGGAACAGCCAGAGTGGAAAAAGTGTGTGGATAGCCTACGTGCAGTTGTGTTCAAATGTACAGGGCTTGTTTATGGAAGCTTATATTCAGCTGCACCATCAGATGTCTCAATTATAGTCTTAGAGCATAGGGGGAACAAAACATTAGAATTATGTTGGAGAGCTATCTAATTCATCACATGCTCCCCTCCTCCCCCATTACCTAACCCCTTTTTTTTTTGGGAGGGGGGAGGGGGAAGTCTTTACTTTCTTTTCCAACAGCATAAACATTGCAACATTTTCCATCTAAATCCTAGAAAGTGGAGAAACATTTGTAATAACTCAACAGAGCAAATGCATTTTGACATGCAGCAAGCCAGGATGCTAATGAGCAGCAGAAGGAAGATACGAAGAGCACGATTAAATGGCCTGCTCTTATTGAAACAGTGGGAATCTTCATCCTCTGACCCTAATCTGGAAAAGCATGTACAAGATACCAACAAGCGAAAGAGGCTGCAACTGAGATTTTGCCCAAAGCAGTAAATGATTTTTCTTGGGTTTCTGTGATTTAGAGGGGATTTTCTTCAGCCTTTATCTTACCTTTGTTTTCCTTTGGAAATTGAATCATAATGTTTTCTCTGGCTTTAGTAGCTGCTTCAAGCATGGTACAATTTTAAGATCATATTTTGTTTTGTGAGCAAGTGATTTCTACTCTTTGAATTGGAAAGCCAGAGTAGTTCTCTAGGGAGGTGAAACCTTCAAACCAGGTAATGTGTACAGCCTGTGGCAATACTAATACTTCACACTGTCTTTGTATAGTGATTTGAGAAGCCCCCATGTCTCAGTAAATATTTAGCAATAGGTTTTTCATCATTCAGATGGTTAGTCCTCTGCTAGATAGGTTGCTGCTAAGTGTGCTTTTGCATACTGCCGCTGCAATGCTGTGCAGGGTGTCTGATGCTCCTCCTGTGACAAGCACTATCAAACTGACCACAGTGATGGCAGTAATGAAATTAATAATCTACAGGGATGCCTTAATGTTCCTCTCTGAAGGATTGGGTTCACTTACAGATTTTTATTATCTTGAAAAGCTTCCCAAGGGGCTAATAGTGTCAATGTGCTATTTAGGTGGGTGGGATTAAAACACTTTGCCTTCAGTTGACAAACTAGAAACATTGATAATAGTTCCTAGTTTCGTGCATGCACTACAGTTTCAAAATGACTTTCATGGACTCTATTTTGAGAAGCAGAAACCATGGCTTTTATGTTATCTGGCAGCCTGAAATCCTTCAGATGGCACTGACCTTGGAGGCTAGATCCAACAACTCCATCGAGCTGTGTTCCACTTAGGTACACACACTCCATCTGGCAAAAACAAAACTCCAGCCAGAGGGATATGATTAAGTGATATATAGCCTTGGGACCTGTTTCTTGAATCTCATGAACTAACAACTTCAAAAGGATCTTGAAAAGAGATGAAGGCCACATGACTGGAAATGTTGTATTCGTTTTTCAATGCGTTTACCAAAGACCTGGAAATGAATGCTGCTGTTTCTGAGCACCAGTCCAGGTTGGAGCAAGCTGGCAGACTTAGAGACTTTGAGTCATCTCCATACAGAGCTGGCAGAGCAAAAGAGAATGCAGGACAAAAGGGGACTGAGCTGAAGATAGTCACGTGTCTCTGTCTTGAAATGAAGAGAATGGAATATGTACTGACCCTCAGAGCTTTTGAAAGAGGCATATATCTTGAGACAAGGCTAATGCAGTGCTAGTACAGCTCCTGTGGATACACAGGAATTTTGAAAAAAAAAAAAAAAATAGATATTTAGTGGCAAATGTGAAGAGGCAACATCTTGAAGCTGAGAATATATGTAACAGAAATAATATGAAAATGTTTTCTGCAAGTGATGTATATCTTTATAATTTGTATCAAATCTATCTGGATGGAAACCACTTAGTGGTTAATACGAATTTTTAGTCTTTCCAAGCAGTGCAGCCAAAACAGTATTACCCTCCAGCCCTTTTTTTCCCTTCTTTGGTTCAGGTGTACAAATCCCACTCTGGGAGCTCAAAATAAAAGAATTAAGGTTAATACTCCCCACTATCTGTGGGGAGCATTGCAGCTGAGCCATCCTGAGTTTTGCTGGCTTTATTCCAGCAGGGTTCTACATTCTAGGAGGAGATGTAAGCACAACATGAGAGTCATGTTAATAAGACTTTCCTGCAAGTAAGGGTTTTGTGGAGGTGATAATTTGCTAGGTAGCTGCCTGCCAGAATCCCATACAGAGGCTATAAGGTTTTCCTTAGTTCCTTCTGTCTATCAGGCTACACTTTAACAAAGTGTATACATCTCAGAGGCAACACTATGCATACGATTATACAAGAGTACTTGTATCTGTCCTTTTTCTTTGCTATGACAACGTGATTGCTTTTACCTGGCAATTTACTAGGAGTGTGCTGGAGATGCGTGCTCAGTGCCTACCAACTTTGCTTCCTCATTTAAGTACCCTGGGGCAGAATCTGCCTGCACAGCTTACCCAAGAACAATATTAGGTTCAAGTTTCTGTCAGTTCTATGATTCATTCTGAAAGTGATTTTGGCTGCAGCCTTCTTAACTGTATATATCCTCTGGATGGCCAGGGGAAGAAGGAACAGCAGAAAAACAGTGACCCATGCTTGTCAACATGTAATTCTCAGGCTGCATCCAATTTTGGCCACATTCTTAATCCTGCTTGTGATTTCATGAACAGCCATTCACAAAACGAGACTGCTGCTGGGCTACTTGTGACTCCTGCAGGTGATCATGGTGCTCTTCCATTCTAGAGGGAGTTGCTTTTTAGCTTTCTTTAAAGAGAAAGGAATTTCATTCCATCACATTCCCTAATGTAGAATCAATCTATAGATTGTCTTGTGCATTGCAGGCCTGGGATTATCTGCAAGAGAAGCAGCCAGATCATCTCTGAAAATACTCTCCTACAGCCCAGAGTGAAGAAGCAGAATGTACTGCCAATGTCAGGTTTAGCCACCTGACAAATCATCAAAATTATCATCTTTCTGAGCATCCAAATGAAAGCAGCACAAATTGAAGGCTGAGAAATTATTTCAAAGATTCAAAGTGGCTATTATTCTGGCACCTGCTGAATGATACACTAAAATATAATTAAAATTGTAAGTTTTGAAAAGAGCCCTGTTGAGGCTCCATTGGAACTTCTCCATTTATTCCTGTCATTCCTTGAACAGGGGACAGGTGAACACTGAACTATGAATTGTTTGCCTTGAATGCAGAGCAGATTGCATCAACCAGAAACATGCTTCTGCTCACAGTGTGCCTCCCAGACAAGCTGCCAGTTCCAAAAAAAGGTATCTGTGCTTTTGCACGTTCACAGTACACCACCTGGAACCTAAAACATTATTTCAGCCACTCTTGTCCATTTAATTGTTAAAGGCTTGAATCTGCGCCTATCTCAGGTTTGCTCTGAAGTGGAGCTCAGTGCTTGTGGGTACTAGTATTGGTGCAAACCCTACTCTGCAGAAATATTTTTCTTCTACTTATCTGAACACACCTTCTCTTCAGATTCCTTTTACCAAATAAAACTATAAAACTATGTGCATATGTAATGAAAGATGGAGAAGAAGATGACAGGAAAAAAAAAAAAATCCACAAAGATAGAATTTAGCTCCTAAATGTTTCTAAGCAGAAAAGCATATTCTACTGCTGCAGTCATGAAATCTTCTTGCCTGCTTTCTTGTGTCAGGGTCTCCAACTTTCCTAGTAGCAGTATTTAACCATTCATGTAAATATATATATATTTTTTTCCACAATGTGTTTTTGTTGGCTGCCACCTCTCTTGCCCCATAAAAAGTTTTCTTGTCAAAAGGCAAAAGAGTGAGGTGTGCTGCAAAGACATATGGTATTTTGACCAACCAGAGAGGCACTAAAATAAGTAAGACCTCAGCTTTTCCTCACCTTTCCTGTGGTCAGCCTGTCACACAATGCCTGCTGAAGGCTGGAAGGCTGAAGGCTTTCTGCAAAGGCACTCTAGCAGAGCAAAATCATTGCCAGCCCATCTCCTGTCTTTCTCAAATTCAGCTCTGCAGAAATTCTGCCAGGAGTTGTTCTGGGGCCATCTGGGATTCCTCATTTAGGTCACACAGGAAGTAGGAAATAAGGCTAAATTGATGCCAATTTTGTTTAAATTAACTTTAATTACTTATTAATACTACTCAGAAAGACCTACCTGTCAAAACTAGGTTTTGTCAGACAGCAGTTTCTATTTACCTTAAATAAGACAGCTGGAGAGAATGAGATCACTGTGGACAGGCAGAATAGCCATAAAACTCACAGAGAGCAGGGTCAGGAAAAGAAAATCAGACCAAAACCCATTCCGGTAACAGAGAATATGAAATCTGATGTCTACCCTTAGGGGAATACTTGTGGGAGAAGCTTCCCTGCTCCAGCGGTTTTCCCAAATTGCCACTCTAGGAGACTGGACCAGGCTTCTGAAATCTCAAAAGAAAAGAGAGCTTTAGGGTAACTCTTGGAAAACACATAGTGACCTGCCCTCCCCTACTGGCTGAACACATGGGATGCTCTTCAGTCTGTTTAATACCACAGACTTATTTCAGAGGAACATTTTTTACATTACGATGGTTTGTTGACAGAGACATAAATGCTCACATAGACTCCCAGTTTCAGGCAATTTCATAAGTGCATTTTTCCACCAGTTCCTATTCATCCCACAGTAAATGTTTAAAACTTCTTTGCTTTAAGCCCGTTCTCTTGAATGTCAGCTCCTTTTCAATTGTATTTTTTTCTGCATCCCTAAACTTTAACAAATGCAAGCCTTTAAATTACTCATTATGATTAACTGTCCATTTCAACACCACTCATTTGAAGTCCTGCAAAGCATTTTACTGTTTACGGGATCATGGAACTGAAGTTTTTACAAGATCAACCCTGGTCAGCAGGGTTTACAAGATGCACTCTGCAGGGCTTAATTTACAGCTTTTGGTGCCTACATAAATCATGTACAAATTAGTGCAATGAAAGCAAAAAATGGGGATCAGACCTGGCCTTAGGCCAGATGCCTAAGACCTCCCTCAGTGCAGAAAGTCTGGCTTAAGGCCCGGTCAGCAGGATACTTTTCTCTTATGGTGCACACTGACTTCAGTAGTGCAGGATGGGGCCTTGAGGCTGGAGCAAGCATGTCATAAATACCGGAGAATGGACCGCAGACAAAAATCGTAGCATGGGTTTTCATGGGCACTCATGTCTTGCTGCTCAGTCTCAGTGCAGGAATGTAACTCTCCTTGTAATTTCAAAGCCACTCATTCGATCTTTTGAGTAATTATGGGTCGACAGCTGATTATACCCTGGCAATGTTTGCTAGCACTATTAATCTTTTGCTCATTTGGGCTGTTCATGGCTATAATCATGAATGAGCGAAAGCAACAAAGTGATTTCGGATTGGATGGCTTGGAAGAGACATGATGAATATAGCTCGAGTGATTCACGCCGTGCTCAGCAGTGCAAGGTGCTGGACATCCCCTGAAATGAGCGGCTCTGAGCAATGTGGGGCCTCTCGGCCACCGGCTGGATTGCGCCCATAATAACAAGACTGGGGTGGCAGCTCTGTTCTTATTGGAGCTGAGCATAAATTAAAGAGAGGCAACCAAAGAGAAACTATTTTCAGACAGCTAGAGTAGAATTTCAGTAACATTTAGCCTGATTCTTTGAAAATAAAATGGCTATGGAAGATTTCTTATTAGGGTTGAACTACTGAAGAGGCCCTCGTTAAGGAATCACATGCACATACTGGGTCAGGCAATGTGATGCATGTTTAAATGCTATATTATTGCCAGATGGGCCTTTAAGCTCATATTGATGTATTTGTTAAAGAAACCAACAGCACCCATGTATTTCTGTTCATTTCATTCTAGCTTAGCTCTAGTATTTCATAGGCTTGTGGTTGAGTGAGAACAGATGTAATCATTTCAGTGAGATATACCTGCAGTACATGTAGGTATATCTATAACTGAAAAGAGATTTTTCAAATTTTACTTTGGAATATTATTTTTTAGTATTATTTTATAATGAATCCCTGCTATTTTCAGATAATATTTAATTCATGTAAAATACTGATCAGATGAATTTATCATTCAAAAAGGTTAATCATTTATTTGGGAAAATAGGTATGAATTACTAATCTAAACGCAAGGAGAAACAGTCAGGTTGTCAAGTATTTATGACATGAAACTAATAACCTCACTTGCATGATGTTTCTTTTTCATTCTTGGAAAAAACATTCATTGCTGCCAGTGAAGGAATTGCTGACAATTCCTTCTGTCCCATGGTTTTTCACAGACTAATCTTGTAATTTTTTTCTTTTTTTCCCTTTTATTACTGCCTAATGATCAACAGTAACATTGTAATATTAGGGAAGGAAGCTCAGTGCTGCCTCATTTCAGCATCCGTTAAGATATGCTAGTGGGGCTCTTGAACAAAGGAGCTTTGGACTCTTAGACATGCAGAGTTAGATGAGTTCAAGGACAGCAAAACCCAGCAGGAGCACATTCTGTGGTTTTATGTTTTTCTTAGAATATAATAAAAAGTAGCTGGAAGATACGAAAAAGGTCTCTTAGAAGAAGATGTAAGTAATCTCTGGTTTGCCTGGCTTGTTTTACATGTTAGGTTTTACAGCTTGTCTGCAAAAGTCGTTGTGGAAGATGAACCTTGTCTGAGTGCAGGAGGGCTGAAGAAGTGCTTTGGAGAGAAAGGCCTTGCAGTCACTTCATCATGTTTCTATCTGAAATGCTGGAGATGGGGAAAGCTCATCTTCCCTTTCTTCTCTTCTTTGGCTCATTTTGCAGCACATGACAACTTCATTCATTTCATGGGATGGATGTAATGAACAAAGGGTGAATATTAAAAGAGAGCTGCTCTTCCTTTGTAAATACTGCTAAGGCTTTGCCACCTTGATCGCTGATTTACTATGCCTTTCACTTTTCCTACTCGTTAACTGCACTACCCAGGTGACTGCTGATTGAACACATCTGAAGCAACAAAGCTCTGACTGCTGCTGATTTACATGGGCAGAGTAAGGTCCTTCCTCCCTTGCTGCAATTTCATCTTTATAAAGCATAACTACAACTTTTGTAGTTCAGAAAGCAGCTTCCTGTGATGGAGCCTGCTTCCATCTGGCTGCAATGATAGGCTTGCAGTGCAGTGAACTATGTCTGTTTCCATTCCACGTTGCAATAGTTATCCATATGTTGAAACGTAACGTTGGTGGTTTAGGCAAGATGGAAGTTGCCAGCTGTATGATGATTTCATGCAGTTAGAAACAGATGGGAGAAGGAGATGGGGATAGAAAGGAGTATCTGGACATCTGAGGAAAGGGGCACTGAAGGAATGGGTATTGCAAACAACTCAGGGAGCTGTTGTCTCCTTCAGAGGTCCCCGAGAATTCTGCTCAAATATCTGCCATCTGAATCCTAAATGTTATTGCTGATCTTGTGAAAATGCACTACAATGAAAAAAAAAAAAAAAGAAAAAAAAAATAGTTTGGCAACTGGCTGTAAGTTTACAGAAAATCACTTTTCATGGTAAGTTTCTGTAGGGAGCACTGCTTGCGGCTGCTCACTCCTTTTTCTGGTTTTGCTTATTGTTTCTGGAGTTTTAGGGTAAGAAAATCCTTTGGGCTCCCATGCTCAGAGCCACACAGCTAACAGGAATGAGTTATCTCCCCTCCTCCATGTCTGCTTCACTGAATCTATTTATTTCCTGTGGAGAAATTGCCTTGTTTCACAGAAAAAGGAAGGTTTTATTCTTTATGAAGTTTTGATAAGGTCAAAAGTCAAAGGTGCAGATGGTGACAGTGTAAGATTATGTCTATGGAATTGTATGTCTTGTAAATTATGTCTTGGAATACTTGTACAAATTGTTTCTGCAGTTAACCTCTGTAGCACCACGTGCATACTTGCATGGTACAGAACACACTGCCTACGTTATTCTTCAAAACTCTTGATTTGAGGACAAGTTGCTACTTAGTTCAGAGATTTGGGAACGCTGTAACAGCACTAACCTCCAGCTGCCAACTCAGGCCTTGAAGTTAGCATTTCTGGACAAAAGCAGCCCGTCTGACCCTGCGTCTGCAGAGGCAGGGCCAGAGAGAGCTCCTGGGCATTCTGCAGCCAGCTGCGCTCAGCTCTGGCATTTCACAAGCATTTTCCTTTCCATCGGGCAGAGCAAAGCCTTTGGGGATAGGAGATGGCTTCACCACATCTATTGCCTTGCATGCATTGCTTTCAGCTCTGTGTTCTCCTGAGGAAAAAGCTTGAATTTTCTAAGAAAATTCTAAAATAAAATTAGTTTAGAAGAGACCAAGGAAAATAACAAGAAAATGTAGAAGTCTTTAGTCAAATTCTGGGCATGAACTTGCTATGTACATGTATTTTTTTCTATTGCAGTTCTCTCCACCCATTTTTGTCATACATTAGAAATGTATCCTTGCCAGCTTCCTCCTTTCCTTTAATTGTTGCATATTACATCCTTCTTTCATTAATAGTTTTCATTCTTTTCTACTGCTGCCTACGTGAACATTTGGTAACAAAATGCTTCCTGGGATTTCTCTGATACCTCCTCCTTTTTTGAAAACCATTGATGTTCATGTCAGGGTGTAGTTCCAGGATCTGTGTACTGCTGTCTACTGAAGATGTGTTGCTGCCAGGGTTGGGCTGCAGGGAGCAGTTCCCTGGAGCACTGCGTGGACGTGACGCTCAGCTGATGGCTTTATCCTCTATCCTGAGGGCTGAATTTTCCTGCTTCCTGTCCGTGGGAGCCATGACCTCAGTTCAATGCTATTCTGAAATGATGCCCAACAGTCTTTCTTTTTCCACTCTGGCTTTATTGAAGAAATCTGTCCTTTCTTTCATGGTGGATGATATTCTACATATCTACTGTGATTTAATTCCTTCCCAATGACTTCTTATTTGTCAGCCTTGTAATTACATGTTCTTTACATCTCTAAGAACAAGTGTTACTGTTACCAGACCTGAGATGAGGTTTGATCTGTTAGGACCTCTTTCTAAAATTTTCCTACGTGTATTCTACCTTAAGACTATAGCTGTAACTATTTTCTTTCCATCTTCCCCCGGTTTCTTGTCTAACATTTGAACTTGATTCTTGAAATGAGCAAAGAACTGCTCGCAGAGTGCGCAGGTCATGGCATTACTCGCAGCCAGCACAGCACTCATGCTGTGCAGCAGTGCTGCTCCTTGGAGGGCAAGCAGCCATGCAGGGATGTGAACTGAGCAGTGCTCACTGTCTGTACCTCAGGTGATGTTTGTTCTCTTTTGAATCTCTGTGAGCCTGATGGAGGTGGCAGGAGAAAGTCGGCCATGAGTAATTGTCCAAGAAGCAAAGGGGCTTTTGTTTTTAATCCTGTAATTATCAACTGCAGCTTCACTGACAGGTTCCTTCATTTTCAGCATTTCCCTGTTTCCCCTGCCTGGGCTTTCTCTGTCCTCAGAGCTGCTGGGACCCAGGGGTGAACTTCTCCTGTGCTCTCTGCCACGTACTGCCTGATGCAGTTCTCCCAATTAGCCATGCAGGCATCTGGGCACGTAATGCTGGGCCTGATTTCTGCTTGAGGTTCCAAACCAAAGGATGCCACAGTCAAGTTTTCCCTTCTTTCACCTTTATTTTTCACTCTGTGGATCCAAAAATCACATCTGGTAGGCCCATAGAAGCATTTAAGATAAAAAATGAGGTGTGTACTTGACTGCTATATAGGTGGATCTTAAATACACGAGTCCTTCTTTCAGCACGAATTTTCAGTTTGGATGATGCCCTTGGTCCTCCAGTAATGTTTCCAAGGCGTAAACCCTTACTGATCTCAATAGGCCACCATCTGCTTTTAGGATTATATGTGACTTATTAGCACTTAAGTTATTATTATTTTGAATACATTTTGCATTGCAACAGGAAGAAAAACACGGGAATTATGTATCTCAGGGCATCTTCTTCATTCCCACTGTGTTCCTGGGTGAAAATGACGGTACCAATGAAAAATTAATTTTGTCGGTTTTGTTTGGCGTTTGGATATGGAAATGCGGACGCTCCTGCGCTGGGGTGTTCGCAGCGATGCCGTTTTCGAGCAGAGCGGGCGCGCAGCGCTGTTACCGCTGCCCCGGGTGGCTTCTGCCGCTGTAACGCCTTCGGATGCGCTCCATCCCCGCGCAACGCCGGGCCGGGGCGCGCCCTTCCCGCGCAGCGCTGCGCTCCCGCGGCGCCCGAGGGCGGAGCTTGGCGGCCCCGCCCCTCCCGCGGCGGTGTGCGCCCGGGCGCGGAGGCCACGAGCGGCTCCTCTTGCGCCGCCGGGCGCCCTCGCCGCCCGGGTCCTCCCACCGCCGTATAAAGCCTGGGGCTGGCGGCAGCGCCCTTTGCTCTGCCCGCCGCGGAGGAGGAGCGGCATCCCGGGCGCGGCACCGGCTGCTCCTGGCGGCGCTTTTCTCTTTTCTCCCACCTCCGCCCTCGGGGCTGGCGGCGCGGGGAGCGGCGGCGGTGCGGAGGGGGAAGATGGCGTGGAGCGGCGCCCGGCTCCCGCGGCTCCTCCTGCCGCTGCTGCTGGCCTTAGCGCTGCCAGTGGCGGCGGAGCGGCGCTCCGGGCCCGGCTCCGGCCCCGCAGGTGAGGTGCGGGGCGGCGGGAGGTGCGGAGCGCTGCGGGGATGCGCTGCCGGCATGCGCCGCCGGCTCCATTGTGCTTCCCGGCTCGGGTGCGTCTGCCGGGAGGGAACCCCGCCGGTCCGCGGTGCGCGCGTGGGGGCTGCCGCTTCTCCCCGGTTATTTCTGTGTTTCTTCTGTAAGTCCCTCGCTCCGCGTTTTTCCTTGCTGCTCGCTGCCCCGGGGAAGGGGTGCGGCCCCCGGTGCTCCCCAGGTTGTCGCCCGGAGGAGCTGAAAGCATTTTAAATCGCCGGAGTGAGTCATGCGGCGGTAGACGCAGGATTCAGCTTCGGAAAAAAGTAAAAATAGATTCCTCAGTGGGAAGGGAGCGCCTCTGACTTTCTCCTTCCCCCCTCCCCCCCCCCCCCCTCCCCTCTTTCTCTTCCCTGCTCCCTTGACAAAGTGTTGATGGGCAGGGAGGTTTTCCACGGCAGGGAAAAGCACGGTGTCATTCGCTCCTTGTCTGAACTTCGTCAGTTCGGGGTGAAGTTTCCCACTTCGTGAGAAAAGTGAGCTGGAGGCTGCCGTGCTTTTTGCTGGTCCTCGGAGGCCGCCAGATTTCTGTTCCTTGTTTTCTGTAGTCACGTCTGTGAGAAGGTAGAAAGCAATTGTATCTTTATTATGTAGAATACAAGAATGCACGCAGGAAATTCCCTCAGAGAGGTGTCCAAACATATGTGTCAAGCTATATGCCAAAACCGATTTCTTATCCAGTACTGCTTTAGCATCTGTATTTCTGATTTCTGTTCTGGAAATAGAAAGGTATTCCATCCTGCTGAACTATTACCACATGAAATCAAAGTAGTTTTATTTCCTGGCTTGTTTACTCAATGTGTAATAAAGTTATTTTTATTACCTAGCTTGATTCTTGCTTTGGTGCACTGAAGGCAGCTCGTTTTTCTGAGAGACAAGTTTATTCCAGGAACTTCTGAGTTTGAAAGTTGCTGCTTTAGCTCATAACCAGTGTAAGATAAGTCGGCATTGATGAACACCAGGCTGCTTGCTGTGCTGGTCTCTCCCAGCTTTCTCCTTTTGCTGCTTTTGGACACTCTGCAGAGTTCCCTGCGGGCTCTGTATGGCTGTTGCTCGCTCTCCAGGCAGTGTGAGCATCGCTGTCCCATGGCTGTGGGGCTGTGTCCTCCTGGGGTGTGTTTTGGGCAAAACACAGAGCTGTGTCTGTGGCAGAGGGGCTGTGAGGATGCTCCTGTGGCAGTTGGTTACTGCAATCAACTGCGTTTTTCCCCCTCTAGAGTATCTATGCTAATAATGTATTTTTTTTAATGCAACTTGATCTAGGTGTTACATCTTGTGCTGATATCAAGTAACGACTGGCCCAGTAATGACTCTTGATTTTAAACCCTGTCGCTGGTCAAAGGCTTGAGAAGTAGAGAGTGCATAGTTCAGTGGTAGATGAAGCACTGTGCTTTATAGCAAACCAGAAATTGACTGGTGTATCTAGATAAATGATAAAAGTGATTCTGTACAAATTGCAACACTGGAAAGCCCTGTTCTATTTTATATAAGTGATCAAACAAGAAAATCCTATTCTTAATTTAAACAACAGCAGTCTGTATCGGACTGTAGCAAATTGCTGAGTGCAGACTGCTCTTTGGGTAGCTTCTGGACCGTAGTGCTGCCTGCCGTGTTGCTTGATTTTGTACCAGTTTTAACCCTTCGATGTTATCCTCCAGTCTGTGCTGTATTGCTTGGCTAGGGATAGAGCATAGTGTGCCCTCCCTTGTAGAAATCCATACATGTACGTGGGCTCAGTCTTCTGTGGAATAAAGGTGCAGAAGTTTTGGTGTTAGAACAACAGTATTAACGTATTCCTGCTGCGCTGCAGTTACTGAGTACCTGTTGCTTATCATGTAACACACTGCAGGAAAAGATATTTGTCGTTATTTTGGGTGTGCCCATGAGAATGTTTTTTCAATCAGTTCTCTGCACAGGAAACTACCCTGCCTTCTCACAGTCCGTTCCTCGGTGGCTGTGGACTTGGCCGCTTGGCTGTGTGGCCACGTAGCCACCATGTGTTGTAAGAGCATTGAGCAGGCCTGCTGTGTTGCTGCTATCCTAGTACACCCAAAACATGAAGAGAGGGCAGGGGTTAGGGCTTGTCACAGGGAGCGGAGGTAGCTTCCAGAGCCGACGTGGCCAGGATGTGTCCTGGAGCTGCAGCAGTACTCGTGGCCAAGCTGCCGGCTGTGCTCCGCCTTAGTGAGCCTTCCCTGCTGGCCGCAAGCGCTGCAAGCAGTGATGGGTATTGGATGTGGCTGCATGAGGGCCTGCTTGGAGGGACAGTAGGTGCTTTGTGAATTGCTATTGACATTTTTAGGCTCCTCCAAAATGGATGTGGTGATGACAGTGACTGTAAGCCTTTCACTGAGGCAGCGCAGTAAAGGAGCGAGGGATTTTGATCATGTAACCAAGAACACCATGTACCTGGTGTACTTTCTGAAAGAAATGGAAGGCTCAGCCTGTTTCCCCTTAGAAATGGTGCGATGAAGAACTCAGACCGCTCTCTTGAAGTTCAGAGGCTGTACAATGCAGAGGGAAAAATATAGGAGCTTTTTGGCTAGGTTTTTTCTTTCCTCAAACAATGAAGGTAAGTCACAGTAGTGGATGTGACATTGCTTTTGTCTGTGATGGGCAGTGTGTTTGGTTAAGGTCATAGGAAATTTGACCAGAAAACAGCTGTTACCTGCTTTGGCAGGGGGGTTGGTCTCGATGATCTCTAGAGGTCCCTTCCAACCCCTACAATTCTGTGATTCTGTGACAGTTCTTATCTCTAATTGATACTCTCAATTGCTGTCTGAGTCAGGATGATTTTGCATGGAACATATTCCTGTTAAGGAACTAATATCATTTCTGAAAGGTTTCTTTGCACTGACTGCATATTCTGGAGAGTCATGGTTTATGTCCAGATTCCTGACTTTTATATTTTTTCCCCCATCATTACTGCTTACTTAAGGAGAATTGACTCCCTCTTCACAGGGAAACATTTTGTTTTGTTTGTTGAATTACAATTGTTACATTGCATGATCAAAAGGAACATCGATCCATTTGTGTAAAGCCGCTAATCTGTTTAAAATTGAAATTAGTTGACACTCTGCTCCAGAGAATTCCCTTGGCACAGATGGTAGGTAGGATCACAATACAACATATTTTTGTTTTCATTTATAACATCTGTTTTTATAGTTCTTGAGGGACCAGTTGCAAGGAGAGCAACTTTGAAAGTGAAGAATCTTTGTTCCTTCTTAATTTCTACGCAGTGTAGTTCCCTTCAGCAGAAAGCACAACATGACAGGAATGTGTCTGTATGTGTAGGAATGTTGTAGCTCTATAGGATAAGTGACAGTCGTAGAGGAATACGTGCTTGCAAGCACAGTCTGACATTGCTGTGCTGTTCAGACTTCTGGTTCTGTAACAGAACTACTTCTGGAGTATTTCATTAGGATTAATTCACTTCTCAAAGTAAAGTTTATATTGTGCATGAATAGACTAAATATGTAAAATCTCTGGTTCACCCCCAAATTATTTCAAGCAGCTGGAATTCCTATTAAAATTTGCAGTAGCTGGGGAAGAATAAGCAGCCCATTAAAGAAACAGAATATCTTTTTTTTCTTGATGATCATAAGAGTAACATCTTGTTCATATTCTCAGTGTCTGAGTACGTGCATGTATTTTAATTAGTATTTTGATGAAATGTTTGCAAATGTGACTGCAGACACTTAGGTATCTGCTGATCATTAGCTATTATTGGCAAATTATGCAGTTATCATATTCAGTCATTTCAGTCTGTTTCTACCAAATATGGTGTAAAGATGCTGTGGATTACTTCGTAATTCCTTTGAAATGCATAGATGTGTTTGCAATGGAGAACAAATTAATTACATATCAGTTTCCTTAATAATTCAAAGTTAAATAGTAGGATCTTGTTTTAGTTTAAAACATCCAAGTTTATAGGACAACTCTGAAGAAAGCCAATCTTGTAGTGGTTGTCCCACCAGCTCTTATAGGCTACCCTTTGAAAAGTATTCTAAGGGTTCTTCCTGGTACAAGTTGCAATTCTGTTGGTCCACTGTTATTTTCTATATCCCAGTGTCTTTTTCCAGGAAAATCAAATGTCTTTTTGATGGTAATATTAATTCTTAAAGTATAACTGCAAGTTACCCAATTCTTGTATTAAAAATCCATGCTAACTAGAGAACTAAAGGTTGAAAAAAAACAAAACAAAACAAAAAAAAACAAACCAACAAACTTTATTTGGACTATCTTCATAAGCAGCTTACCAATTACGTTTTATATCACTGTGAAACAGCTATACACACATCATTAGCATGAGATTACAACCAGGTCCATTAACCTAATAACTGAAGTTGCTAGCCCAGATGTTCCTTGTTAAAAGCACTCCAAAATATACGTCATAACTTGCAGGTCTTTAGGTTTTGTGTCAGAAACAGGATGGGTCTTTGGTGCTGCTCCACAGGGCTGAAGGGCAGGCTTGCTTGGAGCAGGCGCTGCCCTTCTTGCCTAGTGTGGAGTAACAGTCTGCCCTTGATGCAGAAAAGGGCTCTTTGACAGGTGTGGTTTTTCTCCTCCTGAAGTTTGTTGGACTGCATTTCTGTCCAGTTATTGGAACAGTCAAAGCTGGGCTGTGGAGATCTGGGGCTATGTGTTGCACAACCAGTGCCTGGAAGCAGGGTGGTATGCAGAGCTGTGGGGTGGTGGCCCCTGCTGACAATGTGGGGACAGTTATGTCTCCTTCAGACAGCTCCAGTTTTACTTCTCCTTTGTTAAACAATGATTTCTTGAAGGGGATATCTTTATTACAAATCTTAATTGCCAAGTTTCACTGAAGGCTTGATTAGCTGTCTGAAAGCAGGATTTAATGATGCCTGGTGCAGTTTGTGACTGCCTGTTTAAACAGCTGGATATGCTGAATAACAGCTTAAACAGCAGCATGCTCTTCTCTAGACACTCATTTATGAGGGACAGCAAGGGCAAGGCTACTAAAAAGCAGAAGCTGATAAACTTTCTTGCTCGGACAGCTGGGGTTAGCTGTCCTGGTCCCAGCCTACAGCCCTGTGGCAGCGTATGGTTGCGAGCACGCATGGCCGGGCTACTGTCATGGCCCCATCCCCACTGCTTAGGAGACCTCTGAAGCTGAGCTGCCATCTGTGTGCTAATAAACAGCTGTAACTGGACCCTCTCCCACTCACCAGGATCTGGGCAGCTCTCCCTGGAGAGTTTGCTTCATGCATTACAGTGATGTTCTGTGTAAACGTTCATGTCTGGGGACTAAGGAGTACCTCTTATCTGAGCTATGAAGTAACCAATTCAATAAACAGAGTCTCACTCAAGTCTACTGCAGATAATGGGGGAGAAAAAAACTTATGAATGCTGCCGCTAGTGCCTCGTTTTGCTCAGGAAATCTTGCATTGGAAGGAGCACAAGCCTGAGCACAGCCAGCACTGCAGTGATTGATGAGTGCACACACAGGCCCTAATGAGCCTGTGTTGACTGTCTGTGGTACTGCGAAATTAAAAATAAATATTAAAAAAAAAAGACCTCAGCCAACCAACTTGCAAACAGTTTCTAAAAATGGGAATTAATATTGTGAGTAACTGCTGGCCTTTATCTGGAAGTGTGTACATGTGTAAAAGAGGTGGTCTATGAGTGCTATTTCACTATTATTAGAACTAGCTATATTCAACAATTGATCGTTTCCATGTAGATGTTTGAAATGCTATTAGAGGTGAGATCAGAACTGCTTGGTATAAGACAAGCAGCAAGCTGCAGCGCAGCAAGTTTCTTGATGGAGTTGGGATGTCAGAGGAGTAAAATGGCTGTTCACATTCTTTAGGGACTGCAAAAGAAAGGGACAGAATTTACTTATATGAAGAATCTTTCGTATTTGTGTACCATCCTTCAGACTCTGAAATGCACTGTTCAGCACTCTTTGCCTCTTTATAAATGGTTTTGAATTATGGATGATATTTAACAATAATTGGACTCCTGAATGTTAAATCTTTCCTGAAGTTGTATTGAAAATCAATCTGCATTCATTTAGTAGAGGGGAAAGGACTGGTAAAATTTAATACCCTGTTCAGGGGCTTTATCTTAGCCAAGAACTAATCTAGTATATTTTCTGTATTACAAGGAAATTCAGAGTAAGTTCTGTTTATTTTAATGCATTTCTGCAGGTTCTTTTGAAAACAAGGAAAGAAGTAGAAGATTTAAATGCGACAATGATTGTTGCTGAGGAAGTTGCAACAGTACCAGCTGCTCGAAAGTAAACTGAGAAATTACACCTTCTATATTTCTTTCCTGGGAGAACTGCTGAAAACTTCCTGCCCTTTCTAGTTCTGTTCTGTGGCCAGGAATGGTGTTGGACTTCTGTTACTGATATCTGTTGCTCTGTGATTTTTAGGAACATTTACAAATAACCCTATGACACAAGTTCTACAGTGACTATGCTTGTACCATTATAAAGGCAGAATTATATCTGCTTTAATTTAGTCAATCTGGTTTAAAGTGTAGTTACAAGTCTGACAGCTTGCAAAGTCGAATCTGGCACTGTTTTGCAACTGACATAAATATTTGTTCTGCACTTTGTGTTTTGTAGTAAGATATGGAAGTGCAGAAATGCAGTGATTAACAAGAGGTTTTTAAAAAAGGAAAACAGAACTAACTTTCAGAGAAGTCTGTGCAGAAAGATCTGCTTCTTCTAAATCTGGCACTCAAGTTTAATTTGAAGCATTGACTCTTAGAAATCCCTTTCACATACAGGCATATATGAATAGCATGCAGCCTGTGTTTGGCAACCCATGACTGTACTTGCTATCTATTAATTCAATCTATTTAATATCTCATCTTTTGTTATAAATTTTTTCACTTTCCTGTTGTTTTTGAGGTTTTTCAGACATATTACCTCTCATCCACAGCAACCTAGCCACGCTATTAAATATTGGAGGATACAGACTTACAAGGCACTTGTGGCTGTAGCTAATGAGACTTTGATATGAGCCTTGTACCTTTGAGTAGTTGTAAGCTGTGGGATGAGTGGTGGCATGCAGGAAAGTGTTCTGTGTGGAACAGAAGTCAACTGTATAATATGTAGATCAGATTTTAAAAACTAACAAAACAAAAAACAAAAGCAACAACAGAACTTCCAAATATGAAGTAGTGTTCTCTCTGTACCAATCGTCTCTTTCCCTCCTGGAGTGTGATTCAATAGCTCTTAAGAGGAAAGACTGTGCTTGCTAACTCAGTATGTTTGTTCAGCATCCTAAGGGAAAATAAACAGTTGTCATATGGCTCTATCTTTCACCTCCTTATGCCAGCAGCTTTTTTTGTCTAGAAACTGTTCTGTTGGCCTACTGCTTTCTTTGACCATAAGTACATCCTATAAACTGACTCTGAGTAGATGTGAAAAACACAAACTTTAAACATATGCATTCTATACTTAAGATCTTGTTTGTTTACTGCTGGATTACATTAAGCAAGTATATGTATGTAGGTATAACTTATAATCATAGTTATATTGCACATAATGGGTTCTGCTGTTTCCATTTGTCATCTTTTTAAAGTGTGTGGGTTTTTAAATGTTTGTTTGTTTTAAGACTCCAAGTCTAGGCTCTGACTCTGGAGGAAAAAATAAGAACATTCTTTTCAAGAAGTCGAATACTGTCTTACTGTGAGATAAGTGGAAGCTCATCTTGTTCTAGAAATCTGAACTGTGGAAGTACTCTTCGGTATTCAGATTTTAGATGACTTAACAGTTCTTTGAGCTTTCAGTGTATTGTGTGAGCGATGTATAAACATCAAAAGGGCATGGCTGTTGGCACCACCAGTGACCTCCTATCTACAGAGCTTCAACACGTCTCAGAAACATACGGAATAATTAGTTTTAGCGAAGTCATCAAAACTGTGTGGGAAGAGAATTGGTTATTTTGACTATATTGAAACAGCGATGGCGACGGTTTTGCATAGGCCAAAGATCCATTTTAGTTTTTACTTTTCTATTATGGGCTTAAAGAAAATGTAGCACAAGCTTTAAAAGTTCTTTCAGAGCTCAGGAATTAATTGATAACTCACTGTTGTATATTGTTTAGCTTTTTTGGCTGCAAAACCAGAAAATAACTTATAAATGATATTTTTAAAAAGACTATATTAGCCAGTTGTTTGGATTCCCACGTTTTTATCTTGTTTAGAATACATTGTAGAGTATTTTACTTTTTCTAGTGTATCTTCCAAAAATATAGCACATCTGTCAGAGGTATCATAAGAGGTTAGTTGTACAGCTATAGTCTGCTGCTAAATACCATTTAATTCTTCCAAAATTTAACGTTTTATCATGAGGTATGGCAAAAATTTACATCTAGAATTCCAGTTGTGGATCATACTTTCACTACGTGTTGGTTGACCTGCACTATGATTCCTTTTTTCAAACATCAAGCTCCTGTGCTGTGTGCGTGGCTGGGGACGGCAATTTGCAATTCCATTTTCAGTTGACATAAAGACTTTACATGTGAATTTCCCAGTGGAATGTATAGAGTTGCCATCAGATATTCAACTCAAGAATTTGATCACCTCTCTTTACCAGAGTTCTATACCATAGAATAATATCATTACTTTTTGGCAGCATGCGCATTTTCAAACAAATGTTTTCAAAGATGAAGTGCAGAAAGAGTAAAACTTCATCAAAAAAATCTTTGACAAGCATCTTGAGAACTGCAACCTCTGCCATCAAATTGAACTGATGCATTGGTTTCCCAAAAACAAGGTCAAATATTCTAATGGTTTTGTTTTTGTTGCTCTTTTAAAAATATTTTTATTAAAAAAAAACAAAAACAAAACTTATTTTGTTTTTTTTTTTTACATGCCTTAAGTATATTGTATTATATATTATTTTGTATGCAGCCCAAGACAATTCCTTTTCACTCTATGTGGCCCAGACAAGCCAGAAGGTTGGACACCCATGGAGTAGGTTGTCTGCCTTGGGAAAAACAGGCAGATAGGAAACTGTAACCTAAAACTAAACAAACTCCCCCCCCCCCCCCCCCCCTTCCCACCAGCTTATCTGTGGAAAGAGTACATAATCAAAGTTTAGTCAGAAGTTTGAAGTTGCTAGCTAAGGCTGTTTAGTGTCACTCTTGATAGCTAATTCTCAGTTGAGCATAATTTTTAACATTCCTTGTTACTATGCATTTGAACTGTGACAGAGGAGGAATCCAGACTGAAAATGCTTTTTCAGCTGTGCATTTTAGTGCATCTCTCCAGTGATGGAGAAGCATGCTCCAACATAGAGTAAAGGCAAGCTAAATCCAGTCTGATTTTTATGGAAAACTGACTTCTTTTTGTCTCCCACATCTATGGAGGTGTGGAAGACATAACAGACACAACCACAATAGCTTTATTATTGTGCTTGAATGCATTCACATGCCTTCTGCCTTCCCAATAAATGCTCAGTCTATGCCTTAAATTTAGGTCACGCAGATAACTGCCAAGGCTACCTGTGATAGGATTGTAATAGTTCAGCTTTTCTTTGACTTTGTATGTATGCATATAGTTTATTTACTTTTAAATCCTATTAGGTTTTCAGTTCCCAAGTTTTCAGTAGCCTATAGCAATTTGTTCATTTGTTTGCTGGAAGCCTTTAGAGGATTATTTTGCAATAGGGCTGTGTTTTATAGGCACTAGGACACAGATAAAAAATCAGTCATCATTTACTATTATAAGCCACTAGTTTTCCAGATAGGCAAAGGTTTTGATGGCATAATGCAGTATTATGCACATATGTCCTTTGATCTTACTGCATGTTCCTATTCCAGAGAAGTCTAAGGCAGTTGAGTCCAAGAGCAGAATGTCAGCTCCCATATGGCTGCAAGCAATATCCTCATTTTTGGCTGCTTTAAAGCTACTGTACTAGTGCCCGCAACCCCTGGTAGAAATTATGTAGTAATCTCTGTCAGTGTTCATTCATGATAAATAAGAACCATGTGGGTGTACAAGGAGCAACTGCAGCGCTTAGCGTGTTCCTCTGCCAAGGTATGAGCAGAGAGGTCACTGCAACTGAGTGCAGTCCTGCCGCAGCAGCGCTGGCTGAGACCTCCACACAAATCGGTGAAAGCAAAGGCACTGGTTTACTCTTATTTCTGGAAATACGTATTTATGAGGCAGATTCCTGATGGTGGCAGCCCAAAAGATTGAGTGAGGGAGTGAAGTGTTTTGATAAATAGTCATTGAGTTTGCTAATATGTTGCATGAGCTCTTTATGCAGCGTTGTCTTTCACAACTAGAGTACTCAACCGTTTCCTAATTTGCACATAAAAATGAGTTCTGCCTGACACTGGATATACTTCCCGTGGCCAAACATGTGCTCTCAGGCTTGTTTTCAAAACAGAACAGCTGCTTTGTGAACACAACTATCTGAAAGCTGTCTGGAATAATTGCACTGTAATAACATCGGCACCCTCATATCTGGCATGAAGCTCTTCCGAATTTTTTTTTTTCCCATGCCTTTCTGTTGAACCTCTGTGTAGGGTTTACGTTTCCTTTTCACACAGACTGATTTCACTTGTGGCAGAGAGTGCCAGGCAGCAATCCTCTGTGTCTGCTATGGTGGCTGCGGGCTGCATGCTGCCGCGCAGCCCAGGCCTGAGAATGGGCAGGGTGCTGGCTGCCTGCTGCGTTCGTGGTTTCATCTGTGTTTGTATTTGGGGGATGCTGTTACTTCTGGAAAACACTACCGAATGTGCCTTCATCCCTGCTATGAGAGGGATAGTCAATCTGAAGGAACTGGGTAGCTCAAGTGTGGATGTTAGACCACACCGCAGAGCTCCTGTGTGGAGGACAGGGTTTGCTCCCAAACAACATTAAGGCGAGAACTGTACTGCTTCAGCCAGAAGTCATCGTGGTATTTGAGTGAAGCATTTTTTGTCTCTCTCTCTGGAAAACAAACACCTGGTCACAGCCATAACTCAGGGTCTGAGAAATTGGAGGCAGCTTTGTACTGCAGCACACATGCTGCCAACACAGGTCAGGTGCTGCTCCTGCTACCAGAATGCTTGCTGTGGCATGGGCTGTGATGGCATCTAAAGCAGGTGTAGCCAAGCATGTAATTAAAGTGGCTTGGATGGAATCAATCCCCCAGAATCTGTGTTTTACTTGCACATTTGCCTTATTGTGAGTTCTTGAAAGTTGCTTTGCATATGTTATTGGATGAAAACTGTTAGAACGCTGATCCCATTCATTGCACCTAAATGGGAATGAGGAATAGACACAAAAATGAATGATGTTAAAGGGTTAAAAAGGAGTAATGGTCAGAAGCATCCTCTTTGCTCACTTCTGCAGAAAGAAACATGCATCTTTTCTGCCAGCAAAACTGATGCAAGTTATCACTTTTAAATCAAGTCAGAGGAGCCTGCAGGAATTTCATTAACATTTTTGCAATATCAAAAAGGAGCTACTTTCCTCATTTGGTTAGTAATCCTCTATATAATGTGCCAAGGTAACTGTCATTTAATGTGCTTTTCTTAAGGCATGCTATTAACAGGATAAAATCATACACTGTTTGCTCTTTTATTTAAAGCAGATGCATGCTCACGCATGCACACACAACCAACCAAGCAAGAAAGCAAAATAAACAAAACTCCAAAGACTAAATATTCTGTGAAGAGCCTGTCCAGAATCTGAGATTCCAAATTCTGCATTCTTCTCCATTTAAAAACTGTTTAAATACCAGATGCACACAAAATCCAGTGACACTGAAATAACACCTTTTAAAACTCTTCATCTGTAACTTTAAAAAACTGACCATTGGCAAGTATACTGAAAGCATTTCCAAAGTAAATAGTACCTTTATAAAAATAGGTTCCTGTCTGTTCTGTGACTATTTGCAAAACTGACTTAGGCAGCTTATTTAGACTTACTGGGTATGAGCACAATACAGGTTCCTTTTGTTTTTTGCATGAATTTTGCAGTGAGTCTTGAAATGCATGAACAAGGTATAGGTAGAATTACTGTGAGTTTCATTAAAAAAAGAGTAACAGTATCCCATAAAGAATAGTAGATTGTTTTACCAAAATGTATTTGTACATTTGTTTAAGACAGTCTTAGTTACACTTAGTGACTGTGAGGGAGAAAATAAGATCAATCCGATGCAGCCCACATTTTATCACTTACACCATGTTCTCAAGTAGTGATGTTGAAATCCTTGCTTTGAGCATTCCTCGGGAAGCTGTAGGTGTGAAAAATGTCTATCCCAAACCAAACTTTGCAGTTACAGTCAGTGCTTGACTGTTCTCCTAGGAAACTGTCAGCAACGGATTCACTTGGCTTGGTGGTGCAGTCTAGTATGATCAGACTTTCCTTAATCTGTTCCATAGAAAAAAATCCTACCCTCTGTCTCCAGCTGTTTTAGCCATAATCTAAGATGGCATGTTCTTCATCCATTCTGTGGTGACTTCTGTAGAATTACTTTAAATTGCATAACCTTTAGAAGAACATATCATACCATTATCGCTGAACTTACGTCCATCTGTGAGTCAGTGTGTCTGTGAGTGCACTGCACTGGAATTCTCTGGGATGGCTCTGCTCTTTTTAGGTGTGCACATGGGATTTTCTTCTGACTCTTGACCACAAAAGGCTGCTAGCACTCAAGCTGGAAAAATGTGGAGTAATATACCTTTTAAAACTGTCTTTCCATAATGTTTGGATGTCCATACCAAGTTGATTGAAGAGTTTCAAATACTCTCAGTTTCTTTGATGCACGGTGCAGGAGCATCAGTGTGGTGTGGCAGAGTCAATAATTAACTTGGGCAGCACCAAGTAACAGCTGTAGAAGGCCTGTTCAAAACAAAGAAGTTAGTGTTTTCCTTTGAGTAGGTATTGGTATGCGGGGCTGTCATTGTGTAAGGTTTACATCAATTTGCTGGATGACTGGCTAAGAGTGAGGTTAAAAAACAATCTTGTGTTTGAAAATGTAGAGAAACCATGTCTAAGTTATGGAAAACTGAGCGTGGTAAGAAAGCACTGTATATGATTTCCTTATCCTTGCTACTCTTCATGGTACTCTGATGGCTTCAGCTGAGAATGGACTACCACATCACTGTCTGACCTGGCTGGAGTGCTTGTGGGAGTGAGCTGGTGACTCATACTCAATCTGTCTTATTTCACTGGGGGAGGAAAAGAAGAAATCAGGGGGTCCTGAGACCAATCTCCATAGATTTCCTTCTGCGGTTGTATTAGACAGATTTCATTAGAATTTCATTGGAGTGATTTTTTTGTTGTTGTTGTTTTTTGTTGTTGCTGTTGCTCTGTAAGTTATGTCTGTGTTAATACAACTATTATTGCTAGCCTGACTGCTCATTGGTACCCTTTAAAGTATATTGATACCTGTCTGTCAAGCGTTATCATCTCTAGCAAGTGCATTTCTTATATGAAGAAAAAGGGAAGCAGGCTGCTTCCTTGTGTGTCAGTTTTGTGGGGATCAAACAAAAATAAAATAGTAGGCTGTGACAGATTTGAGTACACTCAGGATGAACTCTTTGCCTGTATTCTGTGCAAACTTCAAAGTTACCACTAGTGGAAAAGACTAAAGGGTTAATAGGAATGTTTTTTGCAGCAGCCATCTCTAGCAAATGTTACTGTGCTGGTCAGGATAAACCCAGAGGATGTTTTATAGAAAAGTGAGGCAAGAACAGGCGCTGTGTCTGGTATAGCGATTAGAGGTGATTCATTTTACTTTCTGTATGGATTGATCTCCTGGGCTCTGTTTAGAGGGCAGCCAGTGCTTGAACTGAGACCAAATGGAGGAACTACAATGTGCTCTGGGATCCAGGCAGATCTGATTAAGTATTCAATGTTGGATAGGTGTCTTATACTTTTGATAGCTTTGAATTGTGTACCATGATTATGGAGCATATTGCTAAGAGTACAGAATGTCGTTCAATAGTATAATCAGGAAAATATCAAGCTGTTTAGTGGGAATTCTTGGCCCTGCTTGAACTGCGTCAAAAGCCCTGGGATATAAAAAGGAAATTGGTTGCATGGTCATTTGCTTGCGTTCAGTAAGAAGGCAAAATTAGCACTAGTATAATTTGCCGACACCAGATTCTGAATAAAACAAAAACCCATGCTCTTTTGTCACTGTCCAAAGACTTAAAAGCAGTCAGTGCAGCCTGCTGGACTCTGGTGTCCACTGTTTGCTGCTGGGTGAAGCTCTCTGCTACCATTCACTCGTGAGACAAGAGGTGACAGGATTAGCTCAGGCAGAGTAGTAATAAACTATTTTTGTTTCAAAGATTTCTTCCTGTCCAGAGGTCATACTAGCTTTGTTTTTATCTCTTGAGCTAGCTGTTTACAGAGCAGATACTTCTCTGCTTCCTCTTCCTGAAGATAATTTTAAATACAGCATCTTTGTCAGTAGGATTTCTTGTCTGGTGATGTCTCATGCTTATAACATGACAGTATATTTGCCTGTCTCTTGGAATCAGATGTGGGCAAATTGTGAAGTCACTTGATACAGTGTGCTTTGGTTGTAACTGTGGCCTGAAAACTTAATATATGTTTCTTCTTTTTCTCTCACAGATAACCTCCTAGTTTTTACTGTAGCAACTAAGGAAACCGATGGCTTTCATCGCTTCATGCAAACTGCAAAGCACTTCAACTACACAGTGAAGGTACAGTATGTTCTCATGCCAAGTAGTCATACTACACAGCCTTTAAGGTAGAAACAGTGCAGTAATAACTGAATCTGTTGAAACCTTCCCATGGCAGCGAAAGGAGATTAGTAGATACTGTGGTCAGGACCCTCAGTCATTCTGTCATAATTTATCATCTAGTCTGGCCTTGCAGTGCAACTTGTTTGTTTTGAGCAGCTGTACAACTGCTGCGGGAAGCTGTACTGGCAGCACAGGAGGTGGTGAGTGTTCCCATCCTGTTTAACCAAGGTGGGAGTCCTGCTGTGGAGAATGAGGGAGGGTCACAACTGCAAGCTGCCTTCTCTTTCCCAAGACTCCGTGACTCTATGAGAGTATAAAACATTTCTAATGATTTTCCTAGCCTCTTGTGTCTTGTTCCCAGTCTCCATATGTCATGTACTGAACTTGGCCTTTACATGACCTTGGGAAAAAAGCAAAAGCCCTAACTATCTTGTAACTTTCCACACAATTTTTGTCTGCAAAAGAAAAAATCCAGGAATTCAGATTGTATTATGACATTCTTCTGCTTGCTTACTCACCACAGTGTCTGAACTGTAATTAGGAAATGATTTGGTCTCTGAAGTTTGACTTTTGCTGTTGAACTTGAAAACCTGAGAAAACCTTTCCTAAAGTTAATGTTGTTCTAAAGCACTTGAGGAGCCCGGGCTCTGCATACAGCTATTAGCTTTGCAGATTTGTCTAAAACAGCGTGCAATTCATTTGTTTCAGGTTTTAGGAGTTCCAAAAATCTTTTATCTTTCAAATGCTCAAAACCCACAAAAATGTTAAGGTAAAATTGGCACTTGGCTACACAGAAATGTTGTTCAGCTGATTTTAGCACCCAGTTGTAAACTGGGGAATATATCCTTCATTTGTATAAAAGTGTTCTGGGGGTATTTCAGGAATAGTGGAGCTTGGAATTTGTATTAGTAATATCCTGATCCCTCAAGCTTTTTGATACTTCCTGTTCCTAAAATGATGAAATTGTCTTCTAAACATCTCATTCAGAATGTTCTTCTAACATAAGTTTTGAAACAATTATTCATTTTTTCCTTTTTCTGATGGAAATGTGTTTAAATAAACAGTGGTAGCAGGCAATTACTTGATTCTTATTTGGTTAAGAAATTTGTCTCATGTTTTTGCAGTGATGTCATCATGCTGAATGCTGCTTCAGACATGGAAAACTTATGATGCTGGAAATGCTGGCTTGCTGTGCTTTAATGCATTGCTTCTGCTTTAACATCTGTTTTCAATAAGGGTCTGCTTTCAAAAGCCTCTTGTTTTTTGTTACCAGCAAAAAAAAAAAAAAAAGACTTTTTACTTATTCCAGGTACTTGGAAAAGGTGAAGAGTGGAAAGGTGGTGAGTTGACGAACTCCATTGGTGGAGGGCAGAAAGTCCGCCTGCTGAAAGAAGGCATACAGGGCTATGCTGATCAAGAGGACTTGATTGTAATGTTTGTTGAATGGTGAGCAAACCTGGCTTGTCATTACATTTAAGCTTGGGTGCGCACACAGAAGTAGCTGGTGTGATGTGCTGAAAGTTGCATGCCTTCTCTGTTTGTTTGAGAATGTTTGCTCCCATTTTTTTCATTCATAAAAATAGTAGATTCTGCTTGGAGCAATCACTGCTTTTTAAAAAGGATTTACAGATGTAAGAGTTGCTCATAGTTCTGAGGCCTCAAGGGGGTGAAAAAATGTTGTTGGAGCTGACAAGCTTTCAGGCAATCAGGCAATCGTGCATCCATCCCTCCTTCTGCTGCGGTAGTGTGGGATGTGGCTGAGGGCTGGGAGCTGGAGGACTGGCAAAAGCAGCTCCAGAAATAATATGGCCAGAAGAGACCAGAGTGTGATCTCCGTCCATGAAGTAACAGTGACATGGAGGAAGCTGGAAAACAGGCCCTTGAGGAAAGCACTTAGTGAGAGAACTCCTTTTATGTGCTGGAGAGCTGAAGTGAGGCACTGTGCCATACAGACCCCCAGTGCCTGCTGTGTCTGCAGATGGAAGCATGGAGACAGGGCTGCTGTGGGTGCCAGATTACTGGTCACAGCATGGATACGCTTAAGCATGTGAGCCTATATAATGTGCCTAAGCATATGAGCCTAATATAATGAGCCTCCTCATTGGAGGCCAGATAGCCTTCTTTGTGTTGCAGAAAGCAGGGGATACAAGGGGTTTTGAACACATTTACTTTTTTTTTTTTTTCTTTTTCTCTTCCTGTGTGTGACAAGAGAATGCAGAGAGCAGGTAAGGATCCAGCTCATGGCAGCCACTAAGGCCTCTCACACCCGTGCTAGGGTCACTGAAGGATCCTACAAGGAGGATGTGGGGCAGGCCTGGAGCTTGTGCATGGTTCACACTCTGTTACCAGCTCATCTTGAAATTTCTGCTACTAAGTTTTCCTTCAGTACTTTGAGCAAGCTTTATATGGGAAATGGATTTTTACACTTCTGTAACTTCAAACTGTATGTAACTTTTAGAGCTACATATTCTTGTTCATTTGTTTGTTTTCTTTCTAACTTGATTAACAGTTTTCTGTTCAATAAGTAGAAAAAGTAACTTTGTAAAAATCAATATGTACATGCTCGTAGTGTTCTGGTGATCATGTGAGACCTGGAAGATATTTGAGAGTAATGAGGGGAATTGTTCTGATCTGTATGAGGTTCAGATAAATCATCAGTTTACTTAACGCTCACTGCTTATATTGTCTTATTGTTTTCTAACTTATAATCTCAGTACCTCACTGTTTTTCCCTATATGGTAAAATACTTAAATTGATTTGGGTATAGCTCAAATTTCTCCAACATAATTTTTTATATCCAGGATGGGCTGTCTGAGAGGGAGATGGATGAGAGAATACAGCAGACCATGTGTGTTCAAGTACAGATGTCATAATCTTTCTTGCCATGAAAACTTGCCATTTTAAGCCTCCCGGGTTCTTGAAGGCTATAATCCCAAATACATGTTGATTTTAAACTTTTGGGACAGACTCCAAGTAGGAAAAAAAAATATTTTTTCTTTCTGATTCTAGCATTATGTTTTAATTATAATGAGTCTTTACATTTCCAGGAATCCTTGTTATTGATTTAAACACTGAGAAATGTAGCATATCTATAGGAAATTCCTTTCTTTTTCAGGTATTTTTCTTTATATTCTCTGTGAAGCATTTGGGATGTTAATCTTGGTGGGGGATGGAGGGAATCTCCTGGTTTATTTACTGTAACTAGGTGAATAATTTACAATGAACTTTTTGTGCAGCTTCTTGCTATTTTTTGTGCGGTGTTTTTTACGCGGCTCGCAATTCTGGAAATAGTTTCAACTTTTTTAGTAGTCAGCTTGTGTCTAGGTGCAGATGGAATACAATTGAAATTAGGTTTGTTTTTGTGAGAGCTAGCTGCTGGTTTATTTTGGACTGTTTCAGACTGAACTGGCTAACGGCCAGCACAGACTGGGCTGAAATGGTTGGTGCTGTGACTGTTCACCCAGAACTCCCACAGAAATCTGCTTGTGTTGTAGAACACTGTTGAAGTCTCGATGATTTTTTAAAACATTTGCCAGGAAATGAGGGATAACCATTTTGAGATATGCAGAAAGTGCCATTGAGGTATGATTCTGGCGGAAATGCATTGTAAACAACTAAGTGTGCAGCCTAACAGTCCACTTCAATAACATGAAATATGGGACCTGCATTACTAGTTGCAAATCCCCCTTGTTTGTACATGGAGCTCTTTAACTTGCAGCTCAAATAGTAGCAGGTCTTTATTGTTATAAAGCTGTAGATGCAAAGTTGCACGTTCCGTTCTGGAAGATCTGCACCCCGTGATCACTTCCCAGCTGTGACAAGGCACTGGGTGCACAGAGGGTGTGACTTGGGGCCAGAAAAGGAGGAGGGCTGGGTGGATTCCAACCCTGAACATCAACCATCTGGGAACTTCAGGAAATGGGACTGGAGTTGTGGAAACTTTATTTACCCCCTCCACCTCCTAGTTAATCAAAAGGATTTACAAAGAATAAATAAGTGTATGTGAGCTTTTCCAGCTTGTCAAAACGACCTGCCTCCTTCTGGATATATCTTTACTTATTCTTCTCTGTCCAATTCTAAAGTCCTATTCAAATCTGGAACACAGCTCATCATCATAATAATTGTTAAAGATAGTCCTGGAACCCATTTTGCGATGGTCTCAGTGGGGTAGACCTCAATTGGATCTTTCTTACGATAGGAATTTGGTACTGTGTCTGACATAGTAGGGAAGCGAGGCAAATGGATAGGTTTGAGCTTGGCTCAAGAAGTTCTCCATTTGTCAGAGACAAGTAGAACTGTGTAAAGCCACAGATGAGGACTAGTGGTGAGGAGCAGGAAGCTGGTGGAGATCCTGTTTGGGGAGGGGTGTAGGTTACTTCTTGATGAAACAGAGCCACAAAAATTGGTGGAAAATGTACATACATGATAGACTCATGCCCTTGCATAATATCCCTTTGTATGTAAAGTTTACAATAATTGCTAATACAATTTAGCTGTTCTAAGTTGAGCTCTGTGCTGTGTTCTGTATTATGAACTGTGCTGCACTAAGTAGCATATCCTTTCCCAAGCAGAGCCTGTGGCTAGCGCAGCATGTTGCTCAGCTTTGGCTTTTTTTCCAGAATGACACTCATTGGGAAGCAACGTTCCAGGGGTGTTTGGTTCCTTCCTGCAGCTGCAAATCATTGCAGCAGCAGCACTAACCTGATCAAAGAGGAGAAGCACAGCCTGCCATAAGCTATTAAGTTAAAGCCTCAGACAAATCTCTGTTTTTGTCTGTCTTCAACTCTTCTCCTGTTTCTTGCTTGTTCTTCAGGCCCGTTCTGGCTTTGAATCAGACTACACTAGCTGAATGGAAAAGGGAGGAAAGTACTGTTCTGTATATTTTGGGCGGAAGCAGGCAGTTTTTGCAAAACTGGGGAAGCTCCAAAATGTACAATACATTTTTCTTTTTTCTTTTTTTTTTTTTTCTTCATACATTCTTCTGCCAAAGTTACAGAAAAACAAAACAGTGAAGGTTTGCAGAACCTCACTTACTTTATATAGACTACATAACACACTTCCTCTCCAGGGCTCATGCTTTGCTCTGCGGTGGAGATCCATTGCATTTGTAAGCCAGCTGTTGTTCAGTTTTCTTAGTCCAATTGCATGAAATCCCCTTTGAAGAAAGGACGTTTTAAATAATTCAGAACTGTAACAAAGAAGCACCAGAAGGCAGTAAGAGTTGGTTTCTTGGCACTATTGCTGAGTAACACATTGCAATGCAAAACATTCTGTTTACTGCTCGTGGGATACTGCTGTCCTATCTCCTAGCCTGGCTCAAATACTTAGCAAGAACAAAATCGTGATAAAGATGAGACCTTTGGAGCTGGTAGCTGTACCTTTCCTCTGCCCTATTTCAGGACTGCAGATTTAAGGTACCTAAGGCAGATGCATGAAATAAGAATATCCCCATAAACAAAACAGCTGAGACACTACCATTAAATTCAGATATTTTGTTTCTTCAGCCAGAGATTAGTCTGTTACGCTGCGATCCCAATATTTCCTCACTTTATGCCATGTGAAATGAACCTTGAAGTGTTTTGTGCATTAATGCTTTTATATGTTGATCTTGAGCATGAATAAAGGAGCCTTATGCTTTAAATTATTTAATCATTTACATTCATTTTATGGTTTTTCAGAGGATTTGATTTAGATTTTGTGCTACAGCGAGGAACCGCTGGGTTCACAATACTCCATCACTATATGACCTTTGCCAAAGCTTCACCTTTTCTGCTTTTGGCTAATGCTGGCCTCCTCTTATGGATAACTCCTTGGCTCCTTGGTTTAGATATCAGCCTTTCCAACTTTCGGTCTTTGTGATTGAGAATCAGGAGTTAAATCTGATGAACACAAAAAAATAGGCTACTTTTATAAGTAAATATTATGAAGTTTAGGGTCTTCTGAAGTCTTCAGCACATCAAAAAAGTTAAAGCAGAAATTTAAATATTGTGAAGATGTAACACAGTTTAACGATAGTCTGTGTTGAGAAATGATATATTTTGAGAAATGTATGTGCCTAAGGAGATGTCAGACAGAAGTCTGTGCCAATGTGTTTTGGAACAAGATCACCCCAAGTTTCCCAGTAAGTCATCAGTAAGTTCTCCTTCATCTACAAATATATATGTTTTTCCTTTTAAATATAGAACTCCTTCTTTTAAAGATGCATACTTACATTTTACTCAAAATACGTGAAACTTGAAAATCAGTTTCAGGTAGAAAAATTCTGAATGGAGAAGAAATGTGGAAGGCTCAGAAAAAATAAATGGAAATGGAAGGGGAAGCTGTTGGTTAAATAGTATTGATTGAGGACTTATTTTCCCAGAAGATTGTAGGATTTTTACATATGATACAGATTTCAGAAATATGATGTCACTTTTCAGAAAAGAATGGCTGTCTGATTTTAAACATTTGAATAATCAAACCATTTGTTGCTTTGAACACAGACTCATTAAAATCAAACCAAACAGTGGACATCTTTTCTTCATTTTCAGCTATGATGTAATCTTTGCGGGAGGACCTGAAGAACTGCTAAAGAAATTTCAGGAAACAAATCATAAAGTAGTGTTTGCAGCAGATGGACTAATTTGGCCAGATAAAAGGCTAGCTGACAAGTATCCTGTGGTCCGGAGTGGAAAACGATTCCTGAACTCAGGAGGTAAGTGTGATTTGTGAATATGCTAAATCTTGAACTTGAGCGTGATGCTTTCATTATGTTTTATGTCTTTGTATGTGTAGGTATTCCTGAACTCCCGAGGAACTCACTGAAGATTGCATTTGCTGTTTACCACTCTGTCCCTTGAACGTCTGCTCTTTTGTTCTCAGGAATAGATTTCCTTCAAAATCCCATGGTATTTTTGGCAATGCCGCTGAGTAAAGCATGTAAATCAAGTGAAGCCTGGGGCATAAATGCCCTGCAACGAAATGCTATGCAGGGACCACCCAGTTACTGGTCTAGGGGTAGAAGCATAAGGTAGTACATGCTGTTTACAGAGAGAGATCATGAGCTGGGCCACAGAATTTCCTGCCTTGTTGGTACCCTGGTTTCTAAGGTATCTCTGGACCTTGTGCACAAATGCTGGTGATGACTGCCTGTCCCCTCAGCATGGCTTGGATCATTTGATTCAAGGGAAGTGTGGGTTACTCCCATTAATCTCAATGCAGTGTTAATTCAGAAGTCTCCTTTAGATGACAACTTTGTTAATTGTTTTGCAGGTGATTAATACATGTGTGCATTGACTCTGACACTGTTTATCTGCTACAGAGCACAGTACTTCCCTTTACCTGGATAAACAGTCTAGGCACTCTGCAGAGCTGAGTGTCCCCACACTTTTCTCTCTTTGCCTAGGCTATCAGGCTATCATCCCTTTTTTTTCTTTCTTTGTTTTTTTTTTTTTTTGTAATCTGTCTGGGTTTTTTTGTTTTGGTTTGATTTGGCTTAAGTGTAATGCATTTCAGGTTCAAATTGAATTCCACTTGTAGTTCTGGCAGGATCAGTTTCGGGCTTCTCTGCCAGTAGGAAGTGATTCCTTCAGATATTCAAAAGCTGTCTGGACACAACCCTGGATAATGTACTCACAGGGACCCTGCTTGATCAGGGAGGTTGGAGTAGATTATCTTCAGTGCTCCCTTCCAATCTCAACCATCTGTGATTCAGTGACTGGTGAAAATGGAGCTTTTTTTTCTACAGTGGGCTTCTTTCTTGGGAACAGTAATAGCCTGGTCTCATGCTTTGGAGTTTGCTGGACCATCTGAAGCATATCTGTTTCCATCTTGAACATGTCTCTTTGCTATTTTTTACCTTAAAAAAGTGTTACAATAAAAATAAGCTGTAATTGCAAACTCTTTAGAACAGAACTAATGCATATCACAGAAAACTCGATTTTTAAGCCAAACTGTATGAATTTCATACATTGGCACCAAACACTTTGAATGAAGTCCTTGACTGAGGGACAGCATTGGCAGAGAAGTGCTTTTTATGGAAATAACTTGTGTGCTTAATATTGCAGGATTTATTGGTTATGCTCCATATATAAATCGTATTGTGCAGCAATGGGATCTGCAGGATAATGACGATGACCAGCTGTTTTACACCAAAATCTATGTTGACCCATTGGCGAGGGTAGGTAGTGGCTGGCTTTCTCATCTCTTTCTGCTTGAAATAACATGCTGCTCCTCATAAAACATCAGGAGATAAAAATAAAAGGAATGCTGTCTCCTTCTTTCCTGAATGCCATGTTGACAGTGGTGTTTGTTCTCTGGAGGTTCCTACTGTCAGAGTGATGAACAGTCTTTGGAAGGGTCATGACTTGAAATACAGTTTCAGACTGCCTGCAGATCTAGGCAGGCTGTGCTTCGTTGTTAGAAATAATAGCTCTGAGGTATATGATTAGGCACATTCATCTCAATGAGGGTCCCATGTAGTCTGCAGTTTGACAGCCAGAGAATGTGGCATTTTTCCAGGATTTCACTGAACTACTTGCTGATCCAGAGTTTTTAGATTTTGGGTTGCTGCCATTTCAGGTCCTGCCTGGAGCTGCATCCGACTCCTCAGCTTTTTATGCAGATATGTTCAGTAAGTCTGCATCATGAATTGTGGGGGGAGACTTCTCCAAGCCCTAGCTTAACAAAGTTCTGTGCTGATTAGGAGCCTTAAAACATAGTAGATCAGAGGCATGGGCTGGGTACTAGAAAAAGTGGGTTAAAAAGAGTAAACAATATTTTGATGCAAGAAGACTTCTAGAAGCTGATATTTTAGAATTTCGAGATTGACTTTGGTCACTTGGGTGCATAAGGCAGGTCTAAAGTCTTTGAAATGTATGTATGTTCTTTTAAGTTCTGTCGAGTTATGCCTGTGTTGTAGGGCATATTTAGATACAAGTACAGAAATGTTTGAATTGTCTTTATGAAAGTTAAGTCAGATGCTAGATATGCAATTGAAAGGACAGTGCGTAGAGACGCTTGAGCTGACTCTGCACCAAACTCACAAGTAATGTATTTAGCTGTCTGAACTGATTGTCTTCTAGACAAAAAGTGTGTACCTCTGCAGAGGACACCACTACACAGTGGTTCAAAACGCCCCCATAGTACTGCCTATAAAGTTACTGGCTACATACAGAGATGCGGAGATTCTATAGGATTCTATACGCTTCTTAAGTACTGATCCTCTGTACGGTAGTGCTCAGAACTGTAGAATATGCAAGGAAATCTTGGATGATTCGAAACAAAGTACTCATATCTAAATAACAGCTTTTAAATCTATTTTAAAGGATATGTCTTTTGCTCAATGTGTTAAAAACTTTTGAACAAGGTACACTAAATGTGAGTGTAGATGAGTTTAATAATTTAGTACTAGGAATATGTTTCGAGTGAAGGTATTTTCTGTTCTGACATGATACTCAGATTTGGCACGCTGTTATTTTGAAACAGTGAAATGCAGTGATTTTGATTTAAGAACTGCTAGTGTGCTTTGTTGGTGTTCCGAGAACTGTCAATATTTCTAAGGTAAGATATAGATTTTCTTTAGCCTACCCTCCTAAATTGCAGTTTCTTTGAAGAGTTATGGTCTTTATTCTACAAATTTAGATGAGGCTTTTGCATATGTAAAACTAATTGCTATACAACTGCACAAGTCAGGAATCTAGGAAAAACTTAACAGTGTAAAACTAAGAATTCCATTTGAGAATTGAGTGTCAGGTAGCTTGGCCTGTTTAATTTGCTGTTGCTTCTTATAAGACTTCAGCAAAAGCTTTGGCTTTTTAGAATACCTCAATATCTTTGCTACTTTTATTTCAGGAAAGCCTGAACATTACTTTGGACCACAAATGTTCTATTTTCCAGACTTTAAATGGAGCTGTTGGTAAGCATATGCTTTGTATGTTGTGTTTCATTAACCATGTTATTAAAACTGTAATTGCAAAGCCATTGATACAGTTCCTTAAACATACGCTCTTCTGTTGTGATGAAATATTTGGGTGGGTAAACCAGATTTCCAGTTCAGCCACAGGCTGAAGTTTGATTTTAAAATAGCAAAAATAATTTTAAATAAATGGAGTTATCAATATTTCTGAAATTAGGAACCAAATTTCTATCAGCCTTTTGCAAACTTAATTACCATCTTCACTCTTGTAATTAAAATTGCATTTTGGTTGTTATGTGTAATAGTTTGTGAAATAATGACTAATTTCCTTTCTTTAATTGTCTTGAATTAAAATTGGAAGCTACATTTCTACAAGATTCCTTCCTTACCTTTAACCTGCAATTATGTAACAACTTTGAATTCAGATCATATCTAAAGTAACTGATTTATTTATAAATTCCTTTGTTCAAGAGTAAGTTTTTAGGCAGATTTTGTTCAAATTTTAAAGGCTGCTGTTGGCAAACTCTGAAGTTTAATGTAACATGCAATTCTTGGGATAAAGCATTTAGAATTGAGGGTCTGTTTAAAAACCAAAAAAAGCTTCCATATAAATATCTTTGACAATGACAACAACAGTAGGATGTACAGTACCAGCAAGAACTCAGAGAACTCTGAAATTTTATCTTTTTATAAACCTGTTTTGGCATGATCCTTGTTAATTTGCAGATGAAGTTCATCTGAATTTTGAAGAAGGGAAAGTAAGAGCAAGGAATTCTGTGTATGAAACATTACCGATTACTGTTCTCGGAAATGGTCCAACTAAAGTGAGTGGCATTTTTCTCGTGGTTTTGTGCAAAGACAACAATTTTAGCTCAGGCAAAAACAATGGAATAGTCTGAAATAGTTATGACCACTACTAACTTCTATTTAATATTAATAAAAATTGCATGGGTTAACAAACCGTTCTAGCAGCTCTCTGCATCATTATTTTGTTGTCACAGTAACTTGATAGCACTGCTGAAACAACTCACTCCACTCCCAAATTCACGATAGCAAGAGATATTAGAAGTGAATAACTTGATGTTAATTTGTTCATTACCAGAAAACAATTTTTAAAGCTAGTGAAGAATCATAGAACTGTAGAATCCTTAGAGTAGAAAGGGACCTCAGAAGGCCATTTGGTCCAACTCGTCTGCAATGAACAGGGATACCACAGCTGCTCAGGTTGCCCAGGTTCTGATCCAGCCTTGCTTTGAAAGTCTCCAGGGATGGGAAATCAATCACATCTCTAGGCAAACTGTTCTAGTGCCTCACCACCCTCACTATAATCGACTTTTTCCTTACATCCTACCCAAATTTACCCTTCCTGATCTTGAAGCCATTTCCCCTTATTCTTTTGCCACAGACTGTGCTAAAGAGTCTTACAGAATCACAGAATGGCCCAGGTTGGAAGGGACCTCAAGGATCATGAATCTTCAACCCCCCTGCCACAGGCAGGGCCACCAACCTCCCCGTTTAATACTAGACCAGGCTGTCCAGGGCCCCTTCCAGCCTGGCCTTGAACACCTCCAGGGATGGGGCATCCACAACCTCTCTGGGCAGCCTGTTCCAGCACCTCACCACTCTCATAGTAAAGAACTTCCAGGAGGACAGGGCAGCCCAGGCAGTCCATCCTGTACACATTTTGTTCAGCGCCAATTCTGAAAGTGCTAAGAAGGTAGATGCTGCTTTAGAAGCCAGCCAGTAGAATGTGTTTTCAGTCGTGGCATAGTATGCCGTTATGCATCATGAAAATATGTCTTTTACAATTTCTAAGTGCTTTTCATGTGGTTGGTCTCTGCATTTTGTTTGAAGTGTTGATTTTAAGATTTAGGAGAATTAACTAGAATCATCTTTTGGCATGAAAACATGCACAGCAGCTTTTGAGAGCTGGATCTGTAGTTTGTTTCTTGTAAGTCTTGCATGCATTTGGTTGGTAGTTTGTCTGCTTACAGTTTTTTTTTTTTTGAACATAGAAATTAAAAGGATATCACCTCTGGCTTGTAAATAATAAGAAAGAAATAGGTATTTTTATGTTACTTTCTTTTTAACATAAAAATACAGTCATTTGCCTTTAGATTTAAGGCATTAAATTATTAAGCCTGAATTCTGTAAAGAGTAAAAATCACCAGCTGTATGCACATCTCATTAACCTGAATTGTTCATTTGTTACCAGATTTACTTGAATTACTTGGGAAACTATATCCCCAATGCTTGGACACGGGAAACTGGATGCACTATTTGTGATTTAGACATGCTGGATCTGTCAACAGTAACGGTAAGAAAACTTGTGAAACAAGAGCAAAACCATTGTGAAAGCATTTGATAGGTATGTAGTGATTTCTGATTCAAAGAGGCTTTGGTATGCACTCTTATGTTTAATAGGCACCTGAGGATATTTTGTCTCATATATGAAACTAGAAGGAAGGAAGTTTAATTTACTGAAAATGCCAATACTTGTGGAAATAATTTCATGCATGCATTTTAATATAGGTTTCCCCAATATTACTGAAACTAACCCCTTCCCCAAAAGCCCTCAGATCCTCTGTTCACTGTATTTCATTTCTTGTCTGTAGTGAAGACATGAATGAGGACAGAGCTTAGAGGGTCATGAGGGTTTAGGATAGCACAAAAGAAGTGATGGTTTGTTTGGCACTGAAAGTAGTGTGACAATTTCTGGACAATAAGAAGCTTGTAGAATGGGATATAAATTTAAGAAGTTATTGCAGGAATTGTAATCACTTTCACATCCTTTTAATATACATATATATTTACACATACATCTTTAATTTGAAAGTAGAACATTCTTCTGATGTTCTGCTGAAAGTTTTTGCACTCTCAGCTATATGTTAAAGTTTACCTGAGGAAAAAAGTTAAGTTTTGTCTGAGGGTGTTGCCTAAGGGGTAGTTTAAACTTAAAGCCATTAATGGAGAGTACCTTGCAATGATTGACTGGATAGCTTTTTGTATAGTTTAAGTACATCTACTTGGAATGGATCTTCCTTACTGTAGCTCATTCTTTGGACATCATACCTCACTCACTCTGCCAGCAGAAATAGTGAGACTTTTCCTTGGCCTCTGTGGAAGTGTTTACCTCTGGCATTTCTTAGTACAAGCAGTATTTCATTTTCTGAATGCGCTTTCTGTTCTGGCCTGGCTGGTTGCTACTTAACAAGAAATCTTTAGAATAAAAAGCAATCATATAATCACAGACTGTTTGGGATTGGAAGGGACCTTAAAGATCATCCAGTTTTAAGCTCCCTGCTGTGGGCAGGTTTGCCACCCACTAGATCAGGCTGCCGAGAGCCCCATCTAACTGGCACTGGGGTTGCTTTATTCGATTTTATGTATTGGTGCGCTCATATCTCCTGAAGACTTTTTCATTGTTGCTCTTTTCACAAGAAGGTCAGGATCAGTTTTCTTGATGCCAAGTTGTTATGAGCTTTGAGTTCCTTCAGATGAATTCCGACATATGTTCTTGTCTTGATGAACTTAGCTGCTGCTGTTCAAACATCTTGGGCTGAGTCTGACATGCAGACCTTGATTTGACATCAGAGGAAGATGCAGTGGCCAGACACTTGGTTTTCAGCCCATCACATGAGTTTAGTAACGTTATTTTCTGAGGACTTCCCACCGTGAAGGGCAGGGTGGTCTATGCAAGGTGAAGGGGATAGAAGCATCACCTTGGGCCCTGCTGGTTGAGCAGTAGCATCCAAGGTGCTCCCTGGGGACAGTTTGAGTAGTAATACAGTTCTAATAGCCTAAATTAAACTGAACAACAAATTTAATGTTCCTTTGCCTAATGCTTAAATCCTGAGGCTCTTTACTAGTGTAGAAAATTTTGCATGTGAGCAGCAAGGATGACTTCACTGCTCCTTGTGTTGCATTGGCAGCTCCTGGACTCTTGCAGTATGGCTTTAGAGTGCTGCCCCGTGTTTCTTCAAAAATTATCACACACTTTCTTACTGCTAGTGAAAAAATAAGCTTTAAAATGTGGAACGTATGTCCTTTAGTAAAAGAGTGAAAATCTGTTAGAGAAAATGCAATATCACCTAGAGCAGCCTGGGTGCTCCTGAAGTGTTTTTCCCAGGGCATAACTGGGAAGAAGCAAAGTTCAGACTTGATAAATTCACATACTGGGGATTAAACTTGTTCATTCAGACATAGATTCAGATAGTGCAGTCACACCTCCTCATAAGCATGGGGAACGATGCTCTAGATCAATTAACTCTGCTTTATGGAGATACAGTGGCAGTGCAATTTGCAGGAATGTCAAACTCTAGTCCTTTAAACCTGCTTTTGTTACACTCGACTTTTAGTGTAGACATTGGAGCCAATCAGTTCATGCTCCTGTATTTTGGAGGATTATTAGTAATTCATGCTTGTCCGTATAATCTTTGCAGATCCAAATGTAACCTGCTTCTCTTTCCTCAGGAAAACATAGTGAAATGGCTTTGAATTAGAAAAATATGCAGAATAAATTGTGATAGCACCACTGTTATGGTTAGCACATTTGTTCAGTAAACCCAGTGGCACAGACTGCTTTCCTCATCACTTGTGATCAGTGTTATCAGTATCAGTCCAACTCCAGTCACAACAGGGTAGTCTCCACTAAATGCTGCGGCTGCTGCTTTCAGGACGTGTGGGTGCGCATACCTTCATCAGCTGTTCTGAAGTTGTTGGGCTGTCTGTGTGACTTACTGTCTGCTGGGTTTGCAGATGAAGTCATAAAATAAGAGGCATTCTGGGTAAACACTTGGTGTTGTAATGTTTCCTAGCGCACTTGCCAATTTCTTTCTGGACTTCCAGTGCAGACGGTGATACTGTGAAAACTCAACATGCGCTGATTGTTTATCCAGATGCTTTTCAAGCAAGTATGGGCTTGCTCAAGGAAAACTAACTTGCAGTCTTCTATAGGCATATAAGGTTTCTCTCAGAGCCTCTGGCAGGCTTAGATATTTGTATGGATTGTCTACTTTGGAAGGGGAAAGAAGCTCTGTTGAGTCACTGCATTTGTATAGGTTTAAAGACCTCTGAATGTTGAATTTCTTTGTCTCAAATAATGCAATAATGTATTTTAGGAACACACGAGTTCTGTCTAGTTTATTTTAGCAGCCATGATCTCTGCATCAAACACATGCAAAACAGGAATTTTAAAAGGTGTGAATTGATACGAGATGTTGGCTTCCTTAGGTGTAAGGGGAGATGCTCTGGTTAGAGTTTATGACAGCTCTTAATAAAATCAATAAGCAGGGAAGTAATGCAGAACTCATTTATGATAGCTATGGGGTATAGTGCATATAAAAGGATGTGCAAGGCTTTTGCAGTCTTTGTCTTAATGACTGAAATATTTTGATAATTCTTTATCATTTAATTACTTTTAAAAAAATAGTTCCCCATACTTTCCTGTAAATCTCTCATGTATATACAAATTATTCAAAAACAAAACAAAACACCACAATTTTTGCTATGCGTTTCTTGTATTCAGTTCTGTACTTTTTGCTGTTAAAACATATTTAATAGAGAGAAAATTACAAATCTTTTTACATTAGTTTTGGACTTCCAGTTTCTCAGTTTCTGTTATTGGAATTCAAAAAGTTTTCCAGTGATACTGAATCCATTATCTTTGCTTTGTCAGATAATTCACAAAAACATGCGTAGCAGCACATCAGAGCTAGTTGGCTTAGACCATTTCAGAACTGTGCAGTCAAGTTTATTACAGCATGACATTAGTTGCTTTTTAATAAAACTAGTCTTAGAAACAAGGCAAGTCAAGTTACTGGTTGTGTCAAAATATCATTATTTTTTTTTTAGGAATATCCCAGGGTAAAAATTGGTGTTTTCATTGAACAACCCACTCCTTTCCTACCTAAATTTTTAGACAGATTGTTGACTCTGGATTACCCTAAGGAGGCTCTCAGTGTCTTCATTCATAATAATGTAAGTATGTTACTATTCTGAAAAGCTTCATTTCATAGAAGTCATGGTATGAGTAAAAATGCAGGTGAAAAGTATGTAGATTTTCTGTATACATATTTCTTAACTGCATAGGAGGAGGTAATGTTTCATAATTTATTTCACAGAAGTGGAAAAAATACAGTAGTGAAATGAAGTTCAGTCAGTGCTTGCTGAAATCTACTGAAACAAACTACTTAGAAATTGAATTTTAAGCTGTATGCTTCTGAGAGAAGTACTAATTGGTGTAATAACAATACTTGTCACTGGATTTGCTTTTCATTTTGTTGTTGATATCCCATTTACGTTTCTTTTGATGCTGTTGCTGGGTGCCAGGGGAAAGACCATTGTGGACAGATAGATCTTGAATGGCAGTATAGATTAGTTGCTTTCTGAAATAGATTTAATGGTTTCTGCTAATTATCTAATGATCTGGTAATACTAATACTTCACTAGTGACATGCATCAGTATTACTATTTGCATGAGTGAGGCGACATGTATGTGCAAGTCTCATGGACAAACAGCGCTGCAAGATGAATGTCAGGAAAAAATTAGAATTTTGGTTTTCTGATTGGGCAGACATCATTGTTAACATAGCACAGCAGTCCTGAGTAACAGAGCAGAAGCAGAGCTGAGTTTTGAAGTTCTCAATGCCTTTTGGAAAGGAGTTCTTAAAGACATAAATATGATCTGCAGATAGGAATTGTAGACTAGGCTGGGGTTCACTGCTTCAGCCATAAGTTGAAAGATGTTCAGAATGAATTTAAGAATGAACAGCTTTTCAATTATAGGCAGGAAAAAACCATCACCTTTAGCTACTGTGAAGTTATCTGTTATAGCAAAGCCTAACAATGAGGACAGTGGTCTGGAAGGATTGTATACTACTGAGATCCCTTACATTAGGGGTAGGGTAATGAGAAATTAAAGAGACAACCACTGGGACTACTTTTCTGAGAGGATGAATGTGCAGCATTTTTAGTTGATTGAAAAAATAAGATTTGGTTTTATCACGTTAGAGCAAGATAATAGACGAATACCCCTGAACTCTAATCTCAACCTCTTCTGCCACCATCACTGCTTCTAGAAATGATACCACCAAACTGTTTTGCCTACTTTGTTAGCCAAGGCTGATGACATTCTAAATTTCCTTATTGCAAGCACTCTTGAGTGTGGTTTCATTCCCAGCCACCTTGGTAGCAGCGAATGATTTCTTCCAACTGGCTGCTCTCTTCTTAGGGAGAATAGAGTAGGAGTTGTGGTCTGGAGCTGGGGCACGTGGTGCACAGCTGTCTTTCTCTGGCTGGGCACCACAAGTGGCAACTCCCCTCTCTCTAAAGCCCTTCTGGTGTGACATAAAAATCCCTCTGTGCCAGTGAGGTTGAGGATGGAGTTTGATGTTTGTAAAACAAGTATTGTGATAAAATGCTGCATATACAGTTTGTGAATTGCATCACTGGTTTGGATGTACAGGATTGATTCATACTGCTGATGTGTTGGCTTTCCTTGCTAAAACTTTGGACTGAACCACTTGATTTTTTTGATGATAGCTGTACTGGATTATCTTCAAATACTGCTTGCCATCTGTTTGCTTAGGATAGAATACAATTTGTTCTTGGACACTGTGTTTATGATTTCACAGCAATTTGTACCTTTCATTCACTATAAACAATGTTAACATGATTACAGGAGGTTTACCATGAAAAGCACATCAAGAAATTCTGGGAAAAAGCCAAGAACATTATCAGAAATATAAAAATTGTTGGACCTGAAGAAAATCTGAGTCAAGCAGAAGCCCGGAACATGGGAATGTAATTTCTGATTTTTAAATCCTTTGTAATGGTGCATCCACTAACACTTTTTTTTTTTTTTCTTTAATGTATATTACTTTGCACATTAAATACTAACGGTCTCACATCTTAAAGTACAGAAGTGAAAGGTTTTGTCTAGAACAAGCCCTGGATATAAAATATTTACTATTGAGTATTTTATGGCTTCTGTTCAATAGAAAAGCTATTGTTACTTGTAGGAAAATGTCTCCTTGTTGGACTTCTGTATTTCAGTAGTCTACAGCCCTGACTTCTGTTGAAGGCACAGACAAGAACAGACTGAAAAAATAACTGATGACTATTTTTACATTATACTCAGCATAAACATGAATATATGTTAAAATATCTGACATTTTTTGTTATATTCAGAGTTTAAGAGTATAGCATGGCATCAACTGAGAGAAGGGACTTGTCTTGGTGTTCTTGGAATTTTGTTTGTACAAGGTTTTGTTGCTCGAAGCCACTGGGAAACTGAAATTTGGCTGGGCTCCAGGCTGGCCTCTCCCATAGCCTTTCTAGGAAATATTATCCATGCCCACAGTGGCAGAAGCAGCCATTCACATAATAAAAAAACATTATTTTTAGTAAACTCTAAGCAGTTAGCTACACCATTCACAAATTGTTTGAACTAGAAATAAGTGTAATATGTATGAGATGAGATCATCCCAAAATTATTCATTTAGAAAGCTAAGTATGATCTTACATGTGAACAATGTAGATGTCACCAACAGTTGCTCCTTTCCTTTTGGCTGGGACAGGACAAAATCAGGTTATCAGCAACTTCCTTTCACTCTTGCTCTTCTTGGCCAGCCTTCTGATTGTCATCAGCTTCTCTGGAATGATTACTTTTTTCCTCAGAAAATCTAGCTCAAAATTTAGATGTTCATGACAATGACAGTTCCAGTAAAGCAAATTATTAGCCCTCAATTCAGATAGCTTCCAATGCAACCTCTCTTGTTTCTCACTAATATTGCAACAGAAGTTGCTTTGTAACAGAGATTCTTCAAATCTTTTTTAATGGTTTGGTTTGCAGACACTGATATATTTTTATTTCTCCTGCATCTCTCCACACATTAATTGATAATTTTGTTTTATTTGCTTCAGACGTGTATTCACTACTTCTCCAAATTAACTGGTTTTACTTTATTTCTAGTAGGTTTGGAGTGAATTTGGTATTCTTACCTGCACATTTCACTCTAAAACGTGTTTATCTGATGCAGCTAACATTTATTATTATTATTTTTTTTAATGCAGCTAACAGTTAATGCAATTCAGTGCCTGGAGTTGAAATTAACAAAAGAGAAGTTGGGCATTGAAGGTGCAGTTTGTTTTCAGGAGAATACTTTTGAGTATATAATGTAGCTACTCAGTTTTCTTCTTACATCATTTTTCCCCATTTTGTCTTAGTAAAAACTGGTGATAAGTCATGATGAAGTTCTTAGTGAGTGAGACTTTCACATTTAATATACATGTGAGTAGAATAACTTTTTTTCCCCCCACCCATATCCATGCAGCAAACTTCTGCCTGCTTTTCTCATTCATTTAATAGGTAATAGCAAGGGATTTACTTTCCAGATGTCTATTAATATGGAAAAGCCCTCTCTTGAGCTTTGGATAGTTGTATACGTTTCGGAAAATGCTCCAAATTGCATAACCATCAAAGAGTTGTTACAATTTATCAATATAGACAAAACAAGTGCATAGCTTAAACAGGCAGAAACAGAAGGAAGGGGATTAGGGAAAGAAGAAAAATAAAAGAGAATATAAAGAAAAAAGCGTAGTTGCAAATTGAGTTTTTTGTCTTTGCATGTATATTCCTTCAAAATGCTACCTTAGTGGTTAATGCTGGTTGGATTTTGAGATGTACTTTTTCTCTCCTATATGATTCTTGAAAATTAGAGGACATTACATCAATGTCTCAGAGCTCCCATTTGGTATTGATAAATGATGGCTGGGATGGCCTGTGAGTAGGGCAAATACCTTGGATGTGGTTTAAAGGAAAACTGAGGATTAAATCTCTCAAATGTCAAGTATTGGAGACTTGTATTTTCCTGCTTCTGCTGAGCTGCTTCTTTTGAACTCTTCGGCAGTTTTGGGTTTCAGTCTCAGCATTTTGAACTTCCAGTGTTGCAAAAGAAATACAACTTTCCCACCCGTATCTAATTACAATAGCTTTCAGTTGTAGTAATTGTGGTGATGTTACCTAAGCCTGAAATGCAAAACTAAAGGTTAGTGCTTTATCTATTCCATGGCTACATTTCTTTGTTTGTAGTGATAGTGATAGGAGCTCTGCTGGGAGGAGCAATGGCTGTGGCTGGGACAGTGAGCAGTGCAAAATGAGATCCTAAATGGTAGCAACGTCTGTCCATGTCACCCAGGCACCTTTTCTGTCAAGAGTTCTTTCTGATGGCCTGAATGCTCTCCCGTTGACTCACAGTCCACGTCTGGAGTTGTACTACCAAACTAAGAGGGATATGAAAATGATAAATTGCTAATTCAAATTATATCTAAACAGCTACAAATGACTTAATGCTAAAGAAATTGGATAGATGATGCGTTCCCCCTATGAAGAAGTAAGGAGATCTCAAGGGAAGGTATAATGTGCAGAAAGTGATTTTGATCCTTCTTAGATGAAGTCAGAGTTCTGGATGGGCTGGTGTTTGTCAGTAAAGTTAATCATTTTTCTGACTGCAAAATACTGTAAGCTAATCTGCTGAGCTTCAGACTTCCAACAAAAAAGCTTCGTGTTCTGTTAAATTTACTAAATCTACTGAATAGCCTCCTTGTCAAAAATAATATATATTTTTGTATTTATACCTATAATATATTTAATATTCTTGTTTATAAAAGTTGAAGTTAGAGCTTTCACACTGATTTGCACTGTAGCTACGTTTCCAGACTATTTACGATAGTAATGCTTTTAATGACTTCTCAGTGGATTTTTGAATTACCAACTACTTAGACTGAAACTTTTGATTTAGGGTTTTGTTTGTTTATTTGCTTGGTTTTTTTAAATTAAGATGTGAGTAAAGAGCAGAAGTTTTGTCAACAGTAAGCACATTGAAAGGGATTTTATAAAACTGGTTATTTAAAAAAGGGCAGAAGCTGAAGGAAGGACTATACACTTTGAAATAATGTGAACAATGGAACAATTTTTCAGTTTTATTTGTTTACAAGAAAATACAAATATTTTCTGTTTGTTTGTTCTCATTGTTGATAATTAAAAACATCAATTCTATTCATATATTTGTAGCAGCAGATGGTACTGTAGCTTTTGGAAAGGTTTGTCAGTGTTGTGGCTGAAACTCTGGACCAGCGCAGAGCTGTCACTCTCAAATTTAGGTTCCTCATTAGTGGAATGGGGATAAGGATGCTGGATATTTCTGGAATGAATTTAACACCTAATGTCAAGTGCAATATGAATGGCTACTACTAATAATTGTAATTATGCTAATATAAAATACAGGTGAATTGCATTCAGTAGTTGTAAAATTTTGAATGGAATTGGAAAATGCCATGAAGACTTAATTGTTGGGCTGTGTTATGGCAGGAATAAAACCTGCCAGTTTCAATTGGGACAATTATGTGAGAAAGTGCTGATTAAGGAATTGTGGTCATATAAGCATGTATTCATAAGACAGGAAACTTTCAGCAAATATTAGTTAAGGCAAAGCCAGACACTGAGCAAAGATTTACACAATGTATCTGTGCCCAAACACTGGCTTTCCTAGCAATGAGAACTCCACTTCTGTCACTTCAGTATTTTAAAAATTTGATTCAAATCATTATTACATCTTGAGTGACTGAGTTTGAAGAGAAGAGATTGCTGAAATTTGTGGAGTAAAAAAGTCCTATCTTCTACCATAATTTCTGGAAAGCCATAAATCCAAAATCCTTTAAGCATAAGAGTATTTGATTATCAAGAAGTCTTTTGTTTAATAAACTGCAGAGGAGATGTACTAAGTGCTGACCTGCTAGGTTAGGCAGTGGAAGAGAATGAAGGAGATGCAAACAAGGAGCCATGCCAGCGGTCACTGACTTGTATGTAGTCTGTCACATCCACCATTTGTCACTACTCCTGAAGTGACAGAGTTCTTTTCTGTTGCAGAAAACCGATCAGAAATGATCAAATCAAATAGAACTTGAACTAAAATTATGTTTGTAGGCATTTTACAGCATGAAAGTAAAACAATGGGAACACTTAACGCTATGATGGAATTAATGCAAGTTCAGTGAATTATACTGGGGAGAACAGACAAAATTAGTAATTCCATTTGCATGACAGAAAGCTACTGCTTTAGTATGACTTGAGGAGTCATTCCACTTTCTCAAAAGTCTGTTTGATCTACCATTCTGCTGGTGTAGGGAGGCTGAATTCATTCTACTCTGCTGTTGCCTAACAAGTGTACCTGACAAATGCATAGATGTGTGCTCCATGTATCTTACATTATGGTGTCTTTCTTTGACTGTTGTAGCATACGTACTAAAGGGCTATTTATGAAATTTACAGCTATGGTATTTGTGCATTTGTCATTTGTGAACCTCTTCTGGAAACATGTGAGGTAACCAATTCTTTTTGTCTTTTTAGGGACCTTTGTCGCCAGGATGAAGCATGCGAATACTATTTCAGCATAGATGCAGATGTTGTACTGACAAACCCAAAGACTTTAAAGATACTGATAGAACAGAACAGGTGTAGTATATCTCCTGGTTCTACAGAAATTCTTCGGACTCTTGGGGCCCTTCCAGAGAAAATAAAATCCTGTCTGTTCTTGCAGATTTAGATCCTCTTTGTTTACTTGTGATATTTGATTGCCATGGCCCAACAATTCATTAAGTGTTTTGTTCCTGTCAAGCAGCAATTTCTCATAAGAATTTTAGATGCTTCAAAGTTGCTATGGCAAAAATGGTACGGTCTAAACAGGTTTTATGACATGAGTTAGGGTCTCAGTAACTAGTGATTTCAAAGTTATACACACAGTTACAAAAAAAACCTACCACCACCAACAAAAACCTTGCAAAATGTACCTACTAGTAGACACCCCCTGAAACAAAGAGCTTTTTTATTCTTTCTGTTCTTTTGGACTTCCCTGTTTTGACACTAAATTTTGGGTAGCTAATTTTCAGACTGAAGTAACTTTTGTACCTGCAGTTTCACCATTTTCATTTTAATATTCTTTTCCTTGTCTCTGGCTTTGTGATTCTTTTTATGCTACCATGCTGTGGGGAGTATTTCTTGGCTGACAGAAATACAAGCTGCTTCTGCTTTATAGGAATCATTGCTTCTGTTACGGTGATGTTATTTCTGGGCTGTAGGAGCTTGAATAGTTTTTCTTTTTTTGCAGCTGAAATTCAGAATAGCTGCTCCCAAGCTTGATAGTCACTGGGGTTTGGACAAGTTCTCAACAAGTCAGAAAAGCTGGTATTTCTTGACATAACTTCGTATCACAATTCATATCTTTTTACTGAATATTCTTACTTCACAGAAAGATAATTGCACCGCTTGTAACTCGTCATGGGAAGCTTTGGTCCAATTTCTGGGGTGCTTTGAGCCCAGATGGCTACTATGCTCGTTCAGAAGATTACATTGATATTGTCCAAGGGAACAGAGTGTAAGTTACCTTAAGCTAATTCTTAAAGTCAAGGGATTAATGTATGGTTATTCAGAACGTTTTCTTACGTTTTCAGACAGTCTTGTGTTTTTTCTGAGAAGTCTAAAGTTAGTTGCACTGTTCAACTTCTAGTATTCCATTGAAGCAATATGTTTTACATGACAAGCTATCACTAATGGACATAGTGATGACTAGTACCTATCTGAGCGTTTGAATATTCTACTCTGCAAGTATACAGTGCAGAAAATGGCAAAGCAGAGAAATAGGTAGAAAAGAAAAACTGTACCCCAGGAACTTTAGTCAAAATAAATGATTCTTGTATTCATCAAATCTTTTTGAGGCAATTATTTAATCAGTGCAAAACTGAATGACTGTAATTTCTTTGTTCTTGAGTTGTTTCTTGTATGCTATCTCAGGTATATTTATACATTCTCTTGACAAACACTTTCATTGCATTTTTAGATTTGTCCTTCCCTAAGCTTTTCTTTCCCATAAATGATATTTTCATTTTAGTTTTCATTGCCTTGAAAGAACAAAAAGATCTGAAACAGACAGACTGCTTGAAAAGGAATGGATTGTTCTCAACAGCACTGAAGGATGTGTTCATGGCACAGGAGGCTTGGCTCTGGGAGGGAGGGGACGTGTAAAGCACGCATTATAGCAGCACTGCTTTGTTGTTAATATTGGCCCAACTCACATAAACATATGACCTGCGGGTGGTCAGCGGGTGTTTGTGTGAGAAGGTCAAAGCAGCTATGCTTAAGCTCATTAAAAAATCTGTTTTAGAATTATTTTATCCATCTGGCAGTGTAGAATAATATTATAATATAAAAGACTTTGCCTTAAATCTGGAAACACGAAGTACATTTGTAGTTAAAAACTCACTTCAGGGAATTTGACTTTTTTGTTTTTTATGACAATACTTTGTAAAAATTGAATTGCTGCCCATGCCTATTTTTGAGATTTGATTTCTTGCTGTCCAGCTGCAGTTTTTCAGATGTCTTGGGAACATTTCAAGTTTGTTGCTTTGAAACTTGCTTTGTCTTGTCAGCAAATACATAGATGCTGAGTTAGTGGAATGGAGAACAAAATAGTTTTTGCAGCTTTAAATTATTTCTTTTCTGTTACAGAGGAGTATGGAATATACCTTATATGGCTAATATATACTTGATTAAGGGCCAAACTCTCAGGTCAGAGATGAAAGAGAAGAACTACTTCATGCGTGATAAGCTGGATCCTGACATGGCTCTCTGCAGGAATGCCAGGGAAATGGTAAGGTGTATCTATAACGACTTGCTTTTTAAATGCACACAGACTACTTTGTGTCTTGCTACACTTGGTTGCTTTGCTTGATTGGTCTTATATTTTATATTTTATTTCTAATTCAAAGTACTGGCCAATTTTTATGATGTGAAACCTTTTAAATGTATTTGTTCAAATTGCTGAGTGGAAGTTTTTCTAATGTCGGTACACTGGTTATATAGTGATTTTTATTTAAACTGAAATGTCCTGTTGAGGTTAAAATACCTTCCTAGTTGGAGCAACCTCATGTACAATTTTCAATTCATCATTGCATGTAGAATGTCTTTATTTTGTACACTTTCACAGAATAAAAAACTTCCAGCAGATTAAAATGGAGCATTCTGCAATGTAATGTATAAGCTTTAAAATAATAATGGACAGTGTTGGTATAAAAAGCCTGAGTGATTTATGAAATGGTAGGAATCTTCTTGGAGTACAGAAGTTACTCCTTAATTCTTCCAGGTTAGATTAAAACTGTACCAGAAATTTGTTACTTTGAGCTGTAAGTAATGAGAGAAAGTTTACTTGTACTGTAAAAATATGAATATGTAAATCCACATTTCTACTGATATTTACACTAGTTTCAGCACAGAAACAAATAAGAGCTAAACCAGACCTATTTCCAGACACTATAACATTGAAAAATAATTTTGCTGAATTGAACAAGAAAAGTTGGCAAGTATTAATTTTTTATTTATTCCCTCATAACAAGGCATGATTTCTTTTGTTTGTACTGATTCCTCAGAATGTTCCCATCCAATTCTCTTGTATTCAAGCCTTCTCAGCGTCAGTTATTGCAAACCTGTGCTTCCCATCCGCTTGTTCAACTAATCTGACTGTGGCTCATCAGAAAACAGCTTTCTCCTTTTTTTTTCTTTTTTTTTTTTTCCCTCTCAATCTGTGCTGTAAGATGGTTTGGTACGTGCTTGTTTTTGTATTGCAGCAGATAAGAAGGGGCTGGTGGAAACAGCTTTGACATGTACATTGTGAGCTTTGCTTGGAGATGCATGTTGTCTGTAAAGGCGTATCAGCTTTTGTCAGAGGCTGCTATTTCCCTATTGTAACTGGAAATCTAGTAGATCTTGGACAAACAGAGAAACTATGTATCAGAAAACTGATGTGATGATTCTCCTTCATTTTAGACTTTACAAAGGGAAAAAGACTCCCCTTCTTCGGAAACATTCCATATGCTCAGACCCCCAAAGGTGTTGCTTTATTTTTTGTTTTAAATCATTAGTTCTTATTACATACAGTGTTATTTTACCACAGGAAGATCCTTCTCCTCTGTCCTTACTCCTCGCAAAATGTCACTCCATCTTTCTCTTCAGTCTTGTCGGGTTCAAATTAGCACCAGGAACAGTTTCTTTACAACCAGCTCCATGTGACATAGGCTGCTTATTTCCCTGGGGAGGATTCTCATTGCTAAGGTTAAGGTGTTCTAAAGCTGTGTTCCAGCGGATAAAATTGATTCAGCAGCCCTAGTAAAGCTCAAATGGCAAGCAGGTCAGCCAGGGCCCCTTGGTAAACGTAGAGCTTTTGTGCAATCGGTGTCATTTAGACTGTTTTTCCTGAGCCAGACCCTCCTTATTCTCCCTGCTGCAGCTACTTTATGATTTGATTGGTGCCCAAAACAAGGCACGTCTTTAACAATCATTATCATTCTAACAAACTTGACTCTCTTTCAGACAAAAGATAGATTAAAAATAAGAAAATATCCAAGGGAGGATGCCTTATTGCCACAAATCTTGATTGCAAATGCTTCTGAAATAACATTTGAATCTGAAAAGTGGTGAATAAAATAAATGTTCAAGTTCTGAAGAAAAAAAAAAAAAAGTAAAAAAAAAACACCAACAAATTACAAAACCACCCTATTTCCTGCCGTCAGTTCTAATCAAATGAGTCTTGTTAGTAGCTAAATAGTTTGATAATGAAACTGTCTTACCACACTTTACATCCTGCATATAATTTTCCAGTATTTGCTAAGGGGAACATACTTCAAAGTGCTCACTTATTTTGCACCCTGATCTGAAAATTCTTATATTCTGTATTCGCCAAAACTTTTTTTATTTCAGGCACCAGAAGAATCATGTAGTGAATACTCTGAAATATGTTTCTTGTTCTGCTTTCTCTTACTTTTTCTGTTAGCTTGTTTTTTCAGTGTTTAAGCAGAAACTATACTTTCGTTCATCAGTTTGAGAATAGATACTGCCAGTGTGTCTGCTTAGGTTTTCTGGAAAACAAGCAATTGCTTCACTTCTGTTTTCTCTTTTCTTTGTTTTTGCATTATGAAGAATATATGCTTTGGTTTAACTTGCTTAATGAGTATATTCAATCAATGCTTATAAACAAGAAATCATGAACTCTAGTTTGTGACTGCTGTGAACCATTTGAAGAGTTAAGACACTCAATGAACAATACTTGTATAATATTTTTGTATGGATGTGATATATTTTATTAAAGAATTGCAGGCATAGAGACTTACAGAACATTGATTTTGCCATGATGGACAGTTTTGCTAATGATGTTTTCTCTGTTTGGTGTAGGGTGTTTTCATGTACATTACGAACAGACATGAATTTGGAAGACTTATCTCCACAGCCAATTATAACACCTCCCACTACAACAATGACCTCTGGCAGATATTTGAGAATCCCGTGGTATGTTCCTTACTACTGATTAGAACGTTATTAAAAAACAACCGAAAAGCAGCCTTATATCATTAACTACTTTGGACTTAAAGACTTTACGTGGAAAATATTTAAATAGCGCGCAGCATACATCTAGTGCAATAAATGGTGTTCTGCACCACCCATTTAATATCAATTAATCAATTACCGATTACAACAGTAATGAGAAATGGCCCTGATGTAACAGTTTTCACAGTTTAGGTACGATGAGATCCAGTTCTTCTATGATAATAAGAAATAGTTTAATTGTTTCTTGTGCTTTCAGCAGGGCACCTGAACAGAATAAAAATGATTTTCTTCTTTCATTTGAATGAATTCTGAACATTTTAAAATCATTCTTTTCAGGACTGGAAGGAAACCTACATAAATCCCAACTATTCAAAGATCTTCACTGATAATATAGTAGAGCAGGTAGGTATAGATTCTCTTTGAAAGAGGCAAGTAGTAGGAGTCTTATTTGTGAGACTGACGTAATAAATTTTCATACAGCAATTGTTTCCATGCTATTGCTATTTTGGTTTGTGGCTGAGCAGTTTAAAGTTTTGGACCTCTAGTGAATTTGTCACTGAAAAAACTGAGATGAGAGAAGTCCAAAAAATAATTGCTATATTGCTCAGAGTAATGGAATTGTCCAAGTAATTGCTTTCTTCAAAGTAAAATTGTAATTAATTCATTAGAAAAAGCAAGTACAACTAGCAGAAAATTTAAATTTTTGTTAAGAGATTGCTGTTGCAAAGCAAATGTAAGGCAAGCTCTTAAATATGCTTTTCTTGCAGGGTTGTTTTTCTGCTTTGAATTCTGTAAGGTCTGTGGCTGTGAAGGCTTTTGCCGGATATTTAAGTCTTTTTCTGTCTGGCTGGCTGCTTTCACATAGCTTGTCTGTGAATAGCACTTGCACCAGTCTTAGACACTTACTTCTATGTCAATTATCCACAGTCATTTAATGAATTTTGTTTAATTAAGAAGCCAGGATAAATTGCTTTTGTATTTAAAAGCATACTAATTTTGGAAGTATTTTTCTTAATGAGTCTTGTGTGAATGACTGGCGTCATCACACAATGCACAGAATATTTGGGTATACTGACAGAGCTGATAATGCTGGATTATGACTTACAAGGTAGCTCTTAGTTTCTGCTTCATTCTGTCAGAGTACACTTGTGGACCAAGTAAAAATTTAATTATTTAAATGTGTCCAAATTATGACACAGAAGAGAATTGCTGATTTTTTTTTTTTTATTTTTATTTTTTTAAGTGACAGAAAAGTGAAAATGTCCTTGGAATGAGATGTTTAGCAATTGAGAATAACTGTTCTAACAACTTCACTAAAAGAGATTAATGTAGATTTCATTTCATCTTTCCATAGCCATGTCCAGATGTTTTTTGGTTTCCCATATTTTCTGACACAGCTTGTGATGAATTAGTAGAAGAAATGGAACATTTTGGACAATGGTCTGGTGGAAAACACCAAGTAAGTGTCAGCCTTTATAAACACGTCCTTACTAAGACAGTACATTTATAACAAGCCACAGCATGCTGCAATAAACAAAGCGTCCAAGAAATGCTAATAACCTAAGACATCTGCTGTGTGGAGTAAAATACTGAATTTTGTCTGCCATGCAGTTTGATGTTCGGTAGATTTAGAGACATCCTCGGTTAACATTGAACTAGAAAATTCAGACACTATCAGCAACAGCTGCTGTAGTAGTTATCCAAGTTATCCAGCAGTGGCTGGTCTTTGATAATTCTTCTGACTTCCTCTAAGGTCTTGATTTATCAGACTTGTCCCTCAAAGCACACATCCACGGACATTATGAAGTACTGTGTTAGTACTTGCACCAAGCTTGAAGTATTAACTACTAACTTAAACCAAAGTTTTGACAACAGGAACGTTTATCGTTTTCACAAATATTTGGAAGGAGATGAATTACAGTCAGGGTTTTACTGCAGGTTGGAGCCCCCAGAGAAACTTTTTTTTTAGCATACTTTTAAGATAAAAGTATTTTAACATGTTTGTTATCATGACGAGTTGATGCCTGTACTCTCATCTAACTTCTATTGCGTCTACATCTCAATAATTAAAAATGGTACCCTAGTGAAATCCTTATTTACAGGCAGTATGTCCAAATATTGACTCACCTTCTAAGAACTGCCCAGTTCCTGCCCACTAATATCTCAGCAATTTATATCATGGCAGTGGGCTGTGAGATTATTGTGCATCAAGCTCAGATACGCCTACTAAAGCATTACTCTGCAGTTTTGTGATTCTGCAGATCCTACATATTTGTAGAAGTGCCAGAAGCATTCCATGCTCATATTTCAAAGCTATTTATGGTGTTTTCGTTAGGACAGCCGTATTTCTGGTGGCTATGAAAATGTTCCAACTGATGATATCCATATGAAGCAAATTGGACTGGATAACGAATGGCTGCACTTCATAAGAGAGTTCATTGCACCAGTAACGTTAAAAGTGTTTGCTGGTTATTATACCAAGGTACGTGTTTAAAAGTTGCAGATAATCTCTGAATAGAATAAATAATTCTAAGTATTTTATTGAACTGTATGCTGTGTTTGATGAGTTAACAAGTGATGTAGCAGTATTACAGATGTGTGTTGTGTTCTTAACTGAGTTCTGAATGAGCAAAGAAAACTCATAGCCCTTTGTGTGACAATGAAGTTCACATGTTGAAGTCTGATTGTATATTTTGTTTCAGGGATACGCTTTATTGAATTTTGTTGTAAAATATAGCCCTGACAGACAACGATCGCTCAGACCTCATCACGACTCCTCTACATTCACAATCAACATTGCACTCAACAAAGTAGGAGAGGATTTTCAAGTAAGTTGGCAAGTTATTTATTGAGCTAAAAAACATCATCCTTTTAAGTGTGTAATATTGTTTCCAAACAAGAGCCCAAACAGACATGCTTAAATACAGTGTTGAAAGGGAAAATATGGGCAACACAAATTGAGATATACGATTGAGTGGTGTTTTGGAGTACTAAACTTTCTCAGTTGTAGGATCCATACCTGCTGATGCAGTCAGGTTGAATTAGTCAAAATGGCTTCAGATGGTGCTGGGAAGAAGTTTAAGAAAAACTTCAGAGATGTTCATTTTTAACATTTTTGAAGTGCTTTGTCAGTAGAAAGCAATTGTTTCAAATATTTAAAATATTACCAGGTTGAATAAGCTTCTCTTCACAGCATCCTTTTTTTAAGTATATTTCTTCCTTTAGAAAACACTGCTTCAGTTTGAAACTGACAGTTGAAATAATTTATTTAAAATTTATTTAAGTACTGTCTTGGGTGAAGGTGGATGTTGATTTGCTCCATTCTTGTATTGCCTACCATGCTGTTATTGATGAACTGTTCCTCAGAGATGCTGATTGAAAGAGTTGATATCCAGGGGATGTTAAAGAAAATCAAAAGGAAACTTTTTTTTGTTGCTTGTTACTTATTGTTCTGAAGGCGATGTTATTTTAACAGTATTGCTGTGGTGTCTTCTTTTTTCTTTGCTTTTTGATTAAAAAGGACGAATCTTAAAAAGTCTATTATTAATAACTGTGTATAAGTATAAAGAACCTAGTCATATAAAAACACAGGTAAATGAGTGCAGTGATGGGATTCTTTTTGATTTTATTTTTGCTACAGGGAGGTGGATGTAAATTTCTTAGGTACAACTGCTCCATTGAATCACCAAGGAAAGGATGGAGTTTTATGCACCCAGGAAGACTTACTCATTTACATGAAGGACTTCCTATCTTGAATGGCACAAGATACATTGCAGTATCATTTATTGACCCTTAATTTTATTGTTTTGCCCTCTTCAACATCAGTGTTCGGTTCCTTACATAAACATTTATTTATAGTTTTCTTCTGGAAGATGGTGATACACAAAGTTACTGTTCCCAGACAGCAAGGTTACTTTGGGCTAAAAGAATGAAAAAACAAACCGTTTTTAAATTGTTGAAGGTTTCTCAATATGTGCTCTGAGCCTTGAGTTACAAAGTAAACGTGTCCTGCTTATTTTTCCATTCTGCTGTCTTGAAGAATAGGTGAGGAGAGAAAATGGAAAAATATTTTATAATTAATTCTTTCTTTGTTGGGAAAAAGAAACATCCTAGATGCAAAATTACCTGAAAAAATTATTGTGGTTTCCATTCTGTAAGTGACACACCTGAAGTTGTGTGGTATGTGTATTTGGTACCAATCGATTAAAAAACACAGCATAAAAACAGTATGGAGTGAATGTCATATACAGTCATTGGGAGTTAAGCAATAATTCCATCAGCTGGTATATACTGAAGGGAAAGCAGTTTGGTAACATGTCTTCTTAATTCATTTTCATCCTTAGAGGAGAAAAAAAAAATTGCAAAGAAGGAGCAACAAATAATTTAGCTAAGAAAAAATGTTTTCATCATTTGTTTTAAGAACTCATCCTCTTGGAAATTTATTTTTCTTCACCAAGTGACCTTCCTTTGAAATGAGTTATTTTTCTAAATGTGTAATTGCACCCAATTGATGCTGGAAATTTGATGTTTATTTTCACAGTGCTGATAAATTCTAATAGTGGGATATTTTGTAAAGACAATTTTCTATTATTTAAAATTACTTGAATTTTCTATCAGGAAAATGAAATTGCGGAAACCTCTTTTGAACCGAAGGATCTTAACTTGCCATTTGTTTTAAAGAAATCCGTTTAAAATAATCCTACTGTATCTACTGTTTGTAATTTAAAGAAACTTGAAGCAAACTATCTCAAAGTCTACCGTGCCAAAATGCACAATGTGTTGGAAAAACTTGTGAAAAATAAAAGGTAATTTTAAATTAAATGTAACAGCTTGTTACTTGACTGTATTAAGTAGTTCTTGCATGTTGCCATTGTTCTTACTCTAATTATATTTATTGCTAAATATTTTCAAAGGAAATGTAGATATATTTGGGTTGCTAGGAGCTTCTTGAAGCGTTGACAGGCTTCAGCCATTTGCTGTGTTATTAAGTTGCTTCTGTTAGCTGATACAAGTGCACCAAAGTCCAACAGGTATATCATATCACAACTGGAGTTGTGTTGAACTTTCAGAAGGACCCCAGCAGAATGGATGTTTCTCATCTTTTTTCTTTCTTTAAGTAGAAAAGTTTTTGATGATCTGAACAGATCACTTTTACATGCTGATATTTTATGACACTTCATATCAGGTTTCCTAAACAAAAGTTCTGTTTGGAGTTGATAGAGGAGTGAGATTATTCTACTACCCCAAAGTAGCCTGTCTGCTTATTTCCCTGTTCCATTGCTCTTAGGGGAGTAGGTCGTAATGTGACTTGAAGTTACACTGAAGCAATTACGGCAAAATGTAGTGATTTCTACAGTACACTCAAGTGAGCTTGTTAAGAATGGTTTCTCACAGGAAATTCTTTGCTTTCTTTTCATTTCTCTTACACTGACAACCCTTCTCAGTTTCAGGCTCGCATTTGGAGATCGATAAATGTATTCCCAACTCTGTTTCCATACACGAAACAGCTCTGTCTTAGTGAGTGTCTGTGGACGTTTATGTAGCCTGTGCTTAGGCTAATGTTGCAGAGCATAAAGTATTCAAGACTTCAGAATGAAAGCAGCTTTTGTTAATTGCCTCGTTCTGAGCATTTGCTTGCAGTCTGTGAAACTGACTCAGAACAGGGAATATTTTTACCACTGGAACAGTTAAAGATAGTTTAGTGTTATGAGGTTCTGTCTTGAAAAATGAGCAACAAAAGAACAACCAATCCTTTAATGAAAAATATGGGAAGTTTTTAAAGAGTGAGATCTTTTTTCCATGAGTTCTTAGATGCATTATTTTTACTCCTCAGTTGTATTAGATGTTGCTTATTTTTCCTTATCTTTTTTTCCTCTCAGTGTATTAGGACTTGCTTATTACTATCTACTTGCATCTACTGATCAACTGTCAGATGAAGCACTACGTTTAATACACACTGGTTGGAAGGGTAAATGTTTACCATGCTCACACTTCTAATTTTTTTTCTTTTAAAAGAAGTTTTTGCCAACGTTATGAACTCTCAGGTGGATGGCAGTGCCTTCGGAGCTGCCTGAATTTAATTATTGGTAGTAACAAACACCAGAAAAAGATCTTTAATAGCCTGTGGTACTAATAGGAATGGGAGGGTGGTTGGACTAGATGATCTTGCAGGTCGTTTACCAACCTTGCGATTCTGTGTGATTCTGTGTGTGATCTTAACTGTTCACCCAAATTAGTTCTGAAAGCTTTGCTGCATTTTCTGAATGTCACTAAGCTATCTCAAGCAATCAGAATTAGGAAATTATTGTTAATTTTCATTGATTTTAAAAGCACTTTAAAAAATTTGAGTTTTCTAACAGTTTGTTTTGGGACATTTGTATGTGCATCAGAAGGAAAGCAGCAGCTTTCCCAGCAGTGTATGTGAGACTTTGGGAGTGCAGGGGCATGAAGGTGCTCTGCAACAAAAGAGACATTTGTGAAGTATCTGGCTTGTTTTGCTTTCACCTAATTTATTTTATTTTATTTTTTTTTGCTGCTAAGTACTTGAATTTGAGATTGTGATGGGGGTAAGGAGCAGCAGATCATCGTATAGATGCAGTGATCTCTCAGCTTTTAGCTGATAATAATATAGCTTGTCTTTTATTTTATATTCATGAACTATACTGACTCTTTGATACCCCTAAGAAGTGCTTGGGATGTTCACACCTTTAATATTCTTTAATATCACTGTTTAACAAGGAATTTCAATGTTTACTTGTAGCTTAATATTTTATTTTATTTTTCCTGAGTATTACTACTCCACTCTTATTGTGATCTGATAGGAATGAGACTGATAGGCCCCAAAAGAAGACAGATTTCCAGATTTGTTCAGATTTTTCTGTTTGGCTGCTGCAATGAACTTTTAAAGGAACACATGCATTTCAGTTACCTTTTGTTTCTGCTGTGGTCTTCCATGGGTTCACTTCTGAACGGAGTAAGTACTGGTGAAACTTTATTTTCTTTTATTCACTTACTTGCATGGCAGGGTAGAGTGCTCTGCTGTTTTTCTGAGTGCAAGGGAGCAGAATTCTGTCTTAGGAACCCCTTGTGATTGAAGTGTCAGGTAAAGCACTTTTTTTTTTTTTTTTTTTTTTTTTTTTAAATGGGATAGTTTGATTTTATGGTGGAGTATAGATTAGTGGGCAAAGCCTTTGTTAAATGCATTTTGAGAACCAATATTGAGTTTTTAGAGCTACTGGTTGCACTGCTGGAGCTGTTTGACGGCAGAGCTGCAGGGAAGAGTAACTCCAGACACTCAGCCCCAGTGGTTCTCTTCCTTCAGCTGCTGCCAAAAACTTAGCAAAACAAATAATTTGGGAACTAATGAAGCTTACCAACCTTCCCAACAGTACCAGAGAACCTCGCAGACACATTATTGATTTTTCAAAATTCCATTCTCACATCCAAAAATAACATTAAACACAACTAGAAAAGAATGCTTCTGCCATTTTCACTGAAGCGTATTATTTGATAGCTGTGTACTTCTTTCCTGCAATGATACATCTGTTTGACATAGCCTTTTGAGATCTGCTTCAGTACATCCCACTTATGGATTTATGGGTATCTTTCAGTGCTTTTCTGGAAGTGGGGAATGAAGGAGGATGAGTCAGTGTTCGGTAACCTCAAAATCCATCCCAGCAACCTGCAGCTGTTGGCACAACCACTCAGCACGTTCCTTGACTGTGGAGGAGGTCTGAGAAAGCAGTTGATTTTCTGACTTGGTGGTAAGGCAGCTACACATACAGAAATGATCATCGTTTTCTTTATCCCTAAGTAATTTATTGCTTTTGGAAAGTAAGTTTTCTTTCTGGAGTGAGCTTCACTTCAGAAAAGCAACTTTGGCTGTGCTTATAGCATTGCCACTTGGGAACTATTTTGCTCAAGAAAGAAATGTGAGATAAACTATCTGATAAAAGTGCATTCATCTTAAGTAATTTATTAGAGTAAGGCAGGAATCGAAAGGCGGTGTTTCACTCAGTGTGCTTACAGCCCATACTGGCATCAGCACAACTTCAGAAGTAGCAGAGCTGGGACCCAGCTGGTGTTGGGGGGATAGATGGATTGCCTCGCAGGCAGCGCTTTTCGGTGGTGCTGTGCTCACTGGACCTGCACGATTTCTTGTGTCTGTGTCCTGCACGTACCCGGTGTGCGTGCTTGCTCTGCTTATTACTGGTCTGTGTCTGCTGAACATCCCTAGTGCCAGCGTTGGCAAGGCAGCTGCGTAGTCACATAGCGCGAGGGTTACTCAGGGACTGGACTTCTGGCTTGAAACCAAAATTCTTCCATTTGCAAAAATTTTGCTTAGTTGTGAAAGGAGTTGCTTAGCCACTAATGGCTTTATACCCTTTTGATTCCTTCCTTTTTGGAGTAGGGAGCAGAGAGAGGAGGAAGGAGGCAGAGTATATTTTGTATAAGATGCTTCCTTACAATAAAGTCATTATTACAGACAAAGCATGAAAATATTGCATTTTCACAGATTCGGCTGCAATGGCAATTAACGTGAGCAATACTTTAAGCCTATGAGATGTTTTACAGTTCTTAATACCTTAAGACAGCAGGGCTTACTCTCTCCAAAGTGGGCTTGAAGGCTTTAGGCTTTAAGCTTTCTCAGGCTTGGGTCGCTAATCTCTCACAAAGTGCACTCACACACAGGTGGTGTATCAAAATGAGGTATGTAACTCTGTATTTAAAAAACAAACAAACAAAAATATACCAATAAAACCCCTTTATTTTTGGAGTAGTAATTTTAGTATTCTTCATTCTTAATTAAAGGATACTGTTCCCTGTACATTAAGAAAATTGGCAACTTCACATAGTACAGCAGCAGAACCTGAAGCACTACTGACAGAGAAAAGGTGTATGCAGCTGCTGCTGTTTATGCTTGAGTGATAAGTCTATCTCCATCTTCCCATGGTAGTAAGATGGAGAGATGGAGCTATTGAGGGTATCTGAGGCATATAAAGTGCTTGTAGAAAATATATCAGGCTTTGAAAGAATAAACTTTTCTGGTATTTTAGCTCATGACTTATAACAAGCCTCTGTATATAAGGGACAGTGAGGATTTGTGGAAAGGTAAATGCATTTAATTTTTTCTTTTTCCCAGGCACTTCTAACTGGGCACAGTGCCAACTGGAAGGCATTTCTGTAAAATGTCCCTTTTCGAGTTTAAAGTTCCAAAGGCATGAAAGTATTGCAACATTTCAAAGGGAGGATCACCAGCATTAAGTAGGCATAATGTGTGAGAAGCTGAGGCAGAAAGTATCAAGTATAAGCTGCTGAACGCTAAATTCTATGTTTGGAAGCAGTGGGTGTTGAGTGGGCAAGTGCACAATGCTGAATACTGGCGCAGCCAAATTTGGAGACTTGTCATCTCTGAATCACTTCTGCAAGCTGTGATTCATCAGAGATCACAAGCAACGTCAAACAGTTGATCGTTCTTTAAAACATGTACCACGTAAATTAGGGCAGACAGTCACAGCCCTAATACCTAAAACATTTTGCCTTAATTTCCAGACTTGCATAATCTCAGACTTCTTTGCTGTGCTGTCATGAATTACAGATCTTAATAGTATTATTTGCAAGAAGAGAAAGTTCTCAGTTCTTGCACTTCAGCTATAGGCTTTAATCTCTGTGAGAGTGCTTTGGCCACACAAGTTATGAGCGCTTCATTCTCTGACTCTTGATCATCACTCATTTGTACACGCTGCTTTCCACCTGATCTGTGCAGAGTTGTCTCATACGTTTGTTAGATGCCAGCATTCTGGCTCAGTCAAAAAAAAAAACAGCAACACAGGTTTGGCATGTGGAGGTTAGGAGCAAGGGAGGCAGAGACAAGGGATCTTTGTTTTAAAGTGCCCTTGAAGTGTAAAATTTAACTGCTGCTTCTGTGGCAATGAAAGATGCCTTAGTAGCAGAACTGGTGAGCTATTGTATACCTGGAGTATAGCTGTGATGTGATTCTCTATGGAGCATAAAAGATATTTCTCAGTGACCTTGTAAGAGCAGAAACCCATGTTTGCTTTTTTCCATAGCCTGGTCTTGTTCAGCAGAAGAGATGTTTTTTTATTGCACTCCTCAGATTTGGAAAAATGGGAAGCACAGGAAAGTACAAGCCAAGGCTTGATTTTATCTAAATATCACTGAAATAGAAACTTTCCAGGAACTGGCCATTTCATGTTAGAAGAAATTCAAATGGTAGAAGTAGAAAAACGAGATATCTTTAGCTGAATGTGAAGGTATGGGATATGCTGTGCGTTTGTCATCATTAAGCAGGCATAACGTACCTGAAGGTGGATAACAGACGTGGAAGGCTGAATGGAGATACCAGCATGTTTCCAAAATAGCTATGCAGGTGTTCTTGAAATGTTGCTTGAGCAAATAAATGGTTTTATTCTAGCCAAGTTGGTCCCGTTCTTATTTACTTTTAGTCTGAAAGGAACAAAAACACATTATGAAGCTATAATGCCACTCAAATGCCGGAAAACAGAAGCTTATTTAAAAAAAAAATAAAAAAAATTGAGATTATATTGCAAAGGAAAGGAAAATTTTGGAACTATTAAGACATCAGAACTGCTCTCTGCATGGAGTATTTTATGAGCAGAGGCCTGAGGAGACACTTGAGGAATGTCGTCAAAATACCGCAGTCTGAAGGTCTATTTTTTATTTTTTACAAACTGAACTTTATTTTTAAAATAATTCTTAAAATAAAATAAAATAAAAAATGAGAAAGCACTCCTAGCTGCAAGCTTTCTTTGTAAACACTCTTCTCTTCAAGGACAACAAAAATGCGCAAGGTGAAAAACATCAGAATTCAAATGCAGGTCTGGATTTCCAATCTTGGTGCGGGTGCCTAATGGTGCTCATGCCTAGCATTAAAACTCCACAGTCAGGAAGTTATTCTATCCTGATAGTTAAACAAAAGATGAATGTTAGAAATACTGTTTTCAACAGATTTAATGTATGTTTTCTATAAATATAAAATTGAAACTTCCTATTCTCAGATATGGGCAGTGAAGCTAAAATGCAGGACGGCTTTCAATACGTAGTAGTGTTCAAAGTATTGATTAAAATTTAATTTACTTTTTAAAGAAAGCAGAGCCAGGAAATGAAAAAAATTCTGAGGTTTGTGTTGCTTTTTATACTTTGTGTGTTAACTATATTGTATCATTGTCTATTAATATTTTAGAAATACTTCACATTAGACATTTTTCAAAGTTCATTTATTTTTCATGGGCTATTCCAGTTCCTCTTCAGATAAAGAAGAAACTAAAGACTTTCCCTTAGAATTTAAATAGTTAGATGTAATTAAAATGTTTGTTTTTCAAATTTGAAGGTGGAAATATTTCATAATTTATTTATGAAGTTTAGCTTCCAGTAAAGTGAGAGAATTTGGGTAAACTTGATAAGAAAAAAAATTCTTAAATGAAGGAAAGTTCAGATAAGGTAAGAAATCTGGTTTTCACTGCATCATTGTAGAGTTGTGAGTTTTGCACTGTTTGTTTTTTTTTTTGTGTGTGTGTGTATTTAATAAGGGGACAAAGCAAGGAAGCACATATAGTTCTTGAGCAATATAAGCCACTGGAATATAGAAATGTCTTAACACATGAGAAGTAATAAACAGATAAAATACATAACTTAAATGTGCAGACAGAAAGAAACTCCTGTAGACAAAGTATATCCAGTGCCCAGCTGAGGTTGAAGGAGGTCTGCAATGAGTGAAGCTCACGTTTTGTGCTGGAGATGCTCTCAGAATTGTTTGATTTCTGTACCTAATGGGAGATAAATGCTATATGAGAAAGAAAACTGCAGCTCTTTGCTCACACAAAAGGAGTTGGTCTCATAATGAAGAAAACATTTCCTTTGTTCACACAGAAACCCTTCTACATATTATAACTCATACATAAATACTAGTACAGTACAGTTACTTTTACTTTACAAATGTAGGTGGAATTTTCTTTCCTATAATAGAAGTACAAAATACCACTTCTGTTGTTTCTTTTCTGATGTTTGTCTTTGTACGGGAACTGTTGACTCATGGCCTGAACCTCTGATTGATCACCTGTGGCAAGCACTGAGTCAGCTGCAGGAGCACAGGTGAAGGCGATTCAGCTGTGTGATTGGAAGGAGTGCAGCCTGGCTGCACCTCTCCTAGACCCCATTTAAGGGCTGACTGCTGCTAGGGAACTGTCTCATCCTGGAAGTTGTTCCCTTTGGAGTTTTTCTGCGAGCCTAGGATATGGGTGAGCATTTTCATTTATTTTTGGTTATCTCATTCTGCTGTGATAATCCTTCTAGTTATACAACATGTAAAATACCAGCCTAACCACACCACTCTACTAACTGTGTATTTGTTTACTGTACAGTCTTCAAGCTGAAAATTTTATGTACGACATGCTATATGGTAGTGCTGCTTCTTTTACTTAAAACCAAGCTAAAGAAGCTTTTCTGGATTGAATGCCTCCCACTGAATATTTGCCTATGAAAAATCTTTATAGTCAACTTTACTGTTTTTTTGTATTTTTTTTTAATCTTTTTTAAAATATCTGATAGAAGATAAGAGCATTTATTCCTAATCATAGAAATGATTTCTGTTCACTAACGAGAGTGGCAGATTCAAAATAATTGCTGAGGAAAATTGGAATGTTTTTTAGTTTTCTTTTTTTGAAGAGGAAGAAAGGGGAAGAAAAAAACAAAAAAACCTGAAACTTTTTAATTCAGTGGAGCCAATCAAGTGGTTGTGTACGAAGCGAAGATGTAAATCTTCATGCATAAGAATGGAGTCCCATAGTAGTTTAATTAAAAAAAAAAAAATAATAAAGTTGAAGGCAGTAGGGCTGAGTAAGCTACTGACCAACACTGCATATCATAAACAGCATTAAGTATAGCATCCTTGTTTGTATCCAGTTGCTAGACTGTAAGGAATGGTGCAACGGGTTGCTACTGTCAGAATTAGATCCTTTGCTGTCTTTCATTCTGTGTAGAGGCTGATTTCTCAGTGAACATCTCTGCTGCTATTTGCCATGTTTGGTCAGTGAGAGCACTGAGGATTATCTGTAAGACAATAGGAAACCCTAGAAGTTGTTTTGCTTTTTCTTTCCTCCTCCTTTCCTCAGCTTCTTAATCAGTCTGGCATATTATTATTGTTGTTACTTTTAACTTTACTGTGCTGCTTTCTCTGTGTGTTGCATGGTGAAATGTTTCGTGATATGAGTACTAAGGCATGGCATTTCTTCACACTTTGTGCCAACTTCTTTCCTGAATCCAGAGCTTTCATAAATGCTTGTGGTCCACTGGTAAAGTGATTACAGACATGCCTGTAGTCCTTTCTTACTGCTTTATTAAACATTTCACTTTTTTCAAATTCCTGGAAACTGGTTGTAGATACAGAGCTTCTTTCTGCATTTGCACCTGGCCTTAGCTCAGAATGTTGGTAGCCCTCCACGTAAAGAGAACTTTGATAAAGAGATTATTCATCCTTTTCAGCCAGCTTTCCAACCTTCTAAGCATTGAATTATGAAGGTTTTTCTCTGTAGTAAAATGCTGTGGGAAAGGAGCAAACACTCCAAGTCAGCCAATAGCATTGGCAATATAAATGATACTTAAATGGGAAGTATGGTTTCTGTGTGGAATGCTCCTCCAAGATCTAGTTCCTTTCTTTGCCTCTGTATGGTAACTGCGTAATGGCTGTGTTGAGTCACAGCCTGAATCACTGGTTGATCACCTGAAGCAAGGACTGGGTCAGCCTGGGAGCACAGGTGAAGGCAATTCATCTGTGTGACAGGAAGGGATGGGACCTGGTTTGTCCCCTCCTAGACCCCATTTAAGGGCTAACACTGGGGAATGATCTCTTTCTGGAGATCCTTCCTTTGTGGAGCTTTTCATAGTGAGCCTAAATCTTTGGATACAGGTGAGCATTCCTTCTCTATTTGTTCCTTTGCCATCTCACTACAGTACTCTTTCCAAATGTACATTTGTTGACTGTACAGTCTCCATCCCTTCTTCAGTTCAGACGTACATGTTGCCTAACCAAAAGCTGAAGAAAAAGTTTCCTTACCTTTCTAGACAGAGAAGGAATATCTTCAAGACAGCAGAGAGACTTGCATAGATACAGGGTGAAGTCCTTAGTGCAGCAACAGGCTTTTATTTATCTCCCAGGAAGTAGTTTGAAGAAGCTTTACAAGTGTCTGAACTGAGCTGCTGCCCTCTGTGAGCTGGAATGTGTTACGCTTTGGCAAAAGAGGAATGCAGAATTCTCAGAGAAATCCCTCTGGAGCATTTGGTTGTGCTTAAGTGCTTGGTTTTTTTAGGGGTTGGTGCTGAAGGCTATCAAAAATCTCAAATTCACTAAGTTACAGTCAAGAATAAAAGCAACAAAGAAATATGCTTTTAACTGTTGAATAACTTCTGAGGATTTTCATAATATTCTGGCTGCTGAGCTTCTTGTTATTTCTTATGTTTGGCTATGTACAGAATAAATATACTACAACAGCATCACTTAATTTGGTAGTTACTTAAGGCAGCTTGCGAGAATAGGGAATAGTGAGACTTCCTGTGTCTGAAAACTAAAATTAGTATTTTTGAACAGTAAAAAAGGAGATCTCTTTTGAGGATCATGTCCCACATGGCTGAATTTCAGCACGTCTGACCTGACCTTTGTCAATTCGATTCCATTTTATATTTATTCTATAAATTCTGTTCTGCATTTGCTGTGTAGGTCAAAGTAATTAGTCTAATTAATAAAAGCATGAGCAGATAGGGACGATGGAAAGAAGAACTACTTTGCCATGTGTACATACTTTTCCCCGGTGAAAAGTTGGAGATAAAATAGTGTCTTTATACTCTGTCTGCCATCCTGTGGCCGAATAGAATTTTACAGTTGCTTATTAAAAACAGGAAAGGCACATGATATTAGAGTAGGCATAATAACTGTGAAAATGTTTAATAGTGAAGATATGATTTTGAATTTCAAGTCTAGTAATGTTCATTTGTGGACAGCGTGCATTTAGATGCATGTGCCTTCAAAAAAGGAAAAATATTCTTGTACCCATTTTTTAGGTAGCAGTTGTAAACTATTCACTAAGACGGAATGAAGTAGTGTGCTCATAGAGCAGTACTTCTATAGCCTTTCATCAAAGTATTTCATAAGTAGAAGGGAGAACTGAAGATCAGAAAAAATGATTTGGTCATCATGTTTGGCTCCAGGTCTGGGAAGAGACAGGAGCGTCTGTTTGCAGCCTTGGCTCTGAGCTGCAGCTCAGTGACTCAGTAGCCAGGCGAGCATCTGCAGCCTTGCCCTGCTCCAGCCTGGGGGGACAGGAGGGGGCTGCGGGATGGGACGTGCCTTAAATACCAGACACAGCTCTCAGCCAGCTCGATGCACAAAGCAGGAAGTGAGAGAAGCTCTCCCAACGTGCTGCTGTCTAGAGCAGGCTATCTTCCCTGGTCCTATTCTGCTCCTTTCTAAAAATGTCTCTTGGTATAGAACCAAAATCTCTGGCCTACTGGAGCTGGCCAATGCAGTGGGAGCATCTCTTTCCTTCCCCATCCTATCTGTGGGCAGCACTGCGCTGCCCTGTGCAGCACCAGATCTCCAGCGCCCTGGTATTTATGCACTCATTGGGCATGCAAGTGAAATGTCACCACTTCTGATACATGTATTTGAATATTTATTTTATACAGGGGCTGTGTTAATACATGATGGAGTAAATAACTTGTTTATTGTTTTCCTCATGTTGGATTTGTCTTTTTGGATGGTGCGTGTGGTAGAAAGATAGGACTCCTTTTGTAGGTCTCTAGCTATGTGTTCAAGAGAAAATAATTCATCTCTGTAAAACTTCATCTTGTTACTTACTCAATCAAAACCCTGTTTGGTTTTCTTTGGATATTTGAGTCCTCTATCAATAAAATAGAATCAAATATTTTAAGTGACTGTTGATACATATGTTTGTTGCTACCTTCTCAAAGCCAGGTTTAAAATAAATAAATGTGTACTTAAAAAAAAAAAAAAAAATCTATACTTAAAAATAAATTCTACAGAAAAATTTCTTAAAGTCTTTGACAAGAAAAGTTCTAGGGAGAGCAAGCCTTTAAGATCAGCTCTAGGCAGTTGTTTTCATACTCATTTTAGAGAAAAAATCAAAGGGAGACTTTTTTTACCTCTTGGAGAGCAGGTTAACTGTTTGTGTGGTCCCTGTACTGCAGAGAGAAAGACAAAATGGCAAAATGCTGTGTACCAAAACCTATAAACTTCTTGGACTATTCTGTTTAATAAAAGTTCATAGTTAATAAATAACTTTATTTCCCTTCTGCTCTGGGCTAGATCATGAGCCACTGACTCTGATAGCGCCAAGATTACTTTCTATCTCATACATTTTTCCCTTGGCTGAGTTCAGTTGTTTCAGTGTAATTTATTTGTCAGAGGAAGTCATTATTGGGATAAGAGGCAATTTCTTAGTAATTAAAACCAGTCTGAATTTTTTGGATTGGAAGTTGAATTCACTAGTTCAGCAGATCAGAGTACACAAGTGTACAATCTTATTAGGGATTAACTCCCTCTTCATAATGACCTGGTTTTGGGCCACATGGAACCATTGATGCTGCAGAATATCCTTTTCAGTTGTGGCGAGTGAGAGAGAATAGCGTTTTAAAGGTAGTAGCTGGAAAATCCTGAACTAGCCTCAGGGGCTTGTTTGCTGGTTTCATCTTCATTTTGCTTGCTGGTTATGTAAGATTCCGCTTATGAAGAGTTAAGAACTTTTTTTTTTGTTAAGAATGCAAAATATAGTAAATCTCTGTTAAGTTAACCAGCTGTGGTTGCTTGTACTGACTCAGGTTAAAATGGAGAAAGAACAGATTTCTTTAAAAAGAAAGCAGATTGCTGCATGTGTTAACATACGCTGAGCAGCTTTGTGCCACATGACAGCACTTTCATACAAACGTCATCCCCTCTGTCCCACTGGGGTCGTGGTCACTGCCAGAGTGATTTAGGTACTCTGAAAATACAAAACAGTTCTTTAGCAATGAGAATTTCATTGCATTGTTGGCAAGTCCAGAGTTTCCAAGCAGAGCTGACATGCACCCAGGGCTGGCAGGCTGGTAAGGCAGGTGTCCGTTCTCATAGCCCCTCAGAGTGATCTGCAGCACAGAAGTGGGAGCTCACAGCTGCTGCATTTCTAGAGGATCTGTTGGCATTTTGCTGTGCTGGGCCCAGGCAACAATGCTGGGCAGCAACAGAAATGTCCTACTGCTGTCTTCGGGCCCTGCCAACATTTACAGCAGTAGGCTCATGAGATGTTCTTCAGCTCAGAGTGAATGAAACCTGTAAATCAAGAGTTCTATGTCTTCTAATAAAGCAGCTGCTTACTCTTCAGATCTCACTTCCTTTCAAAAATCTCTAAGGTTTCATTTCCAAAATGTGTGGAAAGTATATACCCATCAAGGCAGTGCTATTAAGGACAAACAAATGTCTGCGTGTAGTATATTTTATTTAAACTGTAGTTTGGATGAAGGTACTTCCAGCAATGGTTTTTTAACTGGAGGACTGAGGTAGAGATGAAATGAATGATTGAGAGAAGGAATAAAACCTGTGGAGCAGGGCTGTGAAGAGGGAGTAATTTGTTCCCTGTTCTGTTACACAACCTGACAGCAGGAAGATGCAGGCAGGGCTTGTCTCAGGATATGGACTACAAGTTTCCCCCAGAGGGGATAGGGAGAGAAGCAGCACCCACCACCACCATGTGGAGCCCCAGTCACCCAGAGCTGGGCAGTGAGCAATGAGAAGCAGGCAATGGGTGTTTTTACAGGCAAACCAGGCTTTTACAAACAAGCAGTAGCAAAGTTACACGTTCTGAAAGTTGTGTGGATCTGCTTTAAATACTTGCCTCTGCTTCAGCATATTTTTCTTGCCTCCCAGCCTCCAGCATTTGTTTTAATTTGTTCTATCCACCACATTCGTATATATTACAGAAAAAGTTTCCAGTGATTTTTTTGCACTAATTTGACTCTGTGTTATCCTGATGCTTAATCAACAGATTGGTTGTTACTTACCAGGTAGAGCTTAACTGTTCAAACAGCTGCCTTCTCTAGATCTTGCAGAGTTGTTTTTTTGTCTAGCACTTATTCCTTTTTCATTCCCCTAGCCATGTATGTACTCTTTCTGTGAGTCTTATTCTGTATGGATGTCCTAGTGGTGACCTTTGAATGCAGACAGGGAAAAGCCCCTTGTCATTAATACTTCTTTCCCCCTCTTTGGCAGAAAAGCACTTGACGAAGTCTCTGTTCTTTTCTGACGAGAATTGCTTCCAGATGTTTTCTTGGTGCTCCTTTGTTGGTTGTGTTTGGATTGTCACTTGATCATTAGCACTCTGTTTTTGAGCCGGGAGTCTTTGACTTGGTAGCAACAAGACACAGACCCAAACCTCAGTTGTCTGACCTCAGCTTCCTCAGCCTGAGGTTATGTTTGGCTTTGAGATTTTGGTTTGGCCTATAGAATCAGCAGGGCTCCGCCACGGAGTTCAATTCTGAATTCAGATGTGGCATTTACTCAATAACATGACTACACAAGTCACTGCTTCATGTTGATTATCTTAAAAATCTTAAAGGCACAAGAACAGGCTGTCCCTGAGTGCAGTAAGGTGAGCCGTAGGGGAAGACGACCGGTGTGGATGAGCCGGGAATTACTGTTGAGACTCAAGGAGAAAAAGAGAGTCTACATCCTCTGGAAGAAGAGACAGGCTGCTTGGGGAGATTACAAAGAATTAGCTAAGGTATGCAGGGAAGAAGTTAGGAAGGCAAAAGCCCAACTTGAGCTCAGGTTGGCCTCTGCAGTAAAAGACAATAGGAAATATTTTTATAAATGTATCAACGGGGAAAGAAGAACCAAAGGTAATTCTCATCCTCTATTTGATGCAGCAGGGAATGTGGTCACTGAAGACAAGGAGAGGGCTGAGGTCCTCAATGCCTTCTTTACATCTGCATTTAACAGCCAGATCAGTTATCCTCTGGGCTTTTTATGCCCCAATCTGGAAGTCTGGGACACTGCACAGAATATGCCCCCAGCAATTCCGGTGGAGACAGTCAGAGAGCTCCTCCTCTGTCTGGACTGTCACAAGTCCATGGGACCGGATGGGCTGCACCCTCAGGTGCTGAGGGAGCTGGCAGGGGTGATTGCTGAGCCCCTCTCGGCCATCTATCAACGCTCCTGGTTAACTGGTGAGGTCCTAGAGGATTGGAGGCTTGCTGATGTGACTCCCATCTTCAAGAAGGGTCGTAAGGAGGATCCGGGGAACTATGGGCCTGTTAGCCTGACCTCAGTACCAGGGAAGGTTATGGAGCAAATCGTCTTGGATGAGATTGCACAGCATGTACACAGTGTCCAGGGGATCAGACCCAGCCAGCACGGGTTCGTGAAAGGCAGGTTGTGCTTGACCAACCTCATCTCTTTCTATGACTGGATGACCAGTCTGGTAGATGAGGGAAGGGCTGTTGATGTAGTCTTCCTAGACTTCAGCAAAGCCTTTGACGTGGTCCCTCACAGGCTTCTTCTGGGGAAACTGGCTGCCCGTGGTCTGAACAGATATATTGATTGCTGAACCGCTTCCTGTCATCTTTGAGAGGTCTTGGAGGACAGGGGAGGTGCCTGAAGACTGGAGGATAGCCAATGTCACTCCGGTCTTCAAAAAGGGCAAGAAGGAAGATCCAGGCAATTATAGGCCAGTCAGCCTCACCTCTGTCCCTGGAAAGGTGATGGAACAGCTTGTGCTGGATGTCATCTCCCAACAACTGGAAGAAAAGGAGGTTATCAGGAGTAGTCAGCAGGTTCACCAGGGGGAGGTCATGCTTGACCAACCTGGTAGCCTTCTATGATGTTGTCTCTGGCTGGGTGGATGGGGGGAGAGCAGTGGATGTAGTCTACCTTGATTTCAGCAAGGCATTTGATACTGTCCCCCACAACATCCTTATAACAAAGCTGAGGAAGTGTGGGATAGATGAGTGGACAGTGAGGTGGGTTGAGAACTGGCTGACTGGCAGAGCGCAGAGAGTCATTGTTGGCGGTGCAGAGTCTGGCTGGAGACCTGTAACCAGTGGTGTACCCCAGGGGTCTGTGCTGGGTCCGGTCTTGTTCAACATCTTCATCAATGCCCTTGATGAGGGGATAGTGGCCACCCTCAGCAAGTTTGCTGATGATACGAAGTTGGGAGGATTGGCTGACACGCCTGAAGGCTGTGTTGCCATTCAGCAAGACCTGGACAGGCTGGAGAGCTGGGCAGAAAAAAACCGGATGAGGTTTAACAAAAGCAAATGTAGAGTCTTGCATCTGGGGAGGAGTAATTGCATGCACCGGTACAGGTCTGGGGATGACCTGCTGAAGGGGAGCTCTGCGAAGAGGGACCTGGGTGTCCTGGTGGACGACAGGTTGGCCATGAGCCAGCAGTGTGCCCTTGTGGCCAACAGGGCCAATGGCTTACTGGGGTGCATTAAAAAGAGCGTGGCCAGCAGGTCGAGGGAGGTGATCCTCCCCCTCTACTCTGCCCTGGTAAGACCTCATCTGGAGTACTGCGTCCAGTTCTGGGCTCCCCAGTACAAAAAGGACAGGGATCTCTTGGAAAGAGTCCAGCGGAGGGCCACAAAGATGGTGAAGGGCCTGGAGCATCTCTCTTATGAAGAAAGGCTGAGTGAACTGGGTCTGTTCAGCCTTGAGAAAACAAGACTGAGAGGGGACCTGATCCAGGTCTATAAGTATCTAAGGTGTGGGGGGCAGAATGGCGAGGACGGACTCTTTTCAGTGGTGAATGGAGACAGGACAAGGGGAAACGACCAGAAACTGCAGCATAGGAAGTTCCACACAAATGTGCACAAGAACTTCTTTACAGTGAGGTGACGGAGCACTGGAACAGGCTGCCCAGGGAGGTGGTGGAGTCTCCTTCTCTGGAGATGTCCAAGACCTGCCTGGATGCCTTCCTGTGTGACCTGCTGTAGGGAACCTGCTTTGGCAGGGGGGTTGGTCTCGATGATCTCTGGAGGTCCCTTCCAACCCCTACAATTCTGTGATCCTGTGATATGCTTTTTTGGGTAAGGAACTGGCTACAGGGCTGTGCCCAGTGGGTTGTGGTGAATGGAGTGAAGTCCAGCTGGCGACCCGTTTCAAGTGTTTCCCCCATGAGTAGGTACTGGGGCCCATCCGGTTTAATATCTTTATTGATAACCTAGATGAGGGTATTAAGTGCACCCTCAGTAAGTTTGCAGATGACACCAACCGGTGGTGTCGATCTGGCTGAGGGTAGGGTGGCCCTTCAGAGGGACTTAGACTTGATTGATGCTCGGCTGAACATGAGCCAACAGTGTGCCCAGGCGGCCAAGAGGGCCAACAGCATCCTGGCTGCATTAGAAATAGTGTGGCCATCAGGAGCAGGGAGGTGATCATCCCCCTGTACTCAGCACTGGTGAGGCCGCACCTCGAGTATTGTGTTCAGTTTTGGGCTCCTCACTACAGGAAAGATGTTGAGGTCCTGGAGTGTGTCCAGAGAAGGGCAACAAAACTGGTGAGGGGGCTGGAGCACAAGTCTTATGAGGAGCGGCTGAGGGAGCTGGGATTGTTCAGTGTGGAGAAAAGGAGGCTCAGGGGAGACCTCAATACACTCTACAACCTCCTGAAGGGAGGTTGTGGTGAAGAGGGATTTGGCCTCTTCTCTCAGGCAACGAGCAGGACATGGGACAATGGCCGCAAGTTGTATCAGAGGAGGTTTAGATTAGACATAAGGAAGAACTTTTTCTCTCAGAGAGTGGTCAGGCACTGGAATGGCTGCACAGAGAGGTGATGGAGTCGCTCTACCTGGCAGTGTTCAAGAGGCGTCTGGATGACGTGCTGCGTGATATGGTTTAGTGCTTGTGGTGGCAATGGTGATGAGGAGACGGTTGGACTGGATGATCTTATAGGTTGTTTCCAACCTTGTGATTCTATGATTCTATGACTGTGGGTAGAGAGTCATATTTAATTCCTGAATTTTCAACTCCTCTTTTTTTCTTGAGGACAATGCTATGGGCAACTTCCATATTCTGTGAAAATAAGGGACCTAGAGGTCTGAGCCCTCTCGTTTTGCACCAGAAGCCCATGGATACCACCTCGGAGAGGAGGAGAGTGTCTGGGTAGGCTGGAAGCGGCACCATCTCTCTCGGAGGCCTGCAGCAGCAGTAACACAGAGCTGAACACAGCGATGGTCCCACTTGGACTCTGGGATCAGTCTGCTGCTGTCACTGAGATGTTCTGGAAGGAAAGTATAGCCAGTGGTGTTCCCTGGTGGTTTTGATGTGGGAAGAAGGATGGAAAGATCAAATGACAAAACAAACTTCAGGTATCCTGTGTTACTCACAACTCTCAGCATTCATGCATCGTGCAGAAGAAGAGAAGCATGTGCCTTTCTTCTCTACACCAGGTACTGATATCCCATCTCTTGACTGGGGCTTTGAGTATGCAGAACTTGCTTATAGGCTTCCCAGTCCTTAAGGGCCATTCTTGATTCGCAAGTCACTGGGTTTGGAGCATTTCCTACTTCCTGCTGATGGGAATTTTGCCCCTCTATGTTTTCTTTGGGAAGCGGAAGGCTAGCTGGAGGCAGACCTAGCTGTGTGGCATCCCCTGAACAATTTAGTAGCAGGTAGGGGAGAGGCCTTCATGAAATTAAGGGGAAAAAAAAAGTTTTATACAGGGGCATCATCATGATTGAAGACACCATTGTTGGGCACCTGTACCAGCAGGAGGCAAAGGATGACTCAAATTCAATCTGCCAGTCAAATATGCTGAAAATGCTGAGAAGAGTGGATCATTGTTCCAGCAAACAGAAAGCATCACCTTGCTTCCCTCAGTTGGAAGAAAGTATGCATGAAAATAAGCTGTGATTACTTTGGCAAGATGCAGTGCTTATTCCTGTGGCTGAACTGGAGCAGATTTGTGCTGAGAGGAACCCAGAAGTGACTAAATCTGGGGAAAGATATTGCGTTTACTTAATTGACAGGGAATTGAATCCTTTGTTGCAATTTGGGAAGGAGATGTCCATGCACAGGTGACACATTTGCCTTCTTTTGGCCCACAGGAGGGCAACGTTGAGCTGCAGCTCAAACAAACAGGACTTGCCAAAACAGGTGTGCAGTTTAATGGTTTAAGAATTAATGATGTAAAGCAAACTAGCTAATCTAGAGTTGTTACAGACCATGGCTATTTTTTTGATGCATTGGTCTGCATCCACTCCAAGTTTGTGTTCTGATGACTTGTGGTTAATCTTTAATTGCCCTAAATCACTTTGTCATCACTGACCAAAGAGAATATATTATGAAGAATGAGGCATAGTTGTGTGTTAGATTGTGGCTTCTTTTTTCTTTTTTTTTTTTTTAAAGTTACTGTCATCCTGAGTTGTGCAAAACAGTTAAGTGTTACATTGAGGGGGAGGAGAACAGGGAAAGGATTATGATTTTGAATTATGGAATTACCTGAGAGTGCCTGTGTGTTAAGGAAAGTGTTATAAGGATTGCAGGTGGAAAACGCAAACTGTATGGTACTGATGATATGAAACTAATATTTGGAGAGCAACATATCAACTAGAGTATTATAATACACACTAATACAGGTGGTAATCAGTAGTCTTGGTAATGTGGCAAATATAACTGCACAAAGGTTTTTGTTCAACAACAGCTTGTAGTCTATGTATATACTGGTCACAGGCTGGAGCCAAGTTCTCAGAAAGGCTGAAATTCCTGATGGAGGAGGAGCTGACAATTGAAGTTCAAGATCAGCCAGGTCCTAAGTGGCTGAGAAGCAAGAGCAGGGGGAGTTTGGCATGAAATCCTGTCTGATGCTTTAGAGATGCGTTACAAACATTTTTTTTCAGGTACAGCTAGTGAATCTCCTAGAAATAGTAAGCAGGAGCAGAACTGGAGTATAGAAGAACACGCTGGGGAGCACATGGAGAATCCTGCATGCCTCAGAGCTCTGGCTAATGAAAGGAAATGGGAGCACCACACACCATGCTAAAGCATAGTGGACATGGAGTTACGTAGGAGGATGACAAACACAGCTGTGCCCTTGCAAGCTGAACAGGACTAATGTGTTTTAGATTTATAATAATTAAAAAAATAAGTTATCATTATGGGCATACAGAGATCACCAATTTTATTGCCAGCAACATTTCACTCAGAGGGAGGTGATACACTGGCACAGGTTGCCCCAGCCTGGTCTTGTGGTTGGCAACCCTGCACATAGCAGGGGGGTTGAAACCAGCTGATCATTGCTGTCCTGCTCTCTGCAGATGGATGTTTTGGGAAACTAGCAATCTTGCAAAGACTCAGACTGAAGTAGAACCTGTGCCCGTTTCATTCTTTATAAGCAAATGCCAGTATTGGGTCCTTGGGAGCCAGATGTGTTTAAAAACCATTCCTAATCATTATACTTTACTGGAGAGGAAAATAAGATCACTCTGTAGCTGGGCTTTCAAACCTATCCGTCCTTGTCCCCTCAACCCTTTTGTCTGTGGTGTGAAATTAAGAAACAACAGTTTATATGTTAGTCCAACCACTTTATTACAAATCCTAATCAGGGAGAAGGGAAAGGGAAGGAGGGCAACAGAAAAGATAGGAAAGAAGCAAGAATTGCATGAAGCACAGATAGTCACAACCAGGATCCAGCAGTAGTCTGGTTGCACGACTTCTGAAGGTCTGAGGCAGAAGCAGCAGGGGGGAGGAAGCAGCAGCACTCAGGCAGCAGGCCCAGGAGAGTTTGTTAACATGCAGGCATCACATTGTGAGGAATATGTTGTCAGAAATCCTATCCCATGGTTTTTGGTTATTCTTTTGATCCTTCTTTTCGTCCTGCCCACGAGGCAAGGATGGGCCTTGACACCTACTGTCCAACCATCCCTTCTACGGTCCCTCCCCCCCCCCCATCCCTTCTACGGTCCCCCAACCCCCCGCCCCCCCCCCATCCCTTCTACGGTACTCCCCCCCCCCCCCCCCCCCATCCCTTCTACGGTACCCCCCCCCCCCCGCCCCCCCCCATCCCTTCTACTGTCCCCAACCCCCCCCCCATCCCTTCTACTGTCCCCCACGCCCCAGCCCTTCTACGGTCCCCCCCCCCCCCCCCCCCCCCATCCCCTCTACGGTCCCCCACCCCCCCCCTCCCCATCCCCTCTGCGGTCCCCCACCCCCCCCCCCCCCCCCAACCCTTCTACTGTCCCCCCATCCCTTCTGCTGTCCCCCACGCCCCCCCCCATCCCTTCTGCTGTCCCCCACCCCCCCCCCATCCCTTCTGCTGTCCCCCACCCCCCCCCCCCAATCCCTTCTGCTGTCCCCCACCCCCCCCCCAATCCCTTCTGCTGTCCCCCACCCCCCCCCCCAATCCCTTCTGCTGTCCCCCACCCCCCCCCCAATCCCTTCTGCTGTCCCCCACCCCCCCCCCAATCCCTTCTGCTGTCCCCCACCCCCCCCCATCCCTTCTGCTGTCCCCCACCCCCCCCATCCCTTCTGCTGTCCCCCCCCCCCCCATCCCTTCTGCTGTCCCCCACCCCCCCCCATCCCTTCTGCTGTCCCCCACCCCCCCCCATCCCTTCTGCTGTCCCCCACCCCCCCCCCCATCCCTTCTGCTGTCCCCCACCCCCCCCCATCCCTTCTGCTGTCCCCCACCCCCCCTCATCCCTTCTGCTGTCTCCCCCCCCCCATCCCTTCTGCTGTCCCCCACCCCCCCCATCCCTTCTGCTGTCCCCCACCCCCCCCCCATCCCTTCTGCTGTCCCCCACCCCCCCCCCCATCCCTTCTGCTGTCCCCCACCCCCCCCCCCATCCCTTCTGCTGTCCCCCACCCCCCCCCCCCATCCCTTCTGCTGTCCCCCACCCCCCCCATCCCTTCTGCTGTCCCCCACCCCCCCCCCCATCCCTTCTGCTGTCCCCCACCCCCCCCCCCATCCCTTCTGCTGTCCCCCACCCCCCCCCCCATCCCTTCTGCTGTCCCCCACCCCCCCCCCATCCCTTCTGCTGTCCCCCACCCCCCCCCCATCCCTTCTGCTGTCCCCCACCCCCCCCCCCCATCCCTTCTGCTGTCCCCCACCCCCCCCCCATCCCTTCTGCTGTCCCCCACCCCCCCCCCCCCCATCCCTTCTGCTGTCCCCCACCCCCCCCCCCCCATCCCCTCTGCGGTCCCCCACCCACCCCCCCCCCCAACCCTTCTACTGTCCCCCCATCCCTTCTACCGTCCCCCACCCCCCCCATCCCTTCTACCGTCCCCCACCCCCCCCCCATCCCTTCTGCCGTCCCCCCCCCCCCCCCCCATCCCTTCTGCCGTCCCCCACACCCCCCCATCCCTTCTGCCGTCCCCCACCCCCCCCCCATCCCTTCTGCCGTCCCCCACCCCCCCCCCATCCCTTCTGCCGTCCCCCACCCCCCCCCCATCCCTTCTGCTGTCCCACCCCCCCCCCATCCCTTCTGCTGTCCCACCCCCCCCCCCATCCCTTCTGCTGTCCCACCCCCCCCCCATCCCTTCTGCTGTCCCACCCCCCCCCCATCCCTTCTGCTGTCCCCCACCCCCCCCCCCATCCCTTCTGCTGTCCCCCACCCCCCCCCATCCCTTCTGCTGTCCCCCACCCCCCCCCCCATCCCTTCTGCTGTCCCCCACCCCCCCCCATCCCTTCTGCTGTCCCCCCCCCCCCCCCCCATCCCTTCTGCTGTCCCCCCCCCCCCCCATCCCTTCTGCTGTCACCCACCCCCCCCTCATCCCTTCTGCTGTCCCCCACCCCCCCCCCATCCCTTCTGCTGTCCCCCACCCCCCCCCCCATCCCTTCTGCTGTCCCCCACCCCCCCCCCATCCCTTCTGCTGTCCCCCACCCCCCCCCCATCCCTTCTGCTGTCCCCCACCCCCCCCCCATCCCTTCTGCTGTCCCCCACCCCTCCCCCCATCCCTTCTGCTGTCGCCCACCCCCCCCCATTCCTTCTGCTGTCCCCCACCCCCCCCCATCCCTTCTGCTGTCCCCCACCCCCCCCCAATCCCTTCTGCTGTCCCCCACCCCCCCCCCAATCCCTTCTGCTGTCCCCCCCCCCCCCCCAATCCCTTCTGCTGTCCCCCACCCCCCCCCCATCCCTTCTGCTGTCCCCCACCCCCCCCCCCATCCCTTCTGCTGTCCCCCACCCCCCCCCCATCCCTTCTGCTGTCCCCCCCCCCCCCCATCCCTTCTGCTGTCCCCCACCCCCCCCCCATCCCTTCTGCTGTCCCCCACCCCCCCCCATCCCTTCTGCTGTCCCCCCCCCCCATCCCTTCTGCTGTCCCCCCCCCCCCATCCCTTCTGCTGTCCCCCCCCCCCCCCCCATCCCTTCTGCTGTCCCCCCCCCCCCCCATCCTTCTGCTATCCCCCCCCCCAATCCCTTCTGCTGTCCCCCCCCCCCATCCCTTCTGCTGTCCCCCACCCCCCCCCCATCCCTTCTGCTGTCCCCCACCCCCCCCCCATCCCTTCTGCTGTCCCCCACCCCCCCCCCATCCCTTCTGCTGTCCCCCACCCCCCCCATCCCTTCTGCTGTCCCCCCCCCCCCCCCATCCCTTCTGCTGTCCCCCCCCCCCCATCCCTTCTGCTGTCCCCCACCCCCCCCCATCCCTTCTGCTGTCCCCCACCCCCCCCCATCCCTTCTGCTGTCCCCCACCCCCCCCCCCATCCCTTCTGCTGTCCCCCACCCCCCCCCCCATCCCTTCTGCTGTCCCCCACCCCCCCCCCCATCCCTTCTGCTGTCCCCCACCCCCCCCCCCAATCCCTTCTGCTGTCCCCACCCCCCCCCCCCAATCCCTTCTGCTGTCCCCCCCCCCCCCCCCCAATCCCTTCTGCTGTCCCCCCCCCCCCCCCCATCGCTTCTGCTGTCCCCCCCCCCCCCCCCCCATCCCTTCTGCTGTCCCCCCCCCCCCCCATCCCTTCTGCTGTCCCCCACACCCCCCCCATCCCTTCTGCTGTCCCCCCACCCCCCCCCCATCCCTCTGCGGTCCCCCACCCACCCCCCCCCCTCCCCATCCCCTCTGCGGTACCCCACCCACCCCCCCCCCAACCCTTCTACTGTCCCCCCATCCCTTCTACTGTCCCCCCACCCCCCCCCATCCCTTCTGCTGTCCCCCACCCCCCCCCCATCCCTTCTGCTGTCCCCCACCCCCCCCCCCATCCCTTCTGCTGTCCCCCACCCCCCCCCCCCATCCCTTCTGCTGTCCCCCATCCCCCCCCATCCCTTCTGCTGTCCCCCACCCCCCCCCCCCATCCCTTCTGCTGTCCCCCCCCCATCCCTTCTGCTGTCCCCCCCCCCCATCCCTTCTGCTGTCCCCCACCCCCCCCCATCCTTCTGCTGTCCCCCACCCCCCCCCATCCCTTCTGCTGTCCCCCACCCCCCCCCATCCCTTCTGCTGTCCCCCACCCCCCCCCCCATCCCTTCTGCTGTCCCCCACCCCCCCCATCCCTTCTGCTGTCCCCACCCCCCCCATCCCTTCTGCTGTCCCCCCCCCCCCCATCCCTTCTGCTGTCCCCCCCCCCCCATCCCTTCTGCTGTCCCCCCCCCCCCCCATCCCTTCTGCTGTCCCCCCCCCCCCCATCCCTTCTGCTGTCCCCCCCCCCCATCCCTTCTGCTGTCCCCCACCCCCCCCCCATCCCTTCTGCTGTCCCCCACCCCCCCCCCATCCCTTCTGCTGTCCCCCACCCCCCCCCCCATCCCTTCTGCTGTCCCCCACCCCCCCCCCATCCCTTCTGCTGTCCCCCACCCCCCCCCCATCCCTTCTGCTGTCCCCCACCCCCCCCCCATCCCTTCTGCTGTCCCCCACCCCCCCCCATCCCTTCTGCTGTCCCCCACCCCCCCCCCATCCCTTCTGCTGTCCCCACCCCCCCCCATCCCTTCTGCTGTCCCCCACCCCCCCCCCCATCCCTTCTGCTGTCCCCACCCCCCCCCCATCCCTTCTGCTGTCCCCCACCCCCCCCCCATCCCTTCTGCTGTCCCCCACCCCCCCCCCCATCCCTTCTGCTGTCCCCCACCCCCCCCCATCCCTTCTGCTGTCCCCCACCCCCCCCCATCCCTTCTGCTGTCCCCCACCCCCCCCCCATCCCTTCTGCTGTCCCCCACCCCCCCCCCATCCCTTCTGCTGTCCCCCACCCCCCCCCCATCCCTTCTGCTGTCCCCCCACCCCCCCCCCATCCCTTCTGCTGTCCCCCACCCCCCCCCATCCCTTCTGCTGTCCCCCACCCCCCCCCCATCCCTTCTGCTGTCCCCCACCGCCCCCCCCATCCCTTCTGCTGTCCCCCACCGCCCCCCCCCATCCCTTCTGCTGTCCCCCACCGCCCCCCCCATCCCTTCTGCTGTCCCCCACCCCCCCCCCATCCCTTCTGCTGTCCCCCCACCCCCCCCCCATCCCTTCTGCTGTCCCCCACCCCCCCCCCATCCCTTCTGCTGTCCCCCACCCCCCCCCCCATCCCTTCTGCTGTCCCCCACCCCCCCCCCATCCCTTCTGCTGTCCCCCACCCCCCCCCCATCCCTTCTGCTGTCCCCCACCCCCCCCCCCATCCCTTCTGCTGTCCCCCACCCCCCCCCCATCCCTTCTGCTGTCCCCCACCCCCCCCCCCATCCCTTCTGCTGTCCCCCCAACCCCCCCCCTTCCCTTCTGCTGTCCCCCACCCCCCCCCCAACCCTTCTGCTGTCCCCCACCCCCCCTCCCATCCCTTCTGCTGTCCCCCACCCCACCCCATCCCTTCTGCTGTCCCCCCCCCCCCCCATCCCTTCTGCTGTCCCCCCCCCCCCCCCATCCCTTCTGCTGTCCCCCACCCCCCCCCCCATCCCTTCTGCTGTCCCCAACCCCCCCCCATCCCTTCTGCTGTCCCCCAACCCCCCCCCCATCCCGTCTGCTGTCCCCCACCCCCCCCCATCCCGTCTGCTGTCCCCCACCCCCCCCCCATCCCGTCTGCTGTCCCCCACCCCCCCCCCCATCCCTTCTGCTGTCCCCCACCCCCCCCCCATCCCGTCTGCTGTCCCCCACCCCCCCCCATCCCTTCTGCTGTCCCCACCCCCCCCCCATCCCTTCTGCTGTCCCCCACCCCCCCCCCCATCCCTTCTGCTGTCCCCCACCCCCCCCCCATCCCTTCTGCTGTCCCCCACCCCCCCCCATCCCTTCTGCTGTCCCCCACCCCCCCCCATCCCTTCTGCTGTCCCCCACCCCCCCCCCATCCCTTCTGCTGTCCCCCACCCCCCCCCCATCCCTTCTGCTGTCCCCCACCCCCCCCCCCATCCCTTCTGCTGTCCCCCACCCCCCCCCCATCCCTTCTGCTGTCCCCCACCCCCCCCCCATCCCTTCTGCTGTCCCCCCACCCCCCCCCATCCCTTCTGCTGTCCCCCACCCCCCCCCCATCCCTTCTGCTGTCCCCCACCCCCCCCCCCATCCCTTCTGCTGTCCCCCACCCCCCCCCCCATCCCTTCTGCTGTCCCCCACCCCCCCCCATCCCTTCTGCTGTCCCCCACCCCCCCCCCCATCCCTTCTGCTGTCCCCCACCCCCCCCCCCATCCCTTCTGCTGTCCCCCACCCCCCCCCCCATCCCTTCTGCTGTCCCCCACCCCCCCCCCCATCCCTTCTGCTGTCCCCCACCCCCCCCCCCATCCCTTCTGCTGTCCCCCACCCCCCCCCCCATCCCTTCTGCTGTCCCCCACCCCCCCCCCCATCCCTTCTGCTGTCCCCCACCCCCCCCCCCATCCCTTCTGCTGTCCCCCACCCCCCCCCCCCATCCCTTCTGCTGTCCCCACCCCCCCCCCCATCCCTTCTGCTGTCCCCCACCCCCCCCCCCATCTCTTCTGCTGTCCCCCACCCCCCCCCCCATCCCTTCTGCTGTCCCCACCCCCCCCCCCCATCCCTTCTGCTGTCCCCCACCCCCCCCCCCATCCCTTCTGCTGCCCCCACCCCCCCCATCCCTTCTGCTGTCCCCCACCCCCCCCCATCCCTTCTGCTGTCCCCCACCCCCCCCCCATCCCTTCTGCTGTCCCCCACCCCCCCCCAACCCTTCTGCTGTCCCCACCCCCCCCCAACCCTTCTGCTGTCCCCCACCCCCCCCCCCATCCCTTCTGCTGTCCCCCACCCCCCCCCATCCCTTCTGCTGTCCCCCACCCCCCCCCCCATCCCTTCTGCTGTCCCCCACCCCCCCCCCATCCCTTCTGCTGTCCCCCACCCCCCCCCATCCCTTCTGCTGTCCCCACCCCCCCCCCATCCCTTCTGCTGTCCCCCACCCCCCCCCCATCCCTTCTGCTGTCCCCCACCCCCCCCCCCATCCCTTCTGCTGTCCCCCACCCCCCCCCCCATCCCTTCTGCTGTCCCCCACCCCCCCCCATCCCTCTGCTGTCCCCCACCCCCCCCCATCCCTTCTGCTGTCCCCCACCCCCCCCCCATCCCTTCTGCTGTCCCCCACCCCCCCCCCATCCCTTCTGCTGTCCCCCACCCCCCCCCCCATCCCTTCTGCTGTCCCCACCCCCCCCCCATCCCTTCTGCTGTCCCGCACCCCCCCCCATCCCTTCTGCTGTCCCCCACCCCCCCCCCATCCCTTCTGCTGTCCCCCACCCCCCCCCCATCCCTTCTGCTGTCCCCCACCCCCCCCCCAATCCCTTCTGCTGTCCCCCACCCCCCCCCCCATCCCTTCTGCTGTCCCCCACCCCCCCCCATCCCTTCTGCTGTCCCCCACCCCCCCCCCATTCCCTTCTGCTGTCCCCCACCCCCCCCCATCCCTTCTGCTGTCCCCACCCCCCCCCATCCCTTCTGCTGTCCCCACCCACCCCCCATCCCTTCTGCTGTCCCCCACCCCCCCCCCCATCCCTTCTGCTGTCTCCCACCCCCCCCCCCCCATCCCTTCTGCTGTCTCCCACCCCCCCCCCCATCCCTTCTGCTGTCTCCCACCCCCCCCCCATCCCTTCTGCTGTCTCCCACCCCCCCCCCCATCCCTTCTGCTGTCTCCCCCCCCCCCCCCCCATCCCTTCTGCTGTCCCCACCCCCCCCCCCATCCCTTCTGCTGTCCCCCACCCCCCCCCATCCCTTCTGCTGTCCCCCACCCCCCCCCCATCCCTTCTGCTGTCCCCCACCCCCCACCTGCTCCCCCCCCCCCCAACCCTTCTGCTGTCCCCCACCCCCCCCCCATCCCTTCTGCTGTCCCCCACCCCCCCCCATCCCTTCTGCTGTCCCCCACCCCCCCCCCCATCCCTTCTGCTGTCCCCCCACCCCCCCCCCATCCCTTCTGCTGTCCCC